>NW_024412413.1:14651652-14696549 GCF_014898765.1 Herpailurus yagouaroundi
TACACCACAAGGGGCATAGGTCAGATCTGAAATGTGAATCTATCACTGGTCAAGTACAGGGGATACACCACAAGGGGCATAGGTCAGATCTGAAATGTGAATCTATCACTGGTCAAGTACAGGGGATATATATTAGATCAGAGTTCCTCAATCTTGGCACTGTTGACATTTGGGGCCTCGTAAGTCATAGTTGTGGAGGACTATTCTGTGCCTTGTAAGATGTTCAGCAGCATCCCTGGTCTATCCACAAATGCTACTAGAAACCTCTCTTTCAGTTGTAGAGCAAAAGATGTCCTCAAACTTTGCCCCATGTTCCCCAGAAGGCAAAATTGTCTTGAATTTAGGGATCAGCTCAGTTAGGAGACTCTTTTAGTAACTGAAAGAAGAAAGCAATTAGTGGGATGACAGTAAGAATGTAGATGATGGGTGAGCAGGGATGATGTTACAGAGATAGACATATTTGGAGGCCTTATTGGTTAGGATACAGCTTCAGCTACCCTAACAGAGATCTGAATAGTAACCTAAAAAAGATAGAAGTCTGTTTCTCTCTGAGATACCATTCTTGGAGAAAACAGTGCAAGGCTAATATGGTGGCCATCTTTAAAGACCATCTACCACAGTCCACCTCTCAGTACTGTGTAACCCTGGATAAGTTACTACCTATAAAAATGAAAATAGTAACAAGAGTGTATCAGACAGCCATGTTGTAAAGGTTAAGTGAGAGAATACCTTTGGTTCTGTCTTGTTTTAAGCCACTACATTTGGGACCATTTGTTAAAACAACGGAAAACTAATCTACCTGGAATCCTTGTCTCAATCCTTTGCCCAGTAGGGTGCAACCACCGGCATGGCAGAAGTAATCCAATCACAGGGATTTAGCAGGGTCCTGGAAGAGAACCAGAGCATCTCCAAGGCACTGCCAAGATCTAAGGTACTCTAGAGGATGATCATCCAAAACCTCAAAGATCCATGACAATGATCTCTCAACTATTTCTCTCCTTGAGAATTTTTTTTTTCTCTTACAGATCCCACTTTAATGTCTGCAAGCAACAGTTACTGCAACTTTCAAAGAGTTAAGAAATGTAAATTTCTTTTTTTTTTTTAATGAACCATTCCATAGAATACTACAAAGGGATAATGTCAGTCTTCTGTGGGAATACACTGGCTCACAAGGCTTCCTTTTTTTATTTTTAATGTTATATTTAAAATGGTTTTAGGTTTGTGGAATGATTCTGAAGACTTATATACCACATACTCAATTTTCCCTATTAGTAACCTCTTAATGTTTATTTATTTTTGAGAGAGAGAGCACAGTGTGCAGGGGAGGGGCAAAGAGAAAAGAGAGACAGGGGATCCAAAGCAGGCTCTGTGCTGACAGCAGAGAGCTTGATGTGGGACTCAAACTCATGAACGAACCATGAGATCATGACCTTAACCAACTGAGCCACCCAGATGCCCGGTTGATGCATTTGTATTAACCAAAGTCTATACTTGATTCAGATTCTCTCTGTTTTTTCCTAATCTCCTTTTTCTGTTCCAGGATCCCACCTAGGAGACCACATTACACCTAGTCATCATGTCTCCTTGGGCTTCTCTTGGCTGTGACAGTTTCTTAGACTTCCTTTTTTTCTTTTTTTTTTTAAATGACCTTAACCGTTTTAAGAATTACTGGTCAGGTATTTTGTAGAACATCCTTCAATTTGTCTGATATCTTCTCATGATTAGGCTGAGGTAACGTGCTCCTGGGAGGTAGACCGCAGAAGTCCAGGTTCCATTCTCATGTCAACAGTGCATACTGTCAATATGACTTCTCACTGTTGATGTTAACCCAGATCACTCGGCTTCTCCACTGTAAAGTTACTCGTTTTTTCTCCTTTTTATATTGTATCCTTTGGAAGAAAGTCACTATGTGCAGCCCACACTTAGAGTGGGAGTTATGCCCTACCTCCTTAGGGGTGGAGTGTGTACATAAATTATTTGGATTTCCTCTATACAGGAGATTTGTTCTGTTTTCTATTTATTCAGTCCTTTATTTATATCAGTGTGGAGTTACATTTCTTTTTTTCTTTGGCTTATAATCTAATACTACTTCATTTATTTTTTTTGCTCAAATTGTTCCGGCTTTGACCACTGGGACATCTTTCAGTTGGCTACTGTATCCATTTGATATCACTGTGGATTTTTGTTCACTTGTTCTGTGTTTTCTTTTTTTTCTGGTTTTGAGCACTTTTTTATTTTCTGTTACTATAAGATGCTTTAGGACAATTTTGTATACATCCTGCCCCAACCTTAGAATCAGCCATTTTTCCACGGTGCCCCAGTTCCTTTTACTGAAGAGTGGTATTAGAAACCAATATCTGGGGGGCGCCTGGGTGGCTCAGTCAGTTGAGTGTCTGACTTCAGCTCAGGTCACGATCTCACTGTCTGTGAGTTCAAGCCCCACATCAGGCTCTGTGCTGACAGCTGGGAGCCTGGAGCCTGTTTCAGGTTTTGTGTGTGTGTGTCTCTCTCTCTCTTTGCCCCTCCCCCACTCATGCTCGCTCGCGAGCGCACGCGCTCTCCCTCTCTCTCTCTCTCTGTCAAAAATAAACATTAAGGGGCACCTGGGTGGCGCAGTCAGTTAAGCGTCCGACTTCAGCCAGGTCACGATCTCGCGGTCCGTGAGTTCGAGCCCCGCATCAGGCTCTGGGCTGATGGCTCAGAGCCTGGAGCCTGTTTCCGATTCTGTGTCTCCCTCTCTCTCTGCCCCTCCCTCGTTCATGCTCTGTCTCTCTCTGTCCCAAAAATAAATAAATGTTGAAAAAAAATTTTTTTTAAATAAATAAATAAACGTTAAAAAATTAAATTAAAAAAAAAAGAAACCAATATCTGGGTGCTAGGTGTGCTCATTGCTGTTGGGGTATTATTGCTTCTAAGCCTTCTCAGCTGACACATCTGGAGATATGTATATGTACATTTTCCATACGTAACCATCTATATCTATATATGAAGCTGAGCATGAGTTCATTCTCATGTTGCCAACTCTAATCCATTGCCACATGATCATTCTGGTCACCTTCTTTGCTTTGTCTGTAAATTCCCAATCCAACTGTGACAAATCTAGCTCCACCCCGTCCACCATCCATTTATGGAATCATTCATTTCCAGTATCTAGCAGTTTCACAGTTCTTAACCCATACCCTTGTCAAAAACAACCTTGTCAACTGCAGTACAGTGCTTCAACAACAGTGCCTGTAGCCCTTTATCTTACAGACTCCATTCTTTCCCAAAGTGACCCAGGTCACCATCTTGTTCCCCAATCCCCTTCAGCAAGGTTGTTTCATACATTTATAATACATTTAGATTCTTTTCTCACATTCTGCACTCTGTCATGGACCTCTCAATCTCCTACGTGATTTTTTTTTTAAGTTTACATACATTAAGATTTACTCTTTGACCCATAAAGTTCTATCAGTTTTGACAAATGCGTAATGTCTTGTTTCACCAACCTGAAACATCCCCTGTGCTTCAACTTACTTCACCACCACTCTTACGTGCCCCTCCCCCCCGCCACCAAACCTCTGGCAATTACGGGTCTCTTTACCATCACTTTACTTTTGCCTTTTCCAGAATGACATGTAATTGGAATCGGAATGTGGGTAGAATTTTCTGGCTTCATGACTGGCTTCTTTTACTTAACAATATGTGTTTAAGATTAATCCATGTCTTTTTTGGCTTCATAGCTTATTTCTTTTTCATGCTGAATAACATTCCACTGTATGGTTGTATTATACTTTATCCATTCACCTATTGATAAAATGGTTGCTTCTAGTTTGGAGCAATTGTGAACAAAACTGCTATAAATATTTGTGTTTGTGCAGGCTTTTATGTGGACCTAAATTTTCAAATCAGTTGGATAAACACCCAGGAACACCACTGCTGGATCATATGGCAAGACTAGGTTTAATTTTGCAGGAAAGTGCCAAACTGTTTTCCAAAGTGGCTGTACCACTTTGTATTCCCATCAGCAGTGAATGAGACTTGCGTTAATTTGTATTGTCAGGTTGTTTTTCATTTTAGCCATTTTAACAGATGGTATCTTGTTGCTTGAATTTGCAATTCCTGATAATGCTGAGCATCTTTCTGTATGTTTATTTGCCATCAATACATCTTCAGTGAGGTGTTTTCAGCTCTCTTGCCCACTTTTTTTAATGTAATTTATTGTCAGGTTGGCTAACATACAGTGTATACAGTGTGCTCTTGGTTTTGGGGGTAGATTCCTATGATTCATCTCTTACATACAATACCCAGTGCTCATCCCAACAAGTGCCCTCATCAATGCCCATCACCCATTTTCCCCTCTCCCCTGCCCCCCTCCATCAACCCTCAGTTTGTTCTCTGTATTTAAGAGTCTCTTATGGGGCGCCTGGGTGGCGCAGTCAGTTAAGCGTCCGACTTCAGCCAGGTCACGATCTCGCGGTCCGTGAGTTCGAGCCCCGCGTCGGGCTCTGGGCTGATGGCTCAGAGCCTGGAGCCTGTTTCCGATTCTGTGTCTCCCCCTCTCTCTGCCCCTCCCCTGTTCATGCTCTGTCTCTCTCTGTCCCAAAAATAAATAAACGTTGAAAAAAAAAATTTAAAAAAAAAAAAGAGTCTCTTATGGTTTGCCTCCCTCTGTTTGAAACTGTTTTTTCCCCTTGCCTTCCCCCATGGTCTTCTGTTAAGTTTCTCAATTTCCACATATGAGTGAAAACATATGATACCTGTCTTTCTCTGACTTATTTCACTTAGCATAATACCCTCCAGTTCCATCCACATTATTGCAAATAGTAGGATTTCATTCTTTCTCATTCTTTCTCATTCCATTGTATATATAAACCACATCTTCTTTATCCATTCATTAGTTGATGGACATCTGGGCTCTTTCCATAATTTGGCTATTGTTGAAAGCACTGCTATAAACATTGGGGTACATGTGCCCCTATGAATCAGCACTCCTGTATCCTTTGGATAAATTCCTAGTAGTGCTACTGCTGGATCATAGGGTAGTTCTATTTTTAATTTTTTGAGGAACCCCCACACTATTTTCTAGAGCAGGTGCACGAGTTTGCACTCCCACTAGCAGTGCAAGAGTGTTCCCATTTCTCCACATCCTCACCAGCACTTGTTTTTTTCTGAGTTGTTAACTTTAGCCACTCTGACTGGTGTGAGGTGGTATCTCAATGTGGTTTTGATTTGTATTTCCCTTATGATAAGTGATACTGAACATCTTTTTTTTTTTAATTTTTTTTTCCAACGTTTATTTATTTTTGGGACAGAGAGAGACAGAGCATGAACGGGGAAGGGGCAGAGAGAGAGGGAGGCACAGAATCGGAAACAGGCTCCAGGCTCTGAGCCATCAGCCCAGAGCCTGACGCGGGGCTCGAACTCACGGACCGCGAGATCGTGACCTGGCTGAAGTCGGACGCTTAACCGACTGCGCCACCCAGGCGCCCCTGAACATCTTTTCATGTGTCTGTTGGCTGTCTGGATGTCTTCTTTGGAAAAGTGTCTATTCATGTCTTTTGCCCATTTCTTCACTGGATTATTTGTTTTTCAGGTGTTAAGTTTGGTAAGTTCTTTATATATTTTGGATACTAACCCTTTATCCAATATGTCATTTGCAAATATCTTCTCCCATTCCATCGGTTGCCTTTTAGTTTTGTTGATTGTTTCCTTTGCAGTGCAGAAGCTTTCTATCTTGACAAGGTTTCAATAGTTCATTTTTGCTTTTATTTCTCTTGCCTTTGGAGATATGTTAAGCAAGAAATTGCTGTGGCCGAGATCAAAGAAGTTTTTGCCTGCTTTCTCCTCTAGGATTTTGATGGTTTCCTGTCTCACATTTAGGTCTTTCATCCATTTTGAGTTTATTTTTGTGTATGGTGTAAGAAAGTGGTCCAGGTTCATTTTTCTGCAAGTTGCTGTCCAGTTCTCCCAACACCATTTGCTAAAGAGACTGTCTTTTTTCCATTGGATATGCTTCCCTGCTTTGTCAAATATTAGTTAGCCATACATTCGTGGGTCCACTTATGGGTTCTCAATTTTATTCCATTAGTCTGCGTTTCTTTTTGTGCTAATACCATACCGTCTTGATGATTACAGCTTTGTAGTAGAGGCTAAAGTCCGGGATTGTGATGCCTCCCACTTTGGTTTTCTTTTTCAATATTACTTTGGCTGCTCAGGGTCTTTTGTGGTTCCATACAAATTTTAGGATTGTTTGTTCTAGCTTTGAGAAGAATGCTGGTGCAATTTTGATTGGGATTGCATTGAATATGTAGATTGTTTTGGGTAGTATTGACATTTTAACAATATTTGTTCTTCTAATCCATGAGCATGGAATGTTTTTCTATTTCTTTGTGTCTTCTTCAATTTATTTTCACAAGTTTTCTATAGTTTTCAGCATATAGATCTTTTACATCTTTGGTTAGGTTTATTCCTAGGTATTTTATGGTTCTTGGTGCAATTGTAAATGGGATCGATTCCTTGATTTCTCTTTCTGTTGCTTCATTATTGATGTATAGAAATGCAACCAATTTCTGTACATTGATTTTGTATCCTGCAACTTTGCTGAATTTATGCATCAGTTCTAGCAGCTTTTTGGTAAAGTCTTTAAGGTTTTCCGTGTAGAGTATCTTGTCATCTGCAAAAAGTTAAAGTTTGACTTCTTTGCCAATCTGGATGCCTTTTATTTCATTTTGTTGTCCGATTGCTGAGGCTAGGACTTCCAACACTATGTTAAACAACACTGGTGAGAGTGGACATCCCTGTCATATTCCTGATTTCAGGGGGAAAGCTCTCGGTTTTTCCCCATTTAGCATGGTATCAGCTGTGGGCTTTTCGTATATGTCTTGTCCAATTTTTAATTATATGTTTCTTATTGTTGAGTTTCCTTTAGTTTCCTAAATATAAATCAAATTTCTTTGCATGATAAAAACCCTTCATATTCCAGCTGGAAACCACTTTCTTCAATCTTCCCAATGATCCCTATTCACACTGCACTAATCCAAAATACATCCCCCCTGGCCCCCCATTTACATCCTCTCCCACAAGTAACTTTGTGTGCCTCTGTGATTTTGCACATGCTGATCCTTCTACCTGGAATACCTTCTTCAAAGAAAAGTGTGTTGCTCCTTCCTTTTGCTCCAAGAGCACTTGGAACATACTTTTGAATGTTATCCATCATATCACAGTGCAATTATTTGCATATCAGACTTTCTCTAGTCTTGGGTTATGAGTTTCTTAAGGGGACAAGGCAGGTTTTATCCATCTTCAACAACATCCAGTCCCCACCTCCACTGTTAGGCCCAGTTAAGCAAAATTTAAAATGGTATAAAGATATTCATGCTTATCTCTGAGTTCTTGATATATCTGTTTGGAAAGTATGATCTTCATTCTGTCTCTACCTGAGAATGCCAGATTGGGCTTAGTTTGAGTGTTTACTTACAAATCCAATACATTTTCCAGAATCTTGAGCTTTAATTTGCACAGTTTCTAATTTAGAAGGTCTGGAGAAGGGCTTGAGAGTTTGCATTTCTAATGATTTCCAGGTGGTGCTGCTGTGAAACTACACTTTGGGAACCACTGGTCTGGACCATGTGATCTTGCTGTGGTTGTTTTGGGTTGTCTTAACAGTACAAAGCACTTTGAGGTAGGTGTGCTTGGTAAGAAATTGAAATGGACCTTAAATAAGTGTTGTGAGATGAAATTCGGACCATGCAAGCTAGAAAAAGCATCTTCAGAAGCTGTTAAAATGATTAAAACCCTATCCAAGGACCAAATTAAGATATATGGAATCTGTTGAAAAAAACAAGATAAAAATATAAAAATATTCTTGGAAAGCAAACTAGAAGGAAGCATACAGAAGACAGGGATAAGGGATGGGAGGAGCACCAAGGATTTTCACCATTTGCTATGTAAACTTCAGTCTTGTTTGAATCTGTCACCTCTGTCACCAAGAGAATGTTTTCAAATATGTATTGTATAATTAAGAAAAATATTACTAGGAATATTAGAATCTGGCCCTCAAGAGGAGCCATGTTCTATAGCCAGGGCTAGATAGAATACTTGAATATACTTTATTTTCTTGATTCTCAACCAAGGCTGTCCAAGGACATTAGACAGATATAGACTGGAGATATTTTGGTCACAACTAGGGTAGCAGAAAATGGTGCTACTAACATCAGGGCAGAGGCCAGGGATGCTGTTGTATGTCCCACAGCGCACAGGACAGCCCCCACATGAAAGAATTGTATGGCCCAAAATGTCAATAGCACTAAGGTGGAGAAACCCTTGTCTGTGTGATGTGGGCTCACACTGATGGTTCTCAGACATTTCAAAGTTGTATTACACTATCATGAGTGTTTGGTTCCACAATATCCCTCATGTCTTACAAGGGTCATGTATGTACATTTCAAATTTAACATGAATTTAAATTCACTTTGAACTGCAAATAATAAAATGTAGTTCCCTTTCACACAACTGATAATAAGTACAGGTAAGTGGGTAAGTGGATTTGTTTATTTTTCAAAATCAGGAGGGAGATAGTGCCATAAACCATTCCAGAATGTAACTGGTGGGAGGGCCATAGTCTAGATCAGTCACCACAGGCATCAGGAGAGGGTGGCCTGGGACAGATCTGGGAAGAGAGGGGGAGATGCTTCCAAGTGATAAGATGATTCTGCCAGATGTCTCCTCAGCCCTTCCAGGGTGAACTGTAGGGTCACTGATCTCTCTTGAGAGCCACACAAATTCCTTCCTCTGGTCAGGAATAGGCTAGCAACTTCAAACAAACATATGTATCTGTGTCACTGTCACAGATTCAGTTAGCAACTTGGAAAAGCAGATGTATTACCTAGCAACAGCATCCTTCTCTCTCCTCACCTTCCACATCCCCTGGGCTGTGGGCTGCCCTTTAACCACTTCCTGAAGAAGCAGTTTGGCATAGTGGTTAAGAGAACAGACTCCGGGAGGTAGGACACCTGGGTCCTGAGTCCTGGCTCTACAGCCTTAACTGTGACACCTAAGCTTAGGCATATACTTAACCTCTTAGTTTCCTCATCTATAAAATTTAGATAATATTAGTACCTCATGCAGTCTTGGTGGGGATTTAATGAGGTAATATATGGTTGGTGCCCAGAGCATAACAAAAAAATAGATGTTAGCTCTTATTTTTTCCTACCTTCTATTCCTTCTTCAGAGTGTCCTTTTAACCAGATTTCACCAATACAAAATGTTGGCACATTCCCCTCCCCCCCAGCCCCATATACAGATGATCCCTATCCCTCTCACTTTTCTCTCCTGCAAAGAATAATATGATTTGTCTTCCAAGCTCAAATGAAGTCTGGTATTCAGACAGCTTTTTTCTATATGGGAATAGCCTGGACATTCTAAGAAGCAGGATGCTCAGTTCCTTAACACTGTTAAGGAACACTAACATCTTGACATCTTTCTTTAATGAACAATTATTCTACCTAGTTAATTATGATGTTTCTTTGGAGTTTTAATTAAAAGCGTCCCTTGATCTGTAGAGACTAAGACGCAGTCAGCCATTAGTAAGTGAAATAATTAATCTTGCCTTCTAGATTGCCATCGTGGGTAGGCTGGATAATCAGGATTTCCCAGCAAATTTTCAGTTAAATCTGAAAAACTAAAATAAATAATGAAACTGGGCACAGTGCTACTGGCTTTGTCATGATGACAAATTCAGCAAATTTGCCCTAAAGCAACTCCTTTAGCAGAAAGGAGGCTAACTGAGCTGACTTCCCAGGTCCCTTCTAAATGAAATAAAACACACTAGCTGCACTCTCTTCTTCCATCTTTGTTTCCTAAACTCGAATTATTAGAGCCTCCTTTTCTAGCATTATTCCATGTCCCACCTGAGTTGCACCATTATTTCATTTCCCCTATAAATCAACCCACTTCTTAAACTATATGTACATTTGTTTAAAAGGGGAAGCTAGGGGCGCTTGGGTGGCGCAGTCGGTTAAGCGTCCGACTTCAGCCAGGTCACGATCTTGCAGTCCGTGAGTTCGAGCCCCGCGTCAGGCTCTGGGCTGATGGCTCGGAGCCTGGAGCCTGTTTCCGATTCTGTGTCTCCCTCTCTCTCTGCCCCTCCCCCGTTCATTCATGCTCTGTCTCTCTCTGTCCCAAAAATAAATAAATAAACGTTGAAAAAAAAATTTTTTAAGGGGAAGCTATATAAAGGGAAAACATACTCATTTCCAAATAGAGAGTAAATGTAAAAAATAAATACCATAGAAACTAAACTTTGTATTTTTTTTAAAGTAGGCTCCACACCTAATGTGAGGTTTGAACTCACAACCCCAAGATCAAGAGTCTCACGTTCTACTGACTGAGGCAGCTAGGCACCCCAACTTTATATGTTTCTCAAAATTTGTTTAAAATATCTTTTAAATTATTAATTTAAAATAAAAAGAGAAAATATAGTAGTAACGCATCTTATTAACACTGTATGAAAAACTATGTGCTAGCTCGTTCAGCTTAATTGCCTCAGCGACTCTGAAAAGTAAGCATGGTCTCCACTTGTACAGAGGATGGTGGAGACCCAGACAAGTGGAGTAAATTGTCCGGGGTGCCGGGTGGGGTGGGCAGGGCAGGTCCCTGTGAGGCGAGAGCCCTGGAGCACTGCAGGACAGAGACCCCTGGTTCACCTTCTCCAGGCCACCCTTCCAGAAAACTCTCCTCAAATCCTGCACCAGATGCCCCAGAATACACAACAGTGACTCAGGTTTCCACCAAGACTTTCAGATCTTCTAGGACAAAAGGAAAAATTAATACTTGCGTCAGGAAAAGTACTGCCGTTTTACAACGTTCAGCTTTCCTGTAAGTCTAGCAGATCCTGTGCAGCTGGTTAATGGACAGGAGAGGCACATGGGAGGCTGAGTGGATTGGGGATCTTTGTGACAGAAAAAGAATGGGGCAGCAGGGGATGAAGGTGAAGGCAGGCAGCCGCTCTGGGCAGGAGAGATGGGAGGAAACCTGGGACCGTGAGGGAAGAGAGAGAGAAAGAGGAGAAACAGGCACTGACACCCAGGGAAGATTCTGAGGAAAGGACAGAAATAGGAATCGTCTTCCATGTGATGTGTGATGTCACTCCTCTTCTCCCATGTCTACTTTTGCATTCTTTTTCCTCATGTGCTAAAAACAATCACAATAAAATTTCAAGTGTTTAAGTTTCCAGCTCCTGAGATGATCCCACATCCCTCCAGTAGCACGTGCACCATGGGAAACCGCCTCTCACATGCACCTGTCCACTTCTGTGGCTTTCACTTCGCCTCTAGGATGATGACTTAGAAATTCATTATTTCCAGCAGACCTTTCTCCGAACTCCAACTCCCCATGTGACACCGCTGTTCAGATGTCCAGTATTTCTGCCCTTCCTACATCACAGATGCACAGCCCACCTTTGCTGTTCCCTCCACCCATTCCCTTCTGTGCTTTGCCCACCTGGCTTCTTGTGCTTAGATCTCAGCTCAAATATACCTCCTCAGAGAAGCCCTCCTGGGCCATCTTGCAAAGTAAACATGCCTCCACCAGTGACATCACCCTACCAGTTACAAGACAACCACATTCCCTATTTCCTTCATAGCACATGTCACAATGTATACATTTTTATTTATTTTGCTTACTTATTTATTTTGTGTCTTCATCTAATAAACTCCACATGGACAGAGATTCTGTCTTTTTTACTGAAGAGGTCTTTGCACACCGTAGGTGCCCAATATTTGTGAATTTAATGCATGGAATCTGTGATGACAGACAATAAAAGATTCTATGAGGAAAATGTCTTCAGGCTTGTATCACCATTGATAAGGCCACATACTAATAAATAAAATTTTACAGCACTTTACCATTTTAAGAGCAAATTCTTATTGCTATGGTCTGAATGTTTGTGTCCCTCCAAAGTTCATATGTTGAAATGCTACTCCCCGAAGGTGATAGTATCTGTAGGTGGAGATTTTGTGAGGTGCTCAAGTCATGAAGGTGGAACCCTGATGAATGGGATTAATGCCTCATAAAAGAGGCTCCAGAGAGATCCCCGCCTCCTTCCACTGCGTGAGGACATTGGCAGAAGGTGCTGGCTGTGAACCAGGAAGATGTGATCGTGCTGGCTCCTTAATCTTGGACTTCCCAGCCTCCAGAACTGTGAGCAATACATTTCTGTTCATACACTGTAGCAGCCCAAACAGACTGATGGTTGACAGCACTTTTTTTCACCAGAACCTATCAAGGTAGATACTATTCTTACTCCCATGTTGTCCCTAAGGAAACGCAAGTTAAAAAGGCAAATGTAACTGGAGGCACACTAGATGAGAAACCTGGAAACGTGCCTGTTCTTATTAGGGTTCCCAATCTCCTCGGTTTTCCCAGGACTGCCCTGGTTTTAGTATGGAAAACCCTGCATCCTGGGGAACCACAGCAGTTTGGTCACTGTATCTTACCCTGAAAACTGTAAGTAAGATGTTAGACACTTTATAAAAGCAGATTCCCTGGCCATGTAAAATGTAATGAGTAAAATATGGGGGATGGGAGTACAGACGAGGTTTAGAACCTACAGATGTGAAGTCACATGGTAGTGGCTGCACCCACCCAACCTACCTCAAAGGAATGCTGGGAGCGGAAGGCACTAACAACCTGAAAAGGAACAGACACTTAGAGATATCATCTGTGCTCCTACCCTGCAAGATAAAGGTGGTAACTAGATCAGCCCGGTTACCAAGCCTCATGCTCTCAGACTGAATCTGATCCACCAAAAGTCCAAAAGGTATTGTGAGCAGTGGGGGGCCACCCACTACAGGGACCCTGACCAGGAAAAACTGGCTTATTTTCCCAGAGAGGAAAATTCTTCCTTTTCCAATTCAAAACAATTTGACACCTTTTCCAGTATCCTGGAAGTCTCAACTTAATCATTCTGGTAATGTAGTCGTAATAATTTCGTGTGTGTGTGTGTGTGTGTGTGTGTGTGCGTGTGTGTGTGTGTGTTGGCAGGGGGTAATCATTGCATGGGTGGCATTGTCTACTCATCTAGGTAGAGGCTGTAGTGTTCATTCATGTTATTGGGCAATTGAAGTGTAGCAATTATACATTACATTTTGAAAGAGGCATTTAAAAAAATCCACCACTAGATGATTCAGACTTAATTATCTTGTCTTTTCAGCAGCTGAGTTCAAGGCTCAAGTGGAGAACACATAGCTTCAAAGGCAGAAGGAATCGAAGGTGCTCCCCATCGTTGGACGCTTCCTCCACTTGAGGTAAGAATCATGAACAAACTTCTCTGCCAGCACAACATCTCCCAACAGGGATTACCCTCTTACTGAGATGCCCCGGATCTGATAGAACACGTTGGACAGTCAGCTGTCACATAGCCTGAGTCCTTACTGTCTGCCTAGGTTTTTCTGCTTTGTGTTTGTTTTTCTGTCACTCATGCCTCCCCCAGAAGACTATGAATAGGCCTAAGAAAGAAAAGAGAGCTTGTTTGGAGGATAAACTTAGTTTTGCATCATTCAGCAATGTTGTATTAAGACGGTCGCTCAATCGTCTGGACTTACTTATGCCTTCATTTCAGTGAGGAACCCAGCTCAGTGGCAGAAAATTCTAGCTTATCTCTGAACTAGCGCGGATGTAGGAGTAAGGAATTGCTGTGATCTCTGTGCTTTGGGGCCAGGTCTTAAACCACATCAGTGACCTACATCTTGCCAGAGCAAAGGACACTCCCACTTGCCCGAATTGTTTAACCTGTTTGTGTTAAGTATAGAGTTTGGAGAAGACTAAGTAAATTTTCAAGGCCTTGTCATTAGAGATCTTGGTAAAATCAGATGTGTTGACTGAATCCCTTGAAATTAGTCCCCAGTTCTGCCCATATTCAATACCTGTTGGTTTAGACTACTTACATTCATTTTGTCTTAACCATTAAGTTGGAATATTCTGACAGCCGAGGCTTCTTTAAACCAATTGGCTTGTTTTCAACCTTTCCCTTGTTTTAAAGGCTACATTTAATTCATTTATCATTCATTTAACTGATTTTTCCAAAGTCTGTCAAAGGTCCCTTCTGTGAATACTTATGGTAAGTCAACCTGTCTCAGGAATTTTCTAAGTTGTCCTGGAGTTTTCTTATTTCTGGTCATCAGAATGGCTTAGGCAAAGGTCATCTAATATATTTGTGGTTTTATTTATTAAGTTTTAACTGTAATTCCAGTTAGTTGGCATACAGTGTTATATTAGTTTGAGGTGTATAAATAGTGATTCAACAATTCTACACGTCACCCAGTGCTCATCACAACAAGTGTACTCCTTAATCCCTATCACCTATTTCACCCATCCCCCCACCCACTTCCCTTCTGGTAACAATCTGTTCTCTTTAGTCAAGAGTCTTTTTCTTAGTTTGTCATGTACATATGACATATATATTATATAATGTATATAATCTTTTTTCCTTTGCTCATTTGTTTTGTTTCTTAAATTCCACATATGACTGAAATCATCTGGTATTCATCTTTCTCTGACTGACTTATTTCCCTTAGCATTATACTCTCTAGCTCCATTCATGTTGTTGTAACTGGCAAGATTTCATTCTTTTTTATGGCTGAATGATATTCCATTGTAAGAGTGTGTGTGTGTGTGTGTGTGTGTGTGTGTGTGTGTGTGTGTGTATACACCACACCTTCTTTATCCATTCATCTATCAGTGGATACTTGGCTGGTTCCATAATTTAGCTGTTATAAGTAATGCTGTTATAAACATAGGAGTGCATGTATCTCTTTGCATTAGTGTTTTTGTATTTTTTGGGTAAATATCTAGTAGTGCAATTACTAGATCATATGGTAATTCTATTTTTAACTTTCTGAGGATCTTCCATACTGTTTTTCCACAGTGGCTG
This sequence comes from Herpailurus yagouaroundi, assembly GCF_014898765.1. Taxonomy (NCBI): domain Eukaryota; kingdom Metazoa; phylum Chordata; class Mammalia; order Carnivora; family Felidae; genus Herpailurus; species Herpailurus yagouaroundi. Next base: position 14,666,564 of record NW_024412413.1, read on the forward strand.
TACCAGTTTGCATCCCTACCAGCAGTGCACAAGTGATCCTTTTTCTCCATATCCTTTGCCAACACTTGTTGTTTCTTGTGTTGTTGATTTTAGCCATACTGACAGGTGTGGGGTGATATCTCACTGTGGTGGGTTTTTTTTAATTTTTTTAATGTTTATTTATTTCTGAGACAGAAAGAGACAGAGCATGAGTGGGGGAGGGGCAGAGAGAGAGGGAGAACACAGAATTCGAAGCAGGCTCCGGGCTCTGAGCTGTCAGCACAGAGCCAGACGTGGGGCTCGAACTCACAAACAGTGAGATCATGACCTGAGCCGAAGTCAGTCATTCAACTGGCTGAGCCACCCAGGCGCCCCTCATTGTGGTTTTGATTTGCATTTCCCGGATGATCAGTAATGAGCATCTCTTCATGTGTCTGGTTGGGCATCTGGATGTCTTCTTTGGAGAAATGTCTATTCATGTCTTCTGCCCATTTTTTAATTAGATTCTTGTAAGGTTTTGGGGTGTTGAGTTGTATATGTTCTCTATATATTTTGGATATTAACCCTTTATCACATATATCACTTGCAAATACCTTCTCCTATTCTATAAGTTGCCTTTAGTTTTGTTGATTGTTTCCTCAACAGTGTAAAACCTTTTTATTTTGTAGTAGTCCCAATAGTTTATTTTTGCTTTTATTTCCCTGCCTCAGGGGACATACCTAGAAAAATGTTGCTATGGTAGGGCCATCTAATTTAGAAGTGTTATTCTGTCTGTTCATTGGTATAGAAATTTAATGAGGTTTTGAATCTTGGAAAGAAACAAATCCTTAGAACCAAAAAAATAGGTAACTTGTTGGCAGGGTATATAAGTCATCTTGGATTCTTTCTTTTAGGGCAATTTATCCTGCCCTTACTTGTAGCCAAATTACTTAACCTTTTAGGATTCATCTCCTTGCTTGACAAGGTTCCTTCCCTCCCCTGTCCATAAATTATCATCCTAACAAACAATTCAACTGAAAGTTACATACAGTCTATCCTTTTATAGCCCAGTAATTTCATTCACTCATAAAATTTCTAGAGGAAAAATGTTTTTCTATGTGCAGTTTTGAGTTCCTGGATCTCCATCGAAGTAGACCATTTCAGAAACGTCCTTTAACCAAGAAGATAAATAGATTTTTGCTGCTGGAAGGGAATTTAAAATTCCATTTGTGCCCGAGAAAATACAAAAGCATTTGCGCTTTGGTGCTTGAAAATTTCCAGATGCTTAATGATTTTTTTTCTACATAGAAAATGGCATCACATAACTCATATTTAAAGTTCCCAGATGAAGGGTCACCTGGGTGGCTCAGTCAGTTAAGCAACCAACTTTGGCTCAGGTCGTGATCTCGCAGTCCGTGGGTTCAAGCCTCATGTTGGGCTCTGTGCTGACAGCTCAGAGCCTGGACCCTGCTTTGGATTCTGTATCTCCCTCTCTCTCTCTCTCTCTCTCTCTCTCTGCCCCTCCCCAACTCACACTCTGTGTATGTCTCTCTCTCTCTCTCTCTGAAAAATAAATAGATGTCAAAAAAAAATTAAGTTCTCAGATAAAAATGAAAAATCTAGCACTTATCAAGTAATTAAATTCATAAACACTAACATCTAGAGCCAGAAGAGCAAGTTGTGATTGCTGGGTGCCTGATTTACTACCTGGTCTCACATAGGTCACCAGACTGTCTAAGTCTCTGTGTCCATATGCCTAAGATGGAGGTAGGATAATAGTAACATCTACCTCCAAGAATTGTTGTGAGTTTTGTAAATGGTAAAAAAAAAAAAAAAAATACAAATTTATTATTTTAGTTGTTACTCCATTAATAAGTAACAACTCTGCTTTGGCTTATTGTGCTTTTTTACTGTAGTAATGAAGAACTATTTAGATGATGGTTTGGTTTTCTCATCTTTTTTCACACTTTTCTAGAACCTTTCTTAGTTAACCAAAATCTTTTTTTTTTTTTCAACGTTTATTTATTTTTGGGACAGAGAGAGAGCATGAACGGGGGAGGGGCAGAGAGAGAGGGAGACACAGAATCGGAAACAGGCTCCAGGCTCTGAGCCGTCAACCCAGAGCCCGACGCGGGGCTCGAACTCACAGACCGCGAGATCGTGACCTGGCTGAAGTCGGACGCTTAACCGACTGCGCCACCCAGGCGCCCCTTAGTTAACCAAAATCTTGTAAGCCAGTCAGTTGGTCAGTTAGAAAATATTTATTGAGGTCCTATTATGTGCCAGGCAGAGAGATCATTTCAACCTTAATCTGGATACAGTGGAGTGTGTATAGAATCTTTGGTCTAACATTTTTTTTTTCCTTTTGCTTTCCACTGCTTTGAAAATGTTTCCCTCTTTTTAAAAAATCCCTCTCGTGCCTTCCTAGGTATATGGCATATCCATTTACAATTATTTGCCCACAGCCATGTCAGTGTGCCTGCACATCAGCATGGCTTCACCATTTGTTAAAATGTGGAAATACTTTCATACTAGTTGGTGAATAGTCATTAACCTCAGCCCCAGGAGTGTTCCCCTCACCCCCATAGCTTCATCCATCTCTGCCTGTCCCGCTCTCTGAGACCCCTGGACAACAAGGATCAAAGAGGGCCTAGTACAGATAGCAATAGGACCTAACCCCTGAGTCCATTCTAACTGAGTATAAGATGTTGATATCACCATGCTCCCACTTGCTTGTCCTACTCCCCACATTTCCTCCAACTCTCTGACCAGAGATCAGCCCCCTACTCAAGTCCCTCCCTCTTGGCTCTTACTGTCATTGCTCTGTGCTTCCCTTGGTGTCTTCTGCACCCTGACTATCCCCAAGCCACCCCTCTGTAGCCCTGCCCCCAGCACTGCTGCCCCTTTCTGTACATTGTCCTGTACAACCAAATCAACTCTATAGGGCTGAAACATCACACGGAGTGCATAAGGCCATAGCAGTGTTAAGATATTGAAATGCCTCAGTTTCTAATAGTAAATAGTCACTGTGAGTCCCTCACCCTATCCCCAGTACCCCAACCACACTGGCCAGTCCATCCAAGACTTCTCCTGTCCCCATGATCCAGTACCTACCCTCCCAACCCTGCCCCCAGACTCTGGCCAACATCTGTTTTAATGGGTGCATATGCTTCACTAGTGTACAAATGCTTTGTTAATCGCCTCTGCAAAGAACTGTATTATAATTCAGAGCGAGGTAAGGACTCTTCCTTCATTTAGAATTCATTGATTCATTCTACCAATGTTTACCAATCACTCTGTATCTGAGACATTAAGCTGGCTCTAGGACCTCCAAACCAGATGAGGTCTCTGCCCTCATGGCACTTACATTTTGGTAGGAGAGACAGACAATATGTGAGAAAATAAATGTACACACATGAATAAATATATATATTGACCAAAGATTCCTTCTCATTCAGAAGGAAATGAGATTAATTAATTTAGGGAAGTCAGAAATGCTTCAGGAAGAAGGCTGTGTTTAAAATGGACCTTAAGGAAGGGCGCCTGGGTGGCTCAGTCGGTCCGATTTCGGCTCAGGTGGCTTGGGTCATGATCTCGCAGTTCGTGAGTTTGTGCCCCACATCGGGTTCTGTGTTGACAGCTCGGAGCCTGGAGCCTGCTTTGGATTCTGTGTTTCCCTCTCTTTCTCTGTCCCTCCCCCACTCACTCTCTGTCTCTCTCTCTCTGTCTCTCTCTCTCTCTCTCTCTCTCTCTCTCAAAAATGAATAAACATTAAAAAATTTTTTAAAAATAAAAAAATATAAAATGGACCTTAAGGATGCACAGGGTTTCTGCCAGCCTAAGTGAAGAACAGTATAAGCGTGGGCATTAGGCATGAAGCATGGTGGGTGTTTAGGAACCAGGAGTCCAGTTTGTCTGGACAGTGGGGTACATGGAGAGGGCTCCTGGGAGATTGGGTGAGAAATGTAAACATGTTGACTGAGCCAGGCTCTTCTCACACCTAAAGGTGGACTTACGCACCACAGAACAGAGAAGTCAAGATCCCAGTTCTCAACCTCATGTCCCTCCAGCAAAATACCCACATGACCATTCACTAATCTGAACATAGGTCCTCTGTGTAGGTTGGGCAGCTTGTGCACTAGACAAAATGCCAGCCTAAGGGATGGGCGGGGGGGCAGCTCCTGCTCTCCCCACCAAGCTGGGCACACTGGTGTGGGATTTTCCTAAAACATTTTCTGCTGGCCCCTTTGTGCCAGAAGGCTGGTATATCTCCAAAGGGCACCTTTTCCCATTCCACACAAAAGACCAAGGAAGGCTAGCAACAGCCTTGCTTGGACACTCCTTTCCCTGGTCAGACTGCTCTGTTCCTCTCAAGTAAATTCTCTGGAATACCCCCTTTGTCTACATCATTCTATTCCCACCTCTATGGCCTTCTCCATAAGGCCCACACAATCCCCTTTATCAAACCTCTTGCTTGTCTTGGCCAAGCACCTCCCATACACCCCTCTCAATGATCTTTTCCTTCATGCAGATTGCTCCTGAATTCTAGCCCTTCTTTAAATCCTTCCCTGCTCACCTGTCCTGACCCCTCCTTTTGCATGACTCCCACACCTTCCTCTTCCTTGACACCCCCACAAATGCTTCCCTGGTTTGTTTCACATTTGTATGCTAACTCAGTGGGTATCTGTCACCTGTGGGTCTTTGGCACATATGAATGCAGCAATAGTCGCTCAGCCAGATTGTAAACTCCCAGAACTAGAAACAAAACTTATGAATGTATTACTCACTCCGCTGTCATTAAAATAACCCATGTCACTGTTGCTGTTGGTAACCTGTGCTTCATTCATCAGGAAAATGGGCTGGCATTAATTAATTGAGTCCATTAATTAAATAAGTATACATTGTATATTTAATATATGCCAAGCAATAGCAATATAGCAGTGAAAACATGTGGTCCCTCTCCTTGGAGATGTTGATTTAAGATTTTTTTTGTGTGTATCTTCTATGTGCCAAGCATTGTACTAGACTCTGGGGTAAGCCAAGCATGTGTGTTAAGAAAGGAAGTCAATGAGGAAGTAGAGGTGTAGAGAAGGGCAGGGCCTTGCGGCTGGCCTGCGAGCTTAAACCCCGTCCTGTGGGCAACGGGGAGTCATTAAGGGTCTTCAAGCAGATGAGTGATTGTTTCACACCCACTGAAGCCACCTTTCTAAACTACTGACTCTTGTTCTAAAACTGTCAAGAATCCCAAATCTCCACCCCATTATCCTTTCCAAGGCATATCACAGTTGTTACATTTACGGCAAGGCTCTTGTGTTGCATTGCATTATGTTGTGTTGAGTTATAATCATCTGTGTGTATGTGTGTGACTCACCCACTAGTCTGTGGGAAGCAGAGGTTGAGAGCACACATAGGTCATCTCTGCATCCTCAGCACCTAGCACATGTTCTGGTGTGTTCAATAAATGACTACTGGATGGGTGGATGGGTGGATGGGTGGATGGATGGATGGATGGATGGATGGATATATGGACAGATGGGTGGGTAGAGTGAGTTTTGGAAGTAAGCAATGAAACAAGAAATCATAGAAAAGTTGGATGGAACTAACCAACAAAAAAGTCAAGAATAATAAAGGAACCATAAATGTTGGTTGATTGCAGATGCATACAAAGATAGTCGGAGTCCTCTGGGGATGTTTCTTCCTGTGGAATCTCTACACTTCATCCGCCCAGACCATTTACCCTGGCATCAAGGCTAGGGCTACTCAGCGGGCTCTGGACTATGGTGAGTGGGGTGCTCTCAGCCCTCCAAACCTGAAAGCTCATACTAGACTGTCTCATGACTGAGGCAAGCTTTACTGCAGGTGATCCAGCCCCTAATACAGAGGCTGCTAAGATGGCTGGGAAGGAAGTGGTGTCTAAAAAACAGTCATATTGGGGGGCCCGAATGGCTCAATTGGTTAAAGCATCCGACTCTTCATCTCAGCTCATGGATCTCATGGATCGTGCATTCGAGTCCCACCTCAGTCTTTGCACTGACAGGGCAGAGCCTACTTGGGATTCTCTCTCTCCCTCTCTCCCTGCCTCTCCCCTGCTCACGTGTATGCATGCTTGCTCTCTCTCTCTCTCTCTCTCTCTCTCAAAATAAATAAATAAACATTTTATAAAAATAAAATAAAAGGACACCTGGGTGGCTCAGTTGGTAAAGCATTCAACTTCGGCTCAGGTTATGATCTCGCAGTTTGTGAGTTCAGGTCCCTCCCGCATTGGGCTTTCTGCTATCAGCAAGGAGCCACTTTGGATCCTCTGTCCCCCTCTCTTGCCCCTCCCCACTTTGTACACACACACTCTCTCTCTCTCTCTCTCTTAAAAAATAAATACACATTAAAAAAAATAAAATAAGACAGAAAACAATCACCTTGATGGTAGACCTATCCAAACACAGCCACAGATATTCATTCTCTCCCCTCCCCCATGTCTACCCCCCATGCACATACAATGAACATCTCTGCTCTAAAGGAGGATACATCATAGGACAGAGGGGAGGAGATGTGAGAGTGAAAGAAGTAGCTTAGAGCTTCAGAAAGGTCTTGATCCCAAAAAGAACTTAGAGTCCCCTAAAACTGTACCAAATTTAATGTGGATGATGATCATGTATTTTTCTTGAGAGAAGCTCCTTGCATTCATTAGATGCAAAAAGGGGCCTGAGATGCTGAAAGATGAAGAAAAACCCCTTCAGAGGTGTTTATAAATGTTGGGCAGAGCGGGGGCGAAGGCAGATTGTGTACAGCAGAGGGACTGCAAAATCAAAATGTGTAGGCCGAGTTTTCTCCTATAAATTTTGGCCTGAGGTTAGCCGAATAGGGGCAACAGAAAACTCCATCCCTTCTTAACTAAAGCACTGCTAGTCTCACTCAGAAATAGCAAAGTGTAACCAGGAAACTCCTCACCTGCTACACCAGAAAAGAAGTACAAGAAGGATGTGGGTGCCTGGGTGGCTCAGTTGGTTGAGCGTCTGACTACTGATCTTAGCTTAGGTCTTGTTCTCAGAGTTGTGAGTTCAAGGCCCACACTGGGCTCCATGCTGGGCATGGAGCACACTTAAAAAAAAAAAAAATACAAATGATGGAAGAAAGGAAGGGAGTGATGGAGGAAGGAAAGACTGAGTTTGTGGCAAATCCTTGTCCTTCCTTCCCCCAGTACCTCATGTGGCACAGGGAATCTTAAATTATCCATCTTGTATGATTGTTATAGGAGCTGGCTATAATGAGAATTACATACCAGGTATCCCCGTGTGTATCCACATGTATATATGTACATATATGTGTATCTTGTTACTCTATTAATATACTAATATGCACAGAAATAGATATCTTGAAACTGTATTAAAATTGTGAAAACAGCTTATTCTACCCTCAAGATCAGAGCAATTAAAAGAACAGAACTAGTCAGTCCACATGGGTATGAATCTCATTCAGTTCTGCCCCTTTCCTCAATACATAGTGTTGGGCCAGTGGGTTTTCTCCTCTGGAAAACAGGATGGGGGGATGACAACAATGGTGCCCCCATGTAATAACATGAGGATCATGTGGGGTCATCTGTGGAAATATGGCATAGAATCAAGAAGGACAGGCTTTAAAGTCAGAACCATTTCTTGGCTATGATTTCTATCAGAACCATTTCTTGAGCCTCTATCATAGCTAGGCTCTTCGATATGTGTGTTATGGGCTCTGGGTTGATTTAATCCCAACAACGACCCTACAAAGAAGGGATAATCATTTTACAGAGGAGGAATCTGAGCCTCAGAGGGGCTGAATTAAATTCCCCAAGTCACACACCAGTACGGGGGCAAGGCAAGATCAGATCTCAGGTTCGCTCTGCCGATTTCAAAACCTACACTTTGTTCTCTGCTCCCTATTCCTCCAAACTGTCAATAATGACAGTAAGTACCTGTGAGCTCTTGGGCAAGCTGGTGAACCTCTCTGAGCCTCAACTGCCTCCTATGTGAAATAGGGATAATGATACCTATGTCACTGGGTTGCCATAAGGATCAAAGGAGAGAATATGTGTAGAGTATGGACAGTCCTGGCACATATAAGCACACAAACTAACTATTCTTATTAAAATTCATCAAATATTTATGTTGCCACATTTTTCCAGAAAAATGTTATGTCCCTATTATCAGTAGTACCTTCAAGGTATTTCTTAAAATGGTGGTGATAATAATAGTTCCTACGCATGGGGCTATTGTGGAAAACACATGAATTGACATAAATTTTGGAAGAGGGTCTGGCAATAGCAAATGCCCAACAAATATCAATTACTGTTATTTGCACATGTGTGAACAGAAGCTTCCACAGTTAGTAATGTTCCCATGTTACAGATGAGGAAAGCAAGGGGCAGCAAGATTTTGTAAATTGCAGAGTCCTGCAATGCTAGTTACAATGTTAGGATTCGAAACTAAGCTGTCTGATAGTGCCTTTGGTTCCATCTTTGTATCCTTTACACTCTACCCCTACATCCCTATATTACAGTATTATTCATGGTATTACAGAAGATAAAATCTGCTCTTCTCCGTCTCCACAAGGACAGCCTAAGTGGAAATGAGCTTAAGCTGCAAAATAAGGCATAAGGGCAAAGCTTCCTCCTTAAGAAGGTTAAAATGAAGGGGTGCTTGGGTGGCTCAGTCAGTTAAGGGTCTGACTTTGGCTCAAGCCATGATCTCACTGTTCCTGAGTTTGAGCCCCGCGTCAGGCTCTGTGCTGACAGCTGAGAGCCTGGAGCCTCCTTCAGATTCTGTGTCTCCTCCTCTCTCTGCCCCTCCCATGCTCATGCTCTGTCTCTCTCTGTCTCTCAATAATAAATAAACGTTAAAAAAATTTTTTTGAATAAAAATAAAATTTTAAAAAGAAGGTTAAAATGAAAATCCTGTTCTTCATTTATTATGTAAGTTACTTTCCTCAAGCTCTTTATGTATAAAAGGGCTCTTTCTCTCCGTGAACTCAGAAAAATGTGTCCTGGGATACTACCATGTAAACCTGGGACAGGTTTATTCCTGAATTGCACAAAAGCAGGGCTTACTGAGGACATTTTTGGGGTCCCGGGATCTTTTGAGAGTCTGAAGCAAACATGGACCCTCTCCCCTGAAATATGAGATACAAATGGACACATACACACACAACCTATTCATGGTATTTTACTGGAATTTCAGGAGGGTTACGAGCTCCCAACAGCCCATGCTGTTGCTGAGCTTAAAGAATCTAGGGGAAAAGGGAGAATGTGGAATAACTACCTGATAAGGCATGGAGTCTGGAACCAAAACGCCCAGATTTCACTCTTGGGCTCCCAGTTCTTGGCTGTGTGAATTAGGTGCGAATTCACGCCTTTTAGGTTCAGTTTGTTCATCTTTAAAATGGGGATAATAATGATAATAATTTTGTACTTTCCCCTTCACACTGCCTGTAGTAACAGGCCTTTAGTCTTGATTACATAATGAGAATTTCTCATACAGTTAGTTCTGGGGTCCTGGGGTCTTCACTAGCCTCTCTGAGGACCAGTGCTTTCACCTGTAAAACAGGGACAATAACATCCACTTTGTAGGGTCGCTGTTTTCTAAGTTTCTAAGAGCACGTACTCTGTAAATTTCATGCGTATGTTTAATGGTGCTATGCCATTATCATCTCTGGCATGATCAATAAATGCTTTCTTTGGTTCCTTCATAGGTGTTCAAGCTGGGATGGAGATGATTGAGCAAATGCTTAAGGAAAAAAACATCCCAGACTTAAAGGGTTCTGAATCTCTGGAATTTCTGAAGGTTGATTATGTGAACTACAATTTTTCAAAGTAAGTAAAAAAGAACATTTTTAACCGTGAAATTAATCTTTAAAACCTTAGGGTTGTGGATATGCCACCACGTCTTCTGGTGTGACAGCAGGACCTGCACAGTAGAAGGTAAACCAAATTTGGTAAGAGGCTTATCAGATGAATGACCCAAGAAAGAGGGGTCATGAAGCTGACAAAGATTGTGGCATTTGGGTCAGAACACCTGGGTCTAAGTCATATCCCTGCTGCACACTAGTTTTGTGTGTTGTGTCTGATGAATATGGTCAGAGTCCCATGTCCTTGCCTCTTTCCTAAAATGAGAACTCTTTGCCCCTTGAATTTCTAAGTGAAATTCTTGTCCATCCTATTGCTGACCCCACACCCTAAACCTAGATGTAGGATTCAACCACAGTCTCAAAAACAAATCTACTCTCGTCAAGGCTTTCCTAACTTTAGTAAAGTTTGGTTAAGGTTTCAGAGGTCGTAGAAATAGGCCACACATAAGAAGCTCAAAAGTAAGACTAGAGAAATCCTTTGGAAGTCCCATGATTTCATCAGAACCCAGGCTTTTTGTATTTCTCTGCCCCACCATCCTTACTTCTGGCTTCTGTCCTCAAAGTTGTCTCATGGTCCAGTATGGCCACTGCAGCTCAGCCATCAAATCCGTTTGTCAAGCCTGAGAGGGAACAACAGGCAAGGGTGAAAGGGTTCTTGTAAGCTGGGTTAGTCTCTTCACTGAGTTTTTTTCTGAAGCCCTGCTCTAATAATACTCTGCCTATGCAATAATAGAACTTAGTCTTATGGCCATACTTATTAGCAAGAGGGACTGGAATATTCATTTTCTAACCAGACACCTTTGACATCCTGAACAAATTCAGGGACGGTTAGGAAAGAAGGGGAAATGGCTGTTCAGACAACAACCGGCAACCTCTGCCGCAGTTGCCAACAAAAGCCCCAAAGACGGTGTACAGAGAAGATGTCTTTGTCCATCTGGAGGTCAATCTTAAAGATAAAGCAGAGAGTCAAGATTTTATAAGGAATTATCTGTGATTCACAATTTGCCCCAAGGCTTTATCAATCCACTGATAATTCCCTGCTGGCTCCAACCCTTTGGAGTAATAATTTCCCTGCTATCAAGGATAATATTCTATAAAATCATGAGTTTTTTGGGGCATGGGGTAGAGAAAAGGATGGTAATCTAGGTAAAGCTCCTGGCAAATGCTCTAGTTGTTAATAAAGGAAGCCATTCAACAAGTGTTTATGGAGGACCTACTGCTAGATACCAAGGCTTTGTTTTACTGATTGGGGATATTACAGTGAATGACACAGATATATCTCCTGCCCTTAATGTCCAGTAAGAGAGATGGACATGATATATTTACAGAATGAATGATTTAATTACAGTGATGATAATCCCACAGCAGAAAAATCCAGGGTGAATCATATATTATGAAGTGTGGTGAAGATGAGGAAAACCGGTATCCTCATGCGTTGCTAGTGGGAGCAGGTGAACTGGTACAGTACTTTCAGATCTGTGCTCCCCACACAGGAGCCACTAGCCACGTGTGGCTACTGAGCACTTGAAATATGACTAGTGCAATGAAGGCACTGAAATTTTACGTATTTAATTTCAATCAATTTTAATTTAAAACTTGGAACTCAGTTCAGTTATTGAAAAGCTTTTAAGTATGTGTGGGACAATTTGCGTATGTAAGTTTATCAGTTGAATATTTTATCCAATCATATATAGGTCAAGTGTTTCTGATAACACTTGATAATTCTGATAACAAGTGTTTCTGATAACACCGATAATTCAGTGTCCACCTTGAGTCATATTATGAGTGTAAAAATACAGACCATATTTTGAAGTTATTTTGAAAAAAGGAAAACAAAATATCCCATTAATCATTTTTATATTGCCTATGTGTTGAAATGATACCATTTTAGATTATGTTGGGTTAAGTAAAAAAAAAAAAAATACTAATAAAATCACTCTTACCCATTTCTTTTCCCTTTTTAAAATGTGACTACTAGAAATTTTTAAATTACATATGTGGCTCACATTCTATTTCTGTTGGGCAGTTCTATTTTAAAAGGTAATTTACAAGGACCTTTTTTTTAATGCATGCCCTTTGACCTACTAATCCCACTTCTCAGCATCATCACTAGAAAGACACACATGTAAACAGCATGTAAGAATGTTCTGTGTGTCATTGTTTATAACACAGAAATACTGGAAATAACGTAGGTGTCCACCAACAAAGAAATTATCTCTTCCATGATACATCCATAGCTTGAATATAAAGAATGGGCTAGGCCTATAGGTACCAAACTGAAAATACTTCTAAGATCTGTTAAATGAATCTCTGCCATCCTCTTCCCACAGTGGGACTCAGGGTGTGTGACAAAGAACAGGTAGGAAAGGATGCAAAATACAAGAAACAGTAGATAGGCATTTGTTATCAGCTATCACATTTACCTTTTACATTTTTCCTAACCTTGGTTCAGAACAATGTCTTTCTCCTGTGCCACAGTTATGCATAGATGATCTCATTTTGTCTTCTCAGCCTACCCATGAGTAAACCTTCCTCTGAGTGATTGCCTGAAAGAGGTTAAGTGCCTTACCTAAGTTTGCATGGCTAGCACAAAACTCATCTCCAAGTTGAGTGCCCCTTGCGGAATACATGAAGTGGCATAGCCCGGTGTTAAGCACACAGTCTGAAAACAGATTGAGGAGGGCTCCAGGTCTGGTTCTACCACTTACATATGACTTCAACCAAGTGCTCATGACTTCCTTATCCTCTCATCTCTGAATTGCAAATTGCAAAACCAGCAACAGCTTCATGGGATTATCATGAGGACTAAAATGAGCTAATGCATGTAAAGTGCTTACCATGGTGCCTGGCATGGAGTAATCACTCAACACATGAGCTATCTACCTATGTAGATTACTTGTAGCCCATTGCCTCTTATGCTCAGAGAATCCTAGGGGAAGTTAATACTCTAGGGAAGATTCTGCTCTAACTAGGGAAGACTCTAACTTTCTCAACTAGGGAAAATTCTGTCCATATAGAGGGCATCTGGGAATAGGAGAAAGGCACCCTTGCGATTGTCCAGTGATGGGGGAAGGGCACTACTGGCGTGTAGTTGGTACATATGCCAGGTACCCTAAAATGTATATAAAGTCCTCTCCAAAACTAATTGTCCCACCCAAAATACTAATTTCCCCACCCTGTTGAGAAGCACTGGAACAGCTGAAGGAAAAAAATAATGATGGCAATGTTGTACTCGTATTGTATTGTCTTTAATGAAACTAAAGAAATGTATTATTTTCACATTTGTTTCTAAACTTACTCACTTCCCCCTCAATTAGAAACAAGGGGCTTCCTGGCAAGGACCAAAGGGGAATTAGAAGGCAATGCCCAGGGGCACCTGGGTGGCGCAGTCGGTTAAGCGTCCGACTTCAGCCAGTTCAAGCCCCGCGTCAGGCTCTGGGCTGATGGCTCGGAGCCTGGAGCCTGTTTCCGATTCTGTGTCTCCCTCTCTCTCTGCCCCTTCCCCGTTCATGCTCTGTCTCTCTCTGTCCCAAAAATAAATAATAAATGTTGAAAAAAAAATTTAAAAAAAAAAAAAAAAAAAGAAGGCAATGCCCAGAGGCACCGCAGACCTGAGGTTCCTTCCTCTACAGGAATTAGGGGTTCCACAAACCTCCTTTCTGATTTTTGCCTCACTTAGAGAAGTGTTAGAAGATATGCACTGACCTCTCTGTTTCTTGTTCTACAGCATAAAAATCAATGCCTTTTCATTTCCAAATACTTCATTAGCCTTTGTGCCTGGGGTGGGGATCAAGGCACTGACTAACCACGGCACCGCCAACATCAGCACCGACTGGGAGATCAAGTCTCCACTCTTGTGAGTGTCCCACTGAAAAAAGTCTGCCGCTATTCTGGGAAGAAATGGAACAAAAACTGGAAGGACATAAATTTGGTGATGTTTTTGACATTAGGCTTATTTCCCTTAGCCATTAGCAGTCTTTCTCAAGAGCATTTTTTTTTCCAAGAGAGATTTAAATCAGAATATCTCTGTTGGGGGCTGGCAGTGGGGGGGGGGGGGAGGTTGTGGGAGGACTGAAAAGCATCCATCCCCTGAAGGCAGAGCAAAATGTCATTTAAGATTTCCTAAGAGCTAGAAGGAATGAACACGTACTCAAGATTTCAGACCTTCAGTGAGTCTGTAGGATCTCAGGTGATTCCACATACTTCCCCATCCACAGGGGCAACTGATTAAGAGATGAGACCTTCCTACCTCACAAGGAGGTAAGAGGATAATAGTCAGCTGGAGCCCAATTGCACCCTCCTAGAGAAAGGAGGTATCACATTCAAGGTACGCTTGCAGACCACCTACTACATGTCTTGGGTGTAATGTTTAGGTCTGCCTTGGTTGGCACCCCAGAATGGCACATTCACTCATCCACTTGGTCATTCAACAACCATTTATTGAGTGCCTACCAAGTACCATTTATCCCCATCTCAAGAACTCCAGTCCTGTAGACTGTAGAGGAATGATATATTCTGCCATAAGTAATATAGATTCAGGGTTCATTCATTTCTTCACTGACTCATCAGCCACCTATTAAGTGCTTATTCTGTGTGCTTATCCTGGAGACAAGGGAATGAATAATACACACTCCAGTCCCTCAGAGAGTTCACAGACTACGTCTGTCACATCCCCATCAGTGCCTGTCCTAAATAAGGCTATTCAGTGTTCTCTCTCTCCAAGCATTGTATACACATAGTGCTTGATAGGTGCTCAGCCACTGTGGGCACCAGAAAGCACTCAGAATAAAAAAGCTAAACTAACACTGTCACCACTGACATATTCATTGCTTCATTTGTTTAGTAAATCCATTCAGCACCTACTCTGCTCTGACCCATTATTGGTGCCAGGAATCCAGAGGTGACAAAGCCCTCCAGGAGCTTAGAGGCTGTGAGTAGTCAGAGAAATGATCCCTCTCTCCCCTGCCCAGGCCTGGGTAACCTTGCACTTTTTCTCTCAACAGCCAAGACACAGGAGGAGCTGATCTGTTTCTCTCTGGGGTCTACTTCACCGGTATCATTGTTCTTGCCCGAAATGACTTTGGTCACCCAATCCTGAAGCTCCAAGACTGCTATGCCCAAGTGAATCATGCCCACGTCTCATTTTCCGGAGAACTCAGGTGAGTGATAGCACCGTGGTAGGCGGTCGCTAGTCTGGGGCTGGATTCTCCAGCAGCGCAGGAAGAGGTTTATAACCGGCAGATAAAGTTCCTGAATAAGCCCATATTTTCTTTCTTCCCCAGTGTCCTGTACAACTCCTTCGCTGAGCCCATGGAGAAACCCATTTTAAAGAACTTAAATGAAATGGTAAGTCTTTAGAGGTGACATGGCCACAGTAAAATGCTCAGCAGCAGTTCTGCCATGCTTTACTTACTTCTTACTCAATAAACCTTTATTGAGCACCTACTGTATGCTAGGCATCATCCAAGGCACTTTCACACACATCCTCTGCGATTTAAGTTTCGCAAATGCCTACCATGTGCTGTGGTAAGTGCTGGGGATGCAGAGATAAATAAAACAGCATTCCTGCCTTCAAGCGCTCACCACAGGATGGGGCAACAATCAGCAAGAGTTTATTTACTGTGTACCTACTGCATGCCCAGCACTAGGCTACAGGCTGTTGGGAATGTAAGAAAGGTTTTTAGGAAAACCCAACTCAGTCTTGTGGAAAAATAACTGAATGAGTATTTGAATTTAATACATAATTACATGATCAGTAGATTGAACTGAAGAGGCTCAGAGAAATGGAAAGATTACATCAAAAGGACCTGAAAGTTTCCTGGGGGGGGGGGGGGGCCCGGGGGTATTCTTTAGAGGACTGAGGACTTGAACTGGGCCTTGAGGTACACGTATGATTTCGATAGGTAAGGAGTGGGGGAGAAGAATGGTTATTTCCAGAAACAGTATAAGTGACAAGGAGGTGCTTAATGAATGTCAGTGAGGAAATCAACATGCAAACACATTCAGCAGCTCGTCCAAGGGAATTACCCAGCTGGTCGAGGGACTCCGAAGTGTCACGGTCTTTCTCCATCCTCACTTGACTGGTGCTGAGTGCCAGCGCACATGTGTGTTAGAGAGTGACTGAGAAAGTGCTGTCCCGTTCACAGGCCCCACACTCCCCATGGTTCCTCCGTTCGAAACAAGACATGGTTCTTTGGCCTCTGATGGAAGCCACTAGTTAAGCTGGCCTGGAGTTTATGTATGATTTAGAGACCACGGATGCTTTGCTTCTAGTATTCCCTCTGTGCCATGGGAATATAAAAAAGAATGCTCATGCCACAACTATCTAGATTTCCAATCCTAGTAATGTAACTCCTGGCAACTCCCGGAGGCTCTCTAAGCTTTGGCTTTCCCATCTGTGAATAGGCAACAGTGGCACCCATCTCTCTGCACCATTGTGAGGCAATGGGGTTGAAACACAACAGCTGACATTTACTGAATACTTGCCATGTGCTGGGCAATTTTACATGGATCACCTCAATTTCTACTCACAGCAATATTATTGAGTGGGTACAATTATCATCCCCATCTTTCAGATGGGGAAACTGTGGACAGAGTACAAACAACTTTGCCAAGGGTGCCAACCCCAGATGGTCAGGCTCCTGAGCCTCTGCTCGTAACCACCATGCTGAGAGCTTGGCACACGCCTGGCACACGGTGGCTTCGTAAAGATGAGCTTGAGTCTGATTCAGGATTGATTTGCCAACCAGAGGGATCTCAAGCCAGACAAGTAGGAAAGTGGAGGCCCTGGCTGTAGCCTCTCCCAGCAGAGCACGGCACAGCAGGAAGGCAGCTGTTCCAGCAGCAGGTTTCTCAGGTGTGACCGCACTAGCAGGTACCAGGCACATGTCCCATCATGCCTCAGAGAGAAAAGCCAAGGCCTCATTCTTTTATGGGGCTAACTGGGTGTCGTCCTGGCTGCTCTGAAGTTTAGCCAGCATTCACTGACATGCCAGCCATACGTACGTAACGTGAGGCCCAGGGGCATCGACTAATTTCAGGAAAAGTCCTGGTGACCAAAGGGAGAATGTCTCCTAACCAGAAGGCCTTTGTTTGCAGGGCCTAAGCCATAAAGAGAGGTTTCAAGTGCAATATGATAACCTGCAATTTTTTTATTCCTATTGTGGCCAGCTGTGTCCCATTATCATGAATGAGGTGGAAGCCCTGAATGCCAACCTCAGCACGATAGAGGGTGAGTCCTAGAACTGCCTCTTTGGGATGGGTCTCTTCCCACCTTCACACTCTGGTGCTCTCCAGGTTTGCATTTCAATGTGAGATCCCCCAGCTCTCCTGCCCGCTTTACGCTCTGCAAACTTGAGCCACGGGAAGCCTGTGTATAGGGCCTGCTCTTTTCTTTTTTTATATGTGGTTTTTAAAAAGTTTTATTTATTTTTGAGACATAGAGACAGAGTGTGAGCAGGGGAAGGGCAGAGAGAGGGGAGACACAGAATGTGAAGCAGGCTCCAGGCTCTGAGCTATCCGCACAGAGCCCGACGCAGGGCTCAAATTCATGAACCATGAGATCATATCCTGAGCCAAAGTCTGACGCTTAACCAACTGAGCCACCCAGGTGCCCCAGGCCTGCTCTTTTCTGCTGCTAACCAACTTCAGAGCAGGAGGCAGGGGGCTGCTGGCGACTAGGTGTGGGTCAGAGAATTAAACTGTCTCAGGCTTCAATCCCAGCTCTGGCACTAAATCCATCCTCTTCAGGATGATTAATGCCAATCTCGACTGAGTAATACACCCCTGACCCCGTTCTAACCCCTTCAGTGGCTCCTTTCTGCCTCCGGATCAAGTCCAAATGCTCTAACATGGTCTACAAGACCTGCCCACCATGCTCTGGCTAAAGTTACCTCTCTCAGCCTCATCTTGCACCTTTCTCTGCTCCAGCAATCAAACTGCTTCTACTGTCCCTGAGGCCCTTGCTTGGCTCACACTACCCCCCCTGCCTTCCCCTCCCCTCCACCCATTTATTCGTTTAATAGATATTTATTGAACACCCATTTCTTTGCTAGCACTGAGCTAAGCCCTGAGGGGTCCGGTCCCTTCTACTTGCTGCTCCTGAGCCATCCCTTATCCTGTCCACTCCTTGTTATCTTTTAAGGCTCAGCTCAGACATAGTCTCCTTCAGCAGGTCTTACCTGATAGCCTGTACCCCAAGGTTTTGCCTCCTCTATGCTCACATGATACTTTGGGTGTATCTCTCTCTTTGCACTCTATTTGTTCATTCACCAAAGGTGTCCTGAGAACCTGTTACAGGCTGGATGCTGTTCTTGGTGCTGGGAATGCAGCAGTAAGCCCAGGAGACAGAAATCCCTGCCCTCTTTGGACTAGTCAGAGGAGACAGACAGCAAGATGGGGACTAGTCAGAGGAGACAGACAGCAAGCAAGATAACAAGTAAAATCTATGATACTGATACGATAAGTGATAAGAAGAAAGATAAAGCAGAGAAGGAGCTGCAAAGGCATTTCTGTTAAAAGAGCATGGCCAGGAAAGACATCACTGAGCATGCGACATCACAGTAAGAATTTGAATGGAGTAGGGAGTGTGCCACTCCCAGATCTGGACGGAGAACACTCCAGGTAGAGGAAACCGCAAGCACAGAGGCCCATGTGGGAGCATGCCAAGTATGTCGGGGGAACTACGAGGAGGCCATACTGGGAGTAGAGGGTGTGGGGGGGGAAGGCAGCCAGAGATGAGGTCAGAAAGGGAGAAAGCAATGGTCAGATCTTCCAAGCTCTGCAGGTCAATATAAAGGCTGGCTCTTAGTCTGAGATGAAGATCTTTGGGAGAGTTCGGAGCAAGGCTTGCATGATCCGACTTATATTGTAAGAAGCTCACTCTGGCTTCCATCTATTAACAACAGACAGAAAGGGGGCAAGGGTGGAAGCAGGGAGACCACTTAAGAGGCTCCTGCAACGACCTATGTGAGTAATGATGGCAGTTGGCCTGGATGGAGTAATGAAGATATAGGACACATTCAGGTTCTGGATGTTCTTTGAAGGTAGGGACAGTGGTATTTGCTGACACCCTGAATGCGCATCATGAAGGGAGTCAAGGACAACCCCAGGTTTTCACCTGAGCAACTAGAAAATTGGAAGAGTGGAATGGCCATTTACCAAGGTGGGGTAGACTGTAAGCATAAGTCTGTAGAGGAGCTCGGTTTTAGACCTGCTCTCACTGTATTGTAATTTCCTGTTCATATGTGTGACTCTTCCCTCAGATGATGAGGTCCACAAGCACAGGCACTCTCTGACGATGTCCCCAGCACTAGGAATAGTGCCTAACCTGCACTCGGTGAATGAATATGAGGCCCATGAAAGGATGCATGGTGGTTGAACAAGTGGATCAGAGTGGGTGCAGATGGATGAAGATTGGGGAGGTCAGGAAAGAGAAAGATGTAGTAAGGAAAGAAGCGGTCAAGGACTCATGTTCTAGCTTCCCATGGGCAAGTGTCTCTATTCGTGGGAACCTCACTGTCTCACCTGTAAAATGGGCATGGTCCTGCTCCCCTCCTAGCATGGTGATGGGATCTGTTCAGACTGTGAATTTAAAAGCATTTTAGAAACTGTAGTGACATAGGGCAGCATTAGGCCCTCACCTTGCAAGTCCCTTCATCTCTGCTTGTTTCTTATCACCACCCATGGAATAAACTAAGCATGGCATGCAAGAGGAGAAGATGTGGTTCTCAGATGCCTTCCTCTGGAACAGGAAGGGGGTCTTTGTACCACAGAACACAAGGTGGTGGTCAGGAGAGCAGCTCTCCCAGGCCAGGCTGGAACCCCGAGCGCCACACCCCTGTGTGTACAACCTGCCTCAGACTCTGAGATCATGCTTCCTGCGAACCCCACCTACTGTCCCCTGGTCCCCTGGCCTTCTGCTGTGCTCTGAAAATTATAATACAAAACATGAATTGAATTAATAGATTCTGCATGAAAATTTTCTTGGCCTCTTTAACTTAGGGAATTTTATTCCTGTCTATCTGTCTCTCTCTGTCTATCTGTCTCTCTCAATATTTCTTTCTAAAGATTATTTCTAATTATAATAATAATACATATTCATTGTAAAAACTTAAAGTTCTAACTATATAGAAGGCTATAATATAGAACTTGAAAGCCTCTCTTTATACCAGCCTAATATATGCAGTTTAATATTAATAAGTGAATTTTATTTGTCTAATTTTCTTTTTTTAATGTTTTTTTTTAAATTTTATTTATTTTGAGAGAGAGAGAGTGAGCGAGCAGGGGAGAGGCAGAGAAAGGGGGAGAGAGAGAATCCCAAGCAGGCTCCACTCTGTCAGCGCAGAGCCTGATGCAGGGCTTGAACTCACAAACCATGAGATCATGACCTGAGCCGAAATCAGGAGTCAGACGCTTAACCAACTGAGCTGCCCAGGCACCCCTGTCTAATTTTCTCTTTTAAAAAGAAGTATATATGCATTGTGTTCATGTGTGTGTGTGTGTGTGTGTGTGTGTGTGTGTGTGTGTATATATAAAAGGCTATACTTGGGGTGCCTGGGTGGCTCAGTCGGTTGAGTGTCTAACTCTTGACATTGGCTCAGGTCATGACCTCACCATGTCAGGGCTCTGCACTGACAGTGCAGAACCTGCTTGGGATTCTCTTTCCCTCTCTCTCTCTCTCTCTGCCCCTCCCCTGCTACTGCTCACTCTCTGTCTCTCAAAATAAATAAATAAACTTAAAAAAAAAAGGCTATCCAACAACATTTTACTAATGTTTCCTTCAGTGTAATGTGATTAAGAAAGGTTTTTACTTTCTTCTTTTGACTTACCTACTTATCCTGTGTTTTGAAAAGTGAGCATGTATTACTTATAAATAAGGGTAATCATTATTTTGAATAACAGAGAATTAAAATTATGTTGTTCTGGATGGATAATAATCATTTGCTATGCTATGCTTTTAATATAAATTTTCTTTTGTATTTGTTTGTTATTTAGTTTTAACCAAGATAGACAACTATACTCTCCTGGATTATTCCCTAATCAGTTCTCCAGAAATTACTGAGAATTACATCGACCTGAATTTGAAGGTAACTTTATCATCGTCAGAATTCTCATCCTGGCTCTCAACTGCCAATATTCAAAGAAGAAATATTATGTGCAAAAGGAAATATAACTACATATCTTTCATATAATTTAATTTCCCTTCAAGCAATTCCCTCATGCTTATGCTCTTTCAAAAGACTATTCAACATTTTCTTGATTGTATTACCCAACACGCGTCTAATGTTGGGTATCATGGAAAGTATCATGATGCCTTTGTCTCTGAGAACAGGTCCGATGCTAAGGGGCAGGAGGTAGAGTGGTTCTATGTGTATCAGAACTTAATACATCAGTAGATCATATGTATCGATACTCCTATTCCTGACCAGTTAGTCGATTTAACTGAGGGATGTTGACCTTGGTCAGGCCCATTCACAGATGAAAATGGTGTTTGCTGATTCTGGAAAAGAGATTAATTGTCTTTATGTTTAGTTTTGCCCCAAAGTTAATATCATTGTTTTCTTAAGCGCATATTGACTTTTATTTCAATTACTGAGAGTCGTTCAAATCAGTTAAATGTTACTCAAGGCACATTTTGTGATAACACCACATAGCTAATGAGGGTAGCATTAGGAATGCCACAAAGATGCTTTAACCCATTGAGAGTCCTGGGTCCTTCTGAGTCTCTCTGTGACACCCCAGATGCTTGCTAGTCATAGAGTTTGAAGGTGGAGGGTTTGGTATCTCTACGTGGCACCTCAGGAACTATGCAGAGCTGTATATCCAGTTAAATGCACCTGCCTTCCTTTCTCTGGGAGAAGGTCACATCCCAGGGTGGACAGACATGTCCATATCTGCTCAAGAAGTTAGCAGAGCTGCGAAACCAAAGTCGCTGGTCAGGGAGTCAGAAGGCCTTGTCGTCTTTTAATCCCCAGAGAGTTTCTGGTATTTTCCTGATTCTGACATGAGTGGATCCACTTTCTTTAGTGCTGTATGTCTGAGTCTTCACCTGATACACTGATCTTTCTCTCTGTTTTCCCACAGGGCGTCGTCTACCCACTGGAAGACCTCACTGACCCTCCCTTCTCGCCAGTTCCTTTTGTGCTGCCGGAACGCAGTGACTCTATGTTGTATGTTGGAATCTCTGAGTTTTTCTTTAAATCTGCATCCTTTGCTTACTTTACAGCTGGAGCCTTCAACGTCACTCTCTCCACGAAAGAGGTGAGGAGAGTTAATGGATGGTGACAATCAGCGCCAGCATTTGGTCTTATTATAAGTAGTCCATTACAGGAATTTTAAGTCATAATTTCTATTTCCTGGGCCTTTTTAGACCCTCAATCCTACCAGCACATGAATGAAGTAATTGTTAATTTAATGTTTTTATTAACTGGAAGTTGTTGGGTTTCCAGTTCTGCTATTTTCAGTTTTGTGTGATACCAGGCCACTGTTCTAGAATGATCTTAAATAAGGCCAGGACTCTCCTCAACACTTATGACCTGTGACTTCGGGCACTTTCAATTTATTTAACTTCTCTGTGCCAGAGTGTTGTCATTTGGAAAATGGGGATAATAATAATTCCATTCTCCTAAAGTTACTGTGGACATTAGGGAGGTTTAAATATACGTAAAGCATTCAGAGCAATGCCTAGCACAGAGTAAGTGTTCTATAAGTGTTGCTTATTATCTTTATTGTTATTATGGCTTGTGTATGCCTACACAAAGAGGAGAAATTGTTGGTAATTGCAACCGATTTGTCTATAATGACCGGTAATAGTACACATACTCATGGATTCTCTTTGCCGTGCCCCTCCCTTTTATGATGAGAATACTCTCTCCAGTCAACCAACAACTTTTATCAAGCATCCCTTACTAATCTTTTTATTCCATGGGTCCTAATTATACAAGTGGTTATAAACCTTGTGTTCAAAACAGTAGGTGTGGCCACACCAGCTACCATAGAGTGCCAAGAATTAGAAAGGTTTAGCTTCAGATTTGAAAACCATTCATCTGTGAAGATAAATTACTTAAGCATCCTTTGTCTCGGTAATCTCTGAAAAGGTGGGCAATAATACAAGACTTATTGTTAACCACTGTAGAATGTTTACACATGGATCATACATGTATGACATACACAGTGTTGCCAAAGTTAAAAGGCACTTACTCCAAAGGAACGTACTTCTTGTGTGACCTTGGACAAGTTACTTTATTTCTCTGGGCCTCAGGTTTCCTGTGGTTGGGCTATAAAATGATAAGCTACCTTTAAACACTAATCATTTGTTGGTATAACAACTTCATCATTCCTAAAAATATAAGGAAATCTAGGTTTTCCCTGAAAAGAGAACCCAGGTAAAAATCTTACAGTGACATGATGGTCTTGATTTTCCAGATTTCCAACCATTTGGTTCAAAACTCTCAAGGTGTTGGCAACGTGCTCTCCAGGGTGAGTGCTGAGGGTTCAACTCCTAGATAGTACTGGAAGGTTCGTGGGTTCTTTCTATTCCTTTCTGGTCCAAACCTGAATCCATCTTTCCATTCTGAAGACGTTTTCTTTTCTTTTAATAAAATATCCACAAATATCTATGAAACAAGTTAATATTAAAGGCATTATAAGTTTACAAAATAAATCAACTCTCCCTTCCATAAGGTTCCACCACACATCTGAAATAATTGGCTTAAATGGGAAATGAGGGAATAGTGCCCATGTTTGTACCTTTAGTGAAGCAACTATTAATCTCGTGCCTTTGTAGCACCTGCATTTGGACATAGTGTACTGAAAGGTTCAGGTTTGCTCTGAGGACAGAGAGATGTTCATAGAGCATCCTGGCTTTAGAGCAAGGATCTTGAGTCAGACAGTCCTAGACTTGAATCCCAGTTCTTCACTTGGAAGTTAAGGAAATTATTTAACCAAAGAAGACTCACTGTCTTCAGCTATGAAACAGGGATTCTGATAGAACCTGCCCACAGGGACTTTGTGAAGATTAAACCAGATAATTCCGATATGTTCAGTGAGTGTCAGCTGCTGGTTTTCTTTGTTTTTTGTGTGGTATTGTTATAATTATTGAAGAGATTTGTTCCTAACTGCATGATGTAAGATTTAATCACCCCCATGCCACCCTGAACTGGTGATTTTCCCTCATCAACTCAACCCCCTTCTCCACTTCTTTCCCTGGACATGGGCAGATCGCAGAGATCTACATCTTGTCCCAGCCCTTCTTGGTACGAGTCATGGCAACGGAGCCTCCCGTGATCAGTTTACTACCGGGTAATTTCACCCTGGACATCCCTGCCTCCATCATGATCCTCACCCAGTCCAAGAACTCAACTGCTGAAGCCATCGTTTCCATGGACTTTGTAAGCCTGTGGGGGCAGGAGGGCAGACTGTGGACACAAATCATGTTCCTACAGTGGGCCACTGACCAGCAGTGTTATACTCATTGTTGGGGGCATGAGATCTGATGCGTCAGTTAGTGGTGAGGACAGGAGTGAGACTGGGGTGGGGGAAGTGTGGGAGGCCAGTGCTCATACCCCCTATGTGGTAAAATACCTCTTCCCTTCCTCAGCTTCCTGTGTGCCATTCTCTCACTTCAGCTACATTGATAGCTGACTTTCTTTTTTCCCCAAAATAAGTCAGGGTGGAAATGAAGGTTATTTAAGTAGATGAAGGCCAAATGCAACCCAATGGAAAGGGACTAATACACTGAATCCAAGTGAAATGTCACACACACACACACACACACACACACACACACACATATACACAAACACACGCATGCACACACAAACACACAGTACATGGAGAAGAGAGATTGGGGGGAAATAGAAAAATAATTTAAGAGAGGTCCCTAAAAAGTCTTTATAATTAGTTTCCCTCCCTGCAAGACAGCATTTTCAGAGCTATTTTTTTTCTAGTACCTCTAGGAATGAAAGGGAAAGTAGAGCTTACAATATTTCCGTTTCTTGTTTCCAAATAAGAAATTATGTTTGTGGCCAAAACAGACAGATTCAGTTCTCTTAGTGATGAATGCTTTTGTTATCTCCAGGTTGCCAGTACCAGTGTTGGCCTGGTTATTTTGGGACAAAGACTGGTCTGCTCATTGTCTCTGAACAGGTAAGTTTAATTGATTTGAGTGTTGAAAACCTTAGTAATAAGTGAGTCAGCAGACCATAGAGACAAAGTGAACATTAACAGAGCAAGTGAAGTTACCATTGGCTAGAACATGAATCACACAGGCACTTCTCCTGTAATGACCCAGATAATTTCAAAGTATGGGCTTCACTAAAAACTGTGCTGTGGATTTTTTCTTTTTCCTTCCCATTAGATAATATTCAGATAAAATAGGGAGCCATATAATTGTAAATATAAATCCATAATATAAATTCACATTCTAATGGTACACCAGTATAAATTAATGTTCCTCTTCAACCTTTCAGAAAGTATGCTGTTGAGCAAAGAGCATGAAACTTTGAGGTCAAGGAACAAAGTGTCAAATATCTGGTCATTTGTTCCATCACCATGATCAAGTCTGTTAACGGCTTTGAGACTCAGTCTCCTTGTCTGTAAAATACTGACGTTGGACTGGGGCATTGCCGAGGTAGTTTCAGTCTCTGAAACTCCAACCCCATTACTAGAATGTAGAGTTTAACAAAACCATGCCCCATAGCCTAGCTGGCTCTCAAATGAATGCCATGCAGTGTGAAAGGGATTCGGCAGGTCATATACATAGACCATTGGACAGTAATTCCCATTAGGAAGAACCGTCTGCAAAGCCCATTTTCCTCTGCCCTGTGAGGCAGATAGTTGAAACCATGAATCAAACTTCCTGGGGGGAGGGGACATGATATTCGGAATGATCGGAGGGCCCAGACTAAATCCATGGAAGGAAGAAGAAAAGCTATAAAAAGGCCAGAGAAAGCAGACTCTGGGAAGAACAGGAAACCGGCAGAGGGGAAAAGTAAGTCAATCACCATAAGTCAACTGGATGGTTATGAAGACTATTGCAGAAACATAGTAGATGCTTTCAATAAAATGACACTAAATGGAACAAACAGAATACAAAACTGCATAAACACAGCAGTCAGCTGTGTAAAATAACTTTCCATCCGGACAAGAAAGTGAATCACAGATGTAGAGTTATGTTAGGATATGAGATTGAGTGGGTTTTTCTCCTTAAAATTTTCTCTGTAACTATATTGTTTTCGCAATAAAAGGAACAACAACAAAAAAGGTAGTATGGTTTCCCAGAGAGAAAAGAGTTCAAAAAGGCTTTATTACGTTTTACCCAGCTCTGCAATGCAGGACTGATTTTCTGCATTAGTCTCAAAAGGCACAGATCCTAGAGCCCATGGATGCCTTAGAGACCCATGAAAATGTTTTGATATATTTTGAAAGAAGAATTAGAAAATGAATACAATCCAGGTTGGATTATACTTTATAACAACATGGTCTTCAAATATGATTTTTAAAATTTTTTTATGGAGGAAGGGCTCCTGGAGGCAAAAGTGCCTGAGGGCCCCCGAAGTCATAACTTGGTCCTGTCTCCACAAGGTCAAGGCTGGTGAAACTCTAAACCTTGATGGGTCATCTTTGAAATGGCATCTTTTAATAGCTGAGGGGCTGGAAGCCAGAGAGCAGGAGAGGAGGAGGGGGAGGGTGGCAGCTGAGGGGTAGGAGCTAGGCAGGAGAAAAAGCAGAGAATTCGCACTTCAGTTTGCCTGCGCAGCACTGCCACAAGTACTGGGGAGCCCTCCGTCTGCAGCCTGAGGACAGGGCTGCTAGGAAAGGGGGCCTGGAAATCTGGGGGAATGGGGAAGAATGGGGGCAAGGCCACTAATTGAGGCAGCAAGCTCTTGAGAAGGGAGAAACCCCATTTGCACTTGAGCAGGACTTTGGTTTACTGACAGGATTTGGAGGAAGGGTTTAGTAAGGATGGGGCCTCAGGCTTGTGGCAAGAGGTAGGACAGACCTTAAGGAGCAGAGAGACTAGGTTCACTTCTCTGCTTAAATCGTGCTGACTCTCATCTCCAGTGTTCCTACTGGTAAGAAACTGCACGTTCGGAGGACATTAGGTTTATTTATGGGGAATAACTGCAAAAATGGATTACAAACTGCTAAGTTCACATCATCCAAAGAAACATGTGGATCCATTCTCCAGCTTCCTACAGCCCACGAGCGAGCTTTGACCTGGCAAGCACAGCTGAAATCAAGACTCCTGCCTTCCTGGAGTCTCACCTTCCTCCCACCTACCCCCCACCCCTGACGACCACCCCATTCCCCTGCTATCCCTATTAGATTTTCCTGCTGGGGAGGCTTCTTGCACCTTAGGCTTCCTGAGGCCTTAGTGGGGTCTGAGCAGGACTGGATACATAATTCTCAAAGCCCCACACAAAATGAAAATGTGGAGCCCCTTTCCAAAAACTTATGAAGAATGTCCAGATGGAGACAGCAAGGCATTAAACCAAGTGTGGGCCCTTCTGAGTGAGGCACTGTCCCACTGCACAGGTCACCAGCATTGAGTCTGCAGGTGGCTCCTGCAGGGGGTGCCATGGCAAACCTGGGGCGGTCAGAAGACAGTGGGCACGGCAGATGGGCCAGGCATCACTCAGTCCCAAGGCAGCTGATACAAGGCTTTGCAGAGGAGCAGAGTCTGTGCTGAAGGAGTGCCCTGGCCTTTGGCTACGAGAATGGCAGCCCGACCTCCCCCATGACT
The DNA here is from genome assembly GCF_014898765.1 of Herpailurus yagouaroundi. Lineage (NCBI taxonomy): Eukaryota > Metazoa > Chordata > Mammalia > Carnivora > Felidae > Herpailurus > Herpailurus yagouaroundi. Next base: position 14,694,141 of record NW_024412413.1, read on the forward strand.
GCCCCAGCCAGCGCCTCCTCTCCTGGTTCCACAAGCACTGCTTTTCCAGATGGAAGGCCTGATTTGGTCTTAGGTGATTTCAGAGAGACACAGCACCAAGAGGTATAAAGGAGGTAGAGATCAGTGAAGCATCCCTGATAAGAACCTGAGAAACAGCGTCTCCTAAACAGGCTCCCAGAACACCAACCCCCAAAACATCTTTCTAAACATCCCCTGCCTGAATGTGTCTCCTTCTAGAGCTGCTCACTGCTGGCTACGTAGACAGGAGACACAGAAATTGAGGCGAATCCAGTATGGTGAGTTTAAAGAGGCAGTGAGAGGGGTGCCTGTGTGGCTCAGTAGGGTGAGCATCCATCTTGGGCTCAGGTCATGATCTCACAGTTCGTGGGTTTGAGCCCCGCATCAGGGTCTGTGCTGACAGCTCGGAGCCTGGAGCCTGCTTCAGATTCTGTGTCTCCCTCTCTCTCTCTGCTCCTCCCCTGCTCACTCTCTGTCTCTGTCTGTGTCTCTGTCTGTGTCTGTGTCTCTGTCTCTCTCTCTCTCTCAAAGATAAATATGCATTAAATTTTAAAAAATAAAATAAAATAGGCAGTGAGATCACGGGCTTTGGAGTCAGACTAGCTAGTTCAGATCCCCACCCTGCCATTCATTAGCTGTGGGATCTCAGGCAAGTTACTTAACCTCTCTGGGCCTCCATTTTCTTCTCTATAAAATTAGGATATAATGCAAACCACTTCAGGGAGTTATTGTAAGGAATACATGAGTTAATACATGTAAAGTGCGTGTGAAGTGTTCAAGAAGGTTGGCTATGGCTATTATTGAAAATTTGGGGCTGGCCTCAGCCAGGGGAAGGAGGTGCTCAATTATGAAAAATCATTTAAGAGTCAGGAAAGACCTCATTGCCCTGTCTCCTGACCACTGATGGCAATTGGAGAAATTGCCTTTTATTTTACTATTCATGGCTACTTTTTTTATTTTTTTTTTTAATTTTTATTTCTTTTTGAGAGAGAGACACACACAGAGCACAAGAGGGGAAGGGGCAGAGACAAAGGAGACACAGAATCCAAAGCAGGCTCCAGGCTCCAAGCTGTCAGCACAGAGCCTGACATGGGGCTTGAACCCACAAACTGTGAGATCATGACCTGAGCTGAAGTCAGATGCTCAACTGACTGAGCCACCTTGGCGCCCCTATGGCTACTTTATTATTGAGGCTTTGCCATCTACTGGTCCCAGGCCAACAACTTCACCTGTATTACTTCATTTAAACCTCACAACCCTGTATCTCTAGGAGCTGGCACAGTGTTCAATTCATGTCTGAGACTGAATGAATAGGCCTGGAGGTAGCTTATCACCCTGTTTTACAGTTTGTAGAGTTTCACAGGTCACAGAGCTATTAAAGAGCAGAGCCAGAACTTGAACCTGGGTGAGCGGTTTTCACACCCATGAGTGTTCAACTTAAGACATTATGCTGCCTTTGATGTGGTGCATAGCCAAGACTTAGAAGATTTAGACAGCAAATACCCTTGTCCAGAAAAGGAACCCATGCATGTGGAGTCACACAAAATTGAAGCAGGCAGTGTGTCCTTTCTCAAAGTTAAGAATTGATAACAGAGAAGCCGCTGGCAGTGGGTGACCTGTGATGGAAAAAGCACACCGCCCTTTTCTCACTGCATTGAGAAATGGAGTGAAGGAAAAAATAAAGAAAGCAGGGAGTACTAAGTAGTCAACTTGACCTCTATGGGTATGTCTAATTAAGAGCACCGCCCCGTGGTCAGGCATATCTGATTGTGAATTCCACCTCACTCATTTGCTAGCTGTGTGACCCTGAACAAGTTAATTAACCTCTCTGTTTCAGTTTCCTCATCAGCAAAACAGAGCACCTATCCACAGAGCTATTGTATGGGTAGATGAGAACCCATTCAATGGGAAAAACACGATGTTCTGCACATAATTGGGACTCAAGAAATATTCGCTACTACTAGTGGTGGTATTCTATTCTCTTTCCACCTTCTAAGATCACATTTTGACCAAATAAGAGGGAGAAATTGATCCCAAGAGACATGACAAGTCAGGACAGCCTTAAAAGCTATAGAATTGGCCTTCACAATCATAAACCAGATTTGTACTGGTCCATCTACAACTGAGGCTTTTATTCCAAACACAGTTCTATTTCAACACTTTTTTTTTTTTGGTCCCCATACAGGTGACTTAATTCTAACCCTTTTTCTTAATCACATGCAAAGCTCAAGGCAATCAGGTATACATTATTGTTGAACCATTTAGAACGTTGGAAAAATTTTGACATTGACATGACTGAGGCATCGGACTCTCCCAAACTGCACCTCACACCAGTAGTATCAAAACACACACACACACACACACACACACACACACACACACACACACACA
>NW_024412413.1:14696559-14698500 GCF_014898765.1 Herpailurus yagouaroundi
CACACACACACACACACACACACACACACACACACACACACACACACCACAACCCCTCCCAGCCAACACCATCAGAGAATGCAAATATAGCTGGCCACAAGCAGATAGAGTCACCACCCAGTCCTACCCCTCACATCTGGGGCAGATAAACATTTCCCAATGTGAGCCCTCTGGAGAGAAACCCAGAAAAGAAAACAGGTCTGGAAGGATGGATTCAGTTTCTGTTGGAACAGTGCTTTCAACAGTCCATCAGAGCTGGGGCTTGGCACCTGGACTGACCGCCATCTCCACCCTTTCTCTGAGGTCGGGGGAAGCCTGGGCACAAGAGCGCCATAGGGGGATGCCCTATCAGAGGAGGAAACCCCAAACGACTCCTTCCCCTTCTCCCAGACTTGTTGGGGCAATTTCCAGTCTGCAGAAGGCAATAAAGATAAAACATCAGGGAACTCTTCCTCAACAAGAGCATTCTACAATACTGGAATGGGCTCAATACATTCCTCACCTTAAAATCTTTCATTGTTGGGTTAAATCCACAGCCTGGGGTTGTCAAGCTCTTCAACTACCTTCTAAGCCAGCCAATCTTACCTCTCACAGCTCCTTAAAATGAACATTCTGCTTTAGACTGGCTCATCCTCAGAGTGACCCCAATTCCAACAAACAATTCCCACCCATCCTTTATCTGCTCATTTATCTAGTCAAGTCAATGAGGATTTATTGAGCACCTATTATGTGCTCTACACTGTTCTTGATACAGGGAGTAGAGAAAAAGGCAATTGTTTCTACCTTCCATGTCCATAGCCTGGTAAGAGAAACACTCAGATTAAAAGGCAAAAAATGGGGGTGGGGGGGTGCCTGGGTAACTCAGTTAACCATTGTTATAAGATTTTGAATGCAAAGATCGATTTTCAATGTCGGCTGTGGCCACAGCGTTGGAGGACTGGCATTGTGAGTGCCCGTACTTTGGTCCACTTGAACTTCATTCTGTCCTATTTGCTATATCGACCCAGATCACGACCCCACCATCATCTGACATGCTTAAGAGTTTGCACTTTTGCTCTGGTTTTCAATCAGGGCAGTAAACCTTCTCCAAAACTTTTTAAATAGGCTCTACTTTTATATGTCTGCAAGGTAGGGCTATTTCTGCTCCCTTTCTCCCCAATTCTGTGATTCTGTAATCGAAGGAGTTTCTAGTAGGGGCACCTGGGTGGCTCATTCAGTTAAGTGACTGACTTCCTCTCAGGTCATGATCTCACGGTTTGTGAGTTGGAGCCCGGCGTTGGGCTCTGTGCTGACAGCTCAGAGCCTGGAGCCTGCTTTGGATTCTGTGTCTGCCTCTCTCTCTGCCCCTCCCCCGCTCACGCTCTGTCTCTGCCTCTCTCTCAAAAATAAATAAACATTTTAAAATTAAAAAAAAAATTAGTTGCTAGTAGTTGTGCTTTAAGCAACAGGTTAGGGGCTCCCTACAGAATGAAAGGTCAAAACTCTGAACTCGGTCGCCACCTAGTGGCCGTAGTTGCGCTTGCGTGTTTTTCAGAACGAGGGCCCAGCGTTTTTGCTCTTTGCTCCACCTGTTTCTCTGCAGCTAGTAAGACGTGTCCATTAGCAAACTAACCTGGTAAGTATGCCTAGAGAACTAGGAAGAGATAGAAGAAAGATGGCGTTAGGAGGAAGGGTAATCAGTTCATGGGAAACTCCAGACAAGCTCTACTCACAGCAGGTGATCCTGAGACAGCCAGTCGTGGCTTGAAGTTGTGATGACAGAAATTCCAAGCGTGGGGCTCCTGGCTGGCTCAGTCAGATCATGCAACTCTTGATCTCAGGGTTGTAAGTTCAAGTCCCGTGTTGGGTATAGAGATAACTTAAGAGATTACTCAAAAATAAAGTATTTAAGAAGAGAAAGAAAGAAAGAAAGAAAGAAAGAAAGAAAGAAAGAAAGAAAGA
>NW_024412413.1:14698510-14787461 GCF_014898765.1 Herpailurus yagouaroundi
AGAAAGAAAGAAAGAAAGAAAGAAAGAAAGAAAGAAAGAAAGAAAGAAAGAAAGAAAGAAAGAGAAAGAAAGAAAAGAAAGAAACAAGAAAGAAAGAAAAGAAAGAAAGAAAGAAGTTTACAGTGTTCCACCTCTCAGTCAGATGACTTTCTAAAACCTGGCCTAGGTTGCCCATCATAAATGGCAGTTTGGCCAAGAGGAGACACTCCCCCCTCACATTTCTCCGGCAATGCCTTCAAGTGTTTGTTCAACTGCTCACCTTCCTCCTTTAAAGATGCCCTGTACTCTGGTTTCTCTTCAGATCGCATAAATCTGTCGCCTTTTACTAAAGATGCCCTAAGGATTCTGGTCTTCACTTCCCACTGAGATCCACTTGAGCCACGGTGCCACTGATGCCATCTCTGATCCCTGTCAGATCTAACCGTCTTTTTTGGTTTTTACTCTTGCCTGTCACTTTGCAGCAATCTCAAAACTTAATTCATAATAACAGGATATTGGCCGATAACAAGCAAGCTTACCTCTTCTATTAATATCTATCCGCTCCTTAAATGTAATAACATAAAGATGCCTGGAAAAAGTAACACTGGAGTTAAATCTTAAGCAATTAAAAGGAGTTAACCAGTCAAAGAAAAGGGGAGGGCCAACTTCAGAAAGAGGGAACAGCATGAGCGAAAAGCATGGAGGCCAGAAACATGGAATATGCAAGGAAATACTTTACAGTTGTTTTAAGATCTTTATGACCTTATCTACTCTAATTTTGGAGAATCCAGCCCAAAATATGTTGCATATATTCAAGTGCATTATTCCACATTTAATGTCATCTAAATTTACCCATGAGTGGAGTTGAGTTAAAGTGCTGAGTGGCCATAATGTTACTGGTTGTGGGCGTGTGTTAATTTTAGTTATTCACGATTTTTTGTTATGTGTTCTAAAGCCAATATATTTTTTTAACCTCGGATATATGGTGCCTGATTAATAAAACAGCATAGCACTAAGCAGTTCAGAGTTCTTGAATATAAAGTTCAAGGTGGAGAATGAACAGAAGTGAGAGCAGAGAGGTAACTGGACACCAGAAAACAGAAAAGCTTGTGTGCCATATAAGTGAGTTGAACTCTATCACAAGCCATTAAAGAATTTTGAACAGGAGCGTGTCCTCATCAGACATCCCTCTCATATAGCTGACTCTGGGCATGGTGTGGAAGACAGATTGGAGATCAGACTGGAGACAGGGAGAGGCATTAGAAGGCTGATGCAGAAGTAAAGCTCTATACCTGGGCAAAAGTGAGCCATGGAAAGCTAAAGGGAAAAGCAACGTAAGACAATATCCTACAATGGAAGGGAGGTTTGGGATGGCCATCCAGAGATCTGAGTTCTAGTCCTAAATCTGCCATTAATATTTCCCCTCTTTGGGCCTCAGTTTCCCCATCTATGAAATGATGTGATCCTGTTGACTACTGCTTCATATTGCTATTACTATGCACAGAAAAATCAAATGTGTACTCTGGGAGTTCAGACCAAGAAATTGTGCACACTATTTCTCCCCACCAAGTACTGACCAAGCCCCACCTTGCTTAGCTTCAGAGATCAGATGACACCGGGCACATTCAGGGTGGTATGGCTAGAGACTGAAAACTGTTTCTTAAGATTGTGCTGCATTAGAGTTGCCATCAGTAAGTCCCATATAGCAAATGCACTTGAGAAATCCATCCTGGTTACAAACCTAAGCCTTCTGCTACTCCTGCTCTGCTTCTTAAGTAGCAAATACAGGGATAAAGATGTAATAGAACATTGTATCCTCATAAGTCTGTGCATTTTTTTTTTAAGTAGTGGCTTAGGGACCTTAAAAAAAAATGCCCTTTCCTTTTTGTGCCTTTCTACTGAGATGGTCGTTTTTAAATCTTCCATCCTTTAAAATTTTCCTGTTTGTTTTGTTTTGTTTCAGATTCCGCCTCTCTTTACCAGAGTCCAATCGCAGCAACATTGAGGTAGGAGTCAAAGCTCTCAGGGTTCTCTGTCAAGGGAAAACTGAGAATTTTCCTATATTGTAGCTGGATGACTGTTTTCTAAGCCCCTGAGTACTTAGTTTCCCCTTGAACATAGATTTTAACTTTAAAATTCCTCGTGTAGCTACTTGTCTACCAACCCCATTAACTTTTAAACAGGACAGGAACTCTCCAATTCACTTTTATCAATTCAGAAAGACTTAAAATAACTTTTTTAAAACTAATACCTATGTAATGTTGGGAGAAAAAAAAACAGGCATTTTCAGGGATATTTCATTGTTTGGATAAAGAATCTTTAAGAATTAAATATAAGATCCAAACTCCCAAAGATGAGGCTATCTGTAAATTCTTCGGCCATGATTAAGTTTGCTCTTTGAAGCCTTACTAGCCATCTCCCAAAATCGTATCAAGGCTGGTCGTGCAGATACCTTTTTGGGGGCCCCAGCCTGGTGACCTCCTGATTGGAAGAGTATTATCTCATGGAAACAAGCCTCTCCCCAAACTAACGGGAGATCATCCAAATCACTAACTGATGTCCCTGTGCTCATGGTACACATAATCCAGAGCAGTGGTTCTCACCTAAGTCCAGTTTCGCCTCCCCCGCCCTGGGGACATTTGGCAATGTCTGAAGCCATTTTTTGGTTGTCACAATCTGGGGGTTGTTATAAGCACTTAGTGAGTAGAGGCCAAGGATGCTGCTTAACATCCCACAGTGCACAGGACAACCCCCACAGCAGAGAATAATCCTTCCCAAAGTGTCAATACTGCCAATGATGGGCAGTCCTATTCTAGAATGTACGTGTGTGAGTAAGTGAGTGAGTGAGTGCGTGAGTATGCGTGTGTATGTGTAAGTGAGACAGGGGTAGGGTGAGACGACAAGCAAATTTATATTGTATGTGCTGAAAAATATTATAGAGAAAGACAAGTCAGGGCAAGAGAATCGGTAGTGCAAGGAAACATGGAGGTGGTGATTACAGCATTGGGGTTGTTGGGACAATTAGCTGGGATTATATACGAAATTTAGTTAGTACGTTGAACACATGGCAGGCATTAAATAAATGATGGCCATTGTTTTTACAAAAATTCATTTCAGCTATTACCACCTCTGTGTCAAGGGGCAGTATAGCATAACGGTTACCCATACAGACTCTGAGACCAAACTGCTAGAGTGAACTCCCACTTATTGGCTCTGTGGCCTTGACCAGGTCACTTAAGCTCCCACAGGGCAGTCCTGGGACACAGTAAGTACTGAATTTATTACCACGTTCACCAGAAGCAGCCACTAAGAGAGAAATAGAACTGCGGAAAATAGCGAAGAAACCAGAGAATTTATCCAGGAGACCAAACAAGATGTTTGTTTGTTTGTTTAATTTTATAGGAGCATCCTGATTTTCAGGTTGGGAACATAGGAGCCAGTGGCAACAGTGCTGGAAATAACATCTTTCATGCCAGACATTGAAATTTAAAATACCAAGATTGTCTCATGCACTGTGGGTTAGCACCTCCGTGGCATAGCTCTTTGGTAGAAGACAAACTATAGTCCGTGAGAAAGTATAGCTGACTTTCTCATAAATATTTTCTGAGCCTAGAGAAGGCAAATGAGTCCCAAGTCTTCTAGGAAGACCCCCCAAAAAACTGCTTAGGATCAACAACAGAGAATGCTAACAATGACATTTCTGAAACAAATGACAGTGGTTAATACTGGACATTTTACATAATATTAACTTGTTTAAACATGAGACCAACCCTGTGACATTCATGCTGTTTATCTTTATTTTACACTTGAGGAAACCAAGACATAAAGAGGTTAAAGACTTTCCCAACATGACCTAAGTGGCAAAAACAAGAGGTAAACCTAGGAAGGCAGCCTCAGAGCCCTCCTTGCTAGGCTGCATAGCTTGCTTAAGCATGTAGGATGTTCAAAATATATTCATTGAGTGAATCGATGTTCATCATGTCCATTTATTTTTAATACCTGAACCTTCCCAGGAGCTGACACTCTGCTAAGATTTACTACCATAGTTTACTCAAGATAAACTGGATGTTCTGGTGAGACTGTTAAATATAGAGCATAACATAATGCAACTCAATTAGGGCAGACTACTTACTAATTGGGATATTTATCAATTGTTTAGATGGTTTTACTTGGTAAATATCTTAATTGCCATGTTCGCTGCCACCGTGTGGTCCCTCTACATTTGTTGTCACCATGATCTAGCATACCCAAAGAACAGAAATGTCCATCCTCAAGGAGGAAAAAAAGATTGGGAAACTGTTTAATATGCTTTCCTGCAAAATAGTGTTCAGTGTCTGGAAAGCGAGACTGTCTCTATGGGGAGATTGTAACTATCGCCCTCTGTCGTGATAAGGTCTGGGGAAGTGCACATCCAGACCAGGCATGGTACTTTCAAAATGCCAGGATTTGGCAACTGATTTAGTATCCCCTTTCATTTTAGGTCTTGAGGTTTGAGAATATTCTGTCCTCCATTCTCCACTTTGGTATCCTCCCACTGGCCAACGGTAAGACATTCTGGGGAACATGTGACTTTGAGGTAATCAAACATTGGGGATTGTTTGGGACTTTCCACCCCAAGGCCTGTACTTGTAGCACGTTATTTTGTAAATCCAGGCCAATGCCAGAATTTACAGTTTGTACCATCAATGATGTGATTGCAAAATTAGCTATTCCAGTCCAAGCCTTGTTAACAACACTACCTGCAGAACTCAGCAAGAACAGTGAAACTCTGGTTGAATTAAAGAGATTGAAACTGCCCTCCTGAGGCAGTAAAGAATCTCCTTCAGGTCAGGCAGAAATGAGACTATTCTCCCTAGAGGGCATCTCTGTGGTTTTATACACAGACCACCATCTGGATAGACAGTTTTAATGAAGGACAATCCTAGTCCCTCTCCCTGTATGCAACCATTCACAAACTGCAACATCTTGAGTTTGTCTTGGTTAAAATACACTTTGTAGGGGCGCCTGGGTGGCTCGGTCGGTTAAGCGTCTGACTTCGGCTCAGGTCATGATCTCACGGTCCGTGGGTTCAAGCCCTGCGTTGGGCTCTGTGCTGACTGCTCAGAGCCTGGAGCCTGTTTCAGATTCTGTGTCTCCCTCTCTCTGTGACCCTCCCCCGTTCATGCTCTGTCTCTGTCTCAAAAATAAATAAATGTTAAAAAAAATTTTTTTTAAATAAAATACACTTTGTATCAGAGACCAAAATGTTCTCAGACCTACAAATTATGGAATTTTCAAAATATAAACTGGACAAGTTGCCAGCATTTTTCTGCCATCCAAATGTACATAATTGCATGTGCATTTTTATTAAGCACTTCTTTAATTAAGTAAGCATTCATCTAGGAAAATGCTAGGGACAAAGAATGAAAACACAGAAATCAGGAAGAAGCAAAAGATATATTATTTAAAAGCTGCTTATTTGTCCTTTACTAAAAAGTTTGCTAAAACTGCTGTGTCTGTGCCTAGTTATCTTACACCTTATTCTATATTTTAGCAAAATTGCAGCAAGGATTTCCCCTGCCCAACCCACACAAGATCTCCTTTGTCAATTCAGATATTGAAGTTTTTGAGGTAAGAATGTGAATATTCTCCTAACTGCCCAATTTCTTTCATACTAGAATAAGCCTCTTCCTAATTTGCTTCCTCTGTTTTACGCTACTTTGTTCTGCTTCGTGTGTTTCCAGCCCACATTTTACAGACAAAAACATTTAGCTCTTAAAGTTTGCAGTCAACTATGAAAAGCATTTAAACTTGAGTTGAAAAATCAACCCGAGTCTGATTTCCTTTCACAGCCAGACCTATTCACACCACAGTACGAGACGCTACACTGTGGTGTGTCTGTTTCATTTATTCTCTCATTGAACTTTTGCCTGAACCAAAGACCCTCCTCTAGGTTCAGGATCTGTTGTGAGCTATTTCTTCATTAATCGTGATAAACAAGCTTCAGAACACTTTTTTCTTCCATTTTGACGCTTCTGGGGGGGGGGGGGGGACGGGGGTGGAAGTAAGATTCTGATGGAATTTTCCAATCCTGTACACTATTGCCCACCCCCTTCCCTCCCCACCTCTCCTTCTATAGTCGCTTAAGTCTCATAAGGTGACAGTTATCCCAAGTGGCCTGCTCCTATGTCTGAGGCACTCACAAGGGGATGGGGGCAGGGTGGGTTTGACCCAGAAGAACCCAATAAAGAGACCATCTCTCCCTCACTCCTCAGCAAACTCAGATAGCCCATGGCTGCGGGTCCACAGAGTGTGACGTTGTCTTCACCCTTGCATCCTTTTCAGGGTTTCCTTTTGATTTCCACCGACCTGAAGTATGAAACGTCCTTAAAGCAGCAGCCAAGTTTCCATGGTTGGGAAGGTCTGAACTTCATAAATGGACAGTGGAGGGGGAAGCCAGCTGCTTGACTGTCTGTTGGGAGTCCACTCCAGGAAGTAGATGGCCCTTAATCCCACAGCTACTGTAAACCGGGAAGGGGCAGACAGTACACACTGGGTTGTAAGCCCTAGTGAAATGCTTAGGCTGACAGTTTTCTTTCTCAAACCCTCAGGGAAGAGGGAGGCAAACTGGGTTAAAGAGCTAAATCAGGGTGTGTGTCTCCACGTGTATGGAGGGGTGGGTGTTTGGATGTGTGCTCGTGTTTGAATGCACATTTGTGTGCTCCTGTGTTAATAAGGTGCTGGGGCCAAGAGCTAGGCCTGTGCTTCTGAGGAGGTGCCTGAGAAACTCTGATTTGCATGACAGCTCCCTTGAGCTCTTTCAGCAACCCAGGGTTTCCCACACTTCCCCGCATATTGGATTTTATGTTTTATATTTACTGCTACTGTCCTCTGTTTTTAATTAAACTTGTTTTCTATCAATGTCAACCTTGTCTTTTTTTTTGGAAAAATTCCCTGCCTTGGATTTTTTTTTTTAAATAAAATCAGACAAAGATGAGAGAATTAGCATCCTTAAGTTGATGAAAAGTGAGATTGTGCAGATTTCAAGGTTTGAAAAGGGAATACTTTAGGGGGCCTGGGGGGTTCAGTCCACTAAGCATCTGACTCAATTTCAGCTCAGGTCATGATCTTACAGTTTGTGAGTTCAAGCCCCTTGTCAGGCTCTGTGCTGATTATGCAGAGCCTGCTCAGGATTTTCTCTCCCTCTCTCTCTGCCCACGCACACTTGCTTTTTTTCTCTCTCTCAAAATTAATAAACCTAAAAAAATTTAATAAAAATAAATAAAAGGGAATACTTTGCCTCTTAGATGTTTCTGGTGAGAAACAGTGGTCATAGGAGACTCTGGAAGTTTAAGTTTTAGGCTGTTTTTCCTGCCACATTGAATGAAATGACAGTGCAGAGTACCAAACTTAGATCGTTGGTAGTTGATGATATTAAATTGTTAGAGACCTAATCATCGGGTGAAACTGAGGCAGAAAAGGAGGAAAGGAGAACCCATATGGATAACTTAAGAAATGAACAGAAGCCGCAAACTTCGCCTTTGTGGCTCTGACAGTCCAGCCGAGGTGTGGAAGAGAGCCCTTTCCTGGAGTGCCTACCACGCCCCGTGCTGGTTACTCCACGAGTGTCACTCATTTCACAGACACTCTCAAGAATTGTGGTCCCATTTTACAGATGAGGAAACAAAGGTGAAGAGAAATGAATCACACAAGGCTGGTAAGTGGCAGAGGTAGAAATTGAATCCAAGTCTTACTGATTCCAAAGCCACTGCTATTTACGTGAGGTAGGACTAGAAGCCATAATCATGTAAAGATCACTTACTACTGCAAGTGACACGCGTATAAAAGAGCATGAGCATAGGGTCCCTAGTGGTCCCAGAAGGGAAGCCTGGCTGTCCACAGGGGCTTGGATTTACTCATCTTTGTCGAGCACATCGGCCACAGTTACCACCCTCATCAGTGTTTGGTGGAATAAATGATAAACTGTCACTTTCTTTCTTTGGAATGTGCGTTTCCGACAGAAAAGTTACTTCATTTGCATCCATAAATTCATTGAAACATTACAAGTCTCTAGATATAGAGAAACATGTTTTTTTTTTTTTAATTTTTTTAAATGTTCATTTATTTATGTGAGAGAGAGAGAGAGACAGAGTGTGAGCAGGGGAGGAGCAGAGAGAGGGGGAGACACAGAATCTGAAGCAGGCTCCAGGCTCTGAGCTGTCAGCACAGAGCCCGACGCGGGGCTCAAACTCACGAACCGTGAGATCATGACTTGAGCTGAAGTCGGACACTTAACCAACTGAGCCACCCAGGAGCCCCAAGACATGTTTCTCATGTCTAGATATCTTCTTCCCCTCTCTGCTGGGAATGTAAACCCCAGGCAGATATTCACTACAGCAGGTGGGCCCGATCCAGACAAGCACTTCCAAAACGAAGGATGACTAGATCTCACTTAAAACGACTGCATTTACATGAGCTTTAAACCTGGAAGAGAAGGACAAGTAAACATCCGAAAAGGTAAGCACTAGAGGGCAGTCTAATTTTACGCGAGGAAAGCGATTGTTCCCACGAGTTTCGAGCCTCGGCGCTTGCCGTCGCCGGTCCTGCGGCGGAGCCGGCCGCGCCTGCGCGTTGACTGCGCGAAGGTGGTACTTCAGGCTGCGGGACAGCGCGGCAGTAGCTCTTCAAAGCGGAGCCGGGAGTTTTCGCCACCGTTGCCGCCGCCATGAGTCGCAGCTATAATGATGAGCTGCAGTTCTTGGAAAAGATCAATAAAAACTGCTGGAGAATCAAGAAGGGCTTCGTGCCCAACATGCAGGTGAGGCGGAGAAGCAGGAGCCGGTGGGGTGGCGGGGCCTTCTCGCCTGGGGGCCCGCGGCGCCTCCCTGCCCACCCGGCCCGGCGTCCCCGTCGCTCTCCCTACCCCTAGCTAGCGCCCGGGCCGCCCCTGCCCCCCGGCAGTGTTCCGACCGCCCCCACCCCCACCCTCCGGCCGGCCCCACGTCCCGGCCGGAACGGTCCCTAGGCCACGAGGACCAGCAGAGCGGAGCGTGTCTGGGAAATGTACGTGAACACGAAATCGGCGCTTGCGAAGCGCTTTGACACAGAAGTCTCAAAAACGCCCCGTAAGGTGTTACACTCCCGAGCTTCAGAGACGTTAGTAGTTGTTTTTTTTTTTTTTTTACCCGGTGGCACAGCCGGTCCGGGGTGGAGTTGCTGGGACACGAACTCCGTTCCTGAGTCATGCTGGTCATCTGGGTGACGTTTACAGAACGCTGAAGCAAGTTGTTAGCCTTCACTGTTCTGTGTGGGTTTTTAATGAGACGTTTTTGTGTCTCACAACAGTTGAAGTTCACAGGTCAGGGTAGCCTGTTTTTAATAATCACCTCGCTAAGGATCGGGTGGTGACACGGCTTCCTCTACCCACCCCCACCCCACCCCCCAGCAAGAAGCCCAGCCAGGACTCGATACCCATTTTACTTCGCTTTCCTCTGGCGGAATGATTTATTCCCGATGGAGACTTGGGGACCCATTCCCAGGGAGTTTGAAAGCCCGGGCTCAACTGTATTTCTCGGGCTTCATTGCCATTTGTGTCTATTATCTTCCATTAAAGTGAAGGAAAAGAGGCATTTGTAAGGTTTTGGTGCATATGTTATTAAATAGCTTCTGAAATCACTTAAGGTGCCTTGTAAGTGTATTGAAGGTTTGTGATTTGGTAAAAGTTCCTGACAGCCATTTCACTCTTTTACTCAACATCAAAACTTCCTGAGTGTCCTCCATTGAGCAAAGCACCTAGCTAGACGCGGAGAGGAGAGAGAAAAAGCTCCGGTCCTAAGATTCTTTTTGGCTGTTTTCCATTTAGCCAGTTCCTGTTGATGGAATCTGGTTCCCTGAAAGAAGGAATAGGAACTAACCATGGCATGATCATGGTAACACACTGTCCGTGTCTGGTAGTGATTCCGGCTTGACCTGTGATACACACGCGGCTGTTGATTCTGCCCAGGAGCAAGTCTCATTTTGCTAGGCACTTGTGGTTTAACTGTTTGTACAACAAACACTTCACCACCACTTCTCGCCTAAGAGGGGTGAGTTGAAATCTCCATATACTGCTCCTAAGAAGATACAGATTCTGCTAACCCTGAATTGTATTCCCATTCTCATTGAGATTAGTGACTTCACAGAGATTGCCCCATCCTACTTAATCTCCGTTCCTCCCTTAAGACCCCTGGGCTGCACTGAAAATTCCTCTTCCCTAAAACACCCCCCTCCCACCTTTGTCATCTTTGTGCCTCCTTTGTCTCCTAAGTGTCTCCTAAGCTCAGGTCATGTCCCTGTTCTTTGAACGCTAGTTCAAACAGTGAACACCCGTGAAACCTCTGCGGGCTCGCTAGGCTGCTGAACCACTTCTGCATCAATTTCTCCCATGGGACACACCTGTCATGGCAGTTGCCTCCTGGTACTCTTAATTTTCTAGTCTGGGCTGCATCCTGGACTGGAAATTCCTCAAAAATGGGATCTTTCATATTCTTTGTTTCTCCCCTAGTGGCCCAGTACAGTGCCTGAAGCATGAGTCCTCGGTAAATGTTTGGTGAATTAATAAATGTGGCCCTTATGGGGCACCTGGGTGGCTCAGTTAAGAGTCCGACTCTTTTTTTTTTTTTTTTTTTTTTTACCGTTTATTTATTTTTGAGACAGAGACAGAACATGAACGGGGGAGGGGCAGAGAGAGAGGGAGACACAGAATCTGAAACAGGCTCCAGGCTCTGAGCGGTCAGCACAGAGCCCGATGGGGCTCGAACTCACGGACAGTGAGATCATGACCTGAGCCGAAGTCGGACGCTCAACCGACTGAGCCACCCAGGCACCCCAAGAATCTGACTCTTAATTTCATCACAGGTCATGAGCTCACAGTTCATGAGTTCGAGCCCTACATCGGGCTCTGCACTGACAGCAGAGGATTGTGATCTCTCTGACCCTCTCTGGCTTATGCACATGCACACACACACTCTCTGTCTCTCAAAAATAAATAGCCATTAAGATATATGTGTATAAAAATAAATGTGGCATTGGGGCGCCTGAGTGGCGCAGTCGGTTAGGCGTCCGACTTCAGCCAGGTCACGATCTCGCGGTCCGTGAGTTCCAGCCCCGCGTCGGGCTCTGGGCTGATGGCTCAGAGCCTGGAGCCTGTTTCCGATTCTGCGTCTCCCTCTCTCTCTGCCCCTCGCCCGTTCATGCCCTGTCTCTCTCTGTCCCAAAAATAAATAAACGTTGAAAAAAATAAATGTGGCACTTAGAAAATTGTACTGGAGACATTTCCTTCAACTAGTAGTGTTATTCATGGAGAAATCCTCTTATAAAAGAAAGAGATTTGTCCAGATGATTAAGTGTAAGGTCTTCATCCATTATCCATTAGTGGGCAGTTCCTTCATAATATTTGATCTTTGATAAAAATGTTCTGGCCTTTGGTGTTACATAATTATGTCCCCCATTGCCTTTTTATGTTCTATTATCAAGCTTTTTTATCCTATTAAAACTAACTATATAGATTATAGAACTAAACACACAGATGCATAGCTACATGTTAAATTTTTGCTGTTTACCTAAGTATAGATCTGTAGATCAGCATAGGACACAATAAAGTGTAATGTGCTATTGTCTTAAGCACGAGCAAAGTACACTAAGGTCAGATAACTGCATTTTTATGTTTAGAACCTTTTGGTTGTTTTTTTTTTTTTTTTTATTCATCTATTTATCAAGACCCACTGATTTTTAGAAGCACAAGAGCAGTAGGACTTTTGACCTTAGAGCATAGTTGGAAGACTGTGCTTTATCACACATGCAAAAAATATTTTACCTGTTGAATTTTTTTTTAACATTTATTTTTGAGAGAGAGTGAGCAGGAGAGGGGCAGCGAGAGAGGGAGGATCTGAAACGTGCTCTGTGCTGACAGCAGAGAGCCCGATGCAGGGCTCAAACTCACGTACCCTGTGCCCCTCACGAACTATGAAATCATGACCTGAGAGGAATTCAACCAACTCAGCCAGCCAGGCGCTCCTACCTGTTGAATTCTAAAATATGGCTTTGAGAGTAGGAGAAAAACAAAATAATTTGTGAACATTGCAACATTAAAATATATTTAAAGATAGGAACATCTTGTAATTTTTGGAAGTTTTCTGCTTGCTTAAGGTAATGAGGAAGTGTTTTATAAAGAATAAAGCAAAGTAAGTATTATATACAGTATTTATATTCTATCCATTGCCTAGACACTGGGCATGTGCTCAGACATAGTTTTTCCTTTTCTTTGGTACCAGGTTGAAGGAGTTTTCTATGTGAATGATGCCCTGGAAAAATTAATGTTTGAGGAATTAAGAAATGCCTGTCGAGGTGGTGGTAAGTACATTAGAGTTTTACGTGTGGCCACATAAATAGTGTCTTCTCTGTGGTCTGAAAATAGTAACTCAGTGATAATTTAAAATACAAAAGTATTGTAGCTGATGATCAAGACTTAAATGAGACCAAAACCTGTTACTTATTTGTGATCACATTACATTGTTAGCCACCTGGCTTTCTAGAAACTATTTGGAGCTGGGTGGACCTGGTTGGTTTCGCAGCTAACCTTGGGCAATAAAAGCTACCATTTATTGTGCGCTTACTGTGTGCCAGGCAGTGTACATAGATGATCTCATGTAATTCTTAGAGTCACTTTAAGAGGAAGATGTTATCTCCATTTTACACATGCGTAAGTCAAGGCTCAGTGACATTAAGTAGTTTCAATTTGTCCAGGATTGCAGAGCTTCTTGGTAACAGAGCCAGAACTCAAAGCCAAAAGTATCTGATTCCAAAGTCCATATTCTTAACCAAGTACACTGAGTAGCCTCACTGAACTTCAGCTAATCTCATCTATAAAAGAGAATTTTATTACATTTATCTTGCAGAACTGCAGTCATGTTTACAGATAAATGTATAAAGCTCTAATATAACGCTCTAATGGTGATGATACAAAAATGGAACCTAGTTTTAACCCTTTTATTTTCAGCTCGGCAAACTAAATCCCACTCCTCTCCCCACCAGGACATCCTGACTTGCCTACAGTGACACAGCAACCAAGTGACAGAGCTGGGCCTAGAGCCCACTATCCCCTGCCTCTCAATCCAGTGTTTTCCCAGCTTGTCCACATTGCCCTTCTTTGTCTCTTACAGTAAATCCAGTGTTGATTTTTTTTTTTTTTTGGTAAATAATATAAACTGTTGAAAGAATACATTTTTTTTACATGGGCAACATAAAATTTAATAGTTGCTTTACATTTCCCAGTACAGTGTTTGCAAGTACCCTTCTCGTGGTATGCACAGAACACTGACGCCATGTTTCTAATCCCTGTGATTGACCTCACTGCCTTCCTTCATGTGTGCTGCCTTCCCCCTTCATCTCAAACATCCTTTCATGTTGTGTTGTTCTGGTAGTCCTAACCACTACCCTTCATTTCATGCAAGCTAGAAACATGAATATCCTGAATGCTAAAAATCAACCGTGTCTCCTTTTCTAATATTGAATTTTTGTCTTCAGGTGTTGGTGGCTTCCTGCCAGCCATGAAACAAATTGGCAATGTGGCAGCCCTGCCTGGGATTGTTCATGTGAGTCCATGTTCAGAGTTTTAATCATTTATATTTCTCTTTGTCTAAAAACTTGCTGAGTGGATGACTGGCCACATATAACCGATAGTGGTGTCATTTAGACAGTGACTTTCAAACACGTAGAAAACACCATGGGACTTAAGTAATTGAGTCTGGGTAACATCTCAGTTTCGGTTCCCTTTTGCTAGAATCTGTAAGCATTCAAAAACCTTTGAAGTAGTGTTGTTTTCTTGTTTCTTTGTCACAGTCCATCATTATTCCTGGATCAGTGTACCAACATTGAAAGTTTCACTCTGGCCCCATTCGAGAGGATGACTGGAGAAAGAATGGACGGAAGTTTAAGGGTTAGGACTGTGGAGCAGAAAAAAGGACAATGTAGCTGTTGTAGACATGACTGGAAAAGGAGGGTGGTGGTGGTAACAGGGAGGCCCGGTGGAGCTCCAAGTGGGGCCCCCTCCACAGTGTGACAGTCAGGTTCTACTATCAGAAGAAGATATTAAATCCTTACAACAGACTTTTTTTGAGGTCTTTATACCATTTACTGTGCTGGCACTTGGCTTGTGCGTTTTTTAAGTGTCTAGGTGTCTCCATATGTCCTGACCATGTTTGACCTGCATTCTTCCTGGATCAGGGCCATTTCCAGGCCCCAGATATAGACAGTATACAGTATGCCTACCATCAGATGGGTTATATTTTCCTGTGATTGCTTAAGCACTAAGGATCTGTATAAATCAGATTATTTCCCTTCATTTAGCCTGACATGACCACAATTTGTCCGTGTCTAAAGATTATCTTTAAAATGTAACACTACCTTAGGGGCACCTGGGTGGCTCAGTCGGTTGAGTGTCCAACTCTTGATTTCAGTTCAGGTCATGATCTCACGCTTCATGAGTTCAAGCCCTACATCAGGCTCTGTGCTGATGGTGCACAGCCTGCTTGGGATTCTCTTTCCACCCCCTACCCCGCCCCTCCTGCGCACTCTTTCAAAATAAACTTTAAAAAAAAAAAAAAAACAACGTGATACTACCTTAAAGTTAGTATGTGGCCATCCTATATCATGTTACATTGAGGCTTTTCTGCTTTCTGTTACCTTAGTTAATGGTCAGAGTTTATTAAAAAGAGTTTTTTTGCTATAGCTAGCTTTATGATTAGGAGACTTTACACTTCTTTCCACCAATAGAGAAGATTTCCTGAAAACAAAATCTTGATTTGGGAAGACTTTGGCCTATAACCTATTTGAGAATTAATATGACTTGTCAGACAACCAGAGAGCCAGGTTGAGAAAGCTGGATTTCATTTTCTAATTCTCTTTCAGCGATCTATCGGGCTTCCTGATGTCCACTCAGGTTATGGGTTTGCTATTGGGAACATGGCAGCCTTCGATATGAATGACCCCGAAGCAGTGGTATCCCCAGGTAAGGCCACACTGCACGTCTGCCATCAGGTGTGAAGCATAGCCCTTCTGGAACAGTATGGACATCTCTCAGTCTCATCATGTTCTATCCTTTCTTGTTTTCTCATTTACTGAGGGAAGTAATTGTGAGCACTCAGAAGCTATTAAAACATCAAGTAAAGCATACATTTATTGAAAATTATTTGAGCTCCTCCTCTGTGCCAGGCACTTTTTAGACATTGGCTACAGAACGAACTGAAACACTTCACTGGCAAATTATGTGTCTTCTTTGTGTCCCAGTTAACTCTTGGGAAAATTGGAGCCAGTGTTACTTCCACGTAGCATCACCGTGAGGATTGAATGAGTTAAGCTGTAAGATACTTAGCACAGTACCAAATACGTAGGAAGTGTTTGGGACGTGTTTGCCCTCATCGTCATCATTATGATTGATGTCTAGTTGTATATATCTTTTCTGGTGTGGGGTGCTTTCACTGAAAATATTTCATACCAGATAATGTCTTTGCTTTCAGAGTCTGAAAAAGAAATGAAAGTTTAAATTATATCTGGAGAGTTCTGCCTTTTGTGATGGTGGATAAGCTTGTTTCAGAGCAATCCTCTGCCAAGAATAACAAGAAAGGCTGAATAAAATTTTTAAAACAAAATAAGAGAGAAAAACAGATCTGATTGGAAGCGTAGGAAAGCTTTTGAAACAATAAGAATTTGTGAGGCAAAGACCAGAGAAAAAGTGCAGATACATGAGTGCTGCATTTAGCTCTCTTTTTCTCCTGAGGTAATGGCAGATTTCAGTCAGTAAAGATATAGATTTGAACAATCCAGTTAGCAAACTTGACGCCTTGACCTCTAATATGTACGTGTGGTGTGTGTGCACACATGTCACAGTGCATCCAAGGACTGTGGAATACACATTTTTCCAAGTGCACACAGAATGTTCACAAAATTGGCCACACTGCTGAGCCGTAATCGGGTCTCAAATTTTAAAGCATTGAAATTAACAACAAACAGTTCTCAAACTTTTTGGACTCGACCCCTTTATCCTCTGAAAAATGATTGAGGGCTGTTCTCAAAGGCTTTTATCAGTATTTACCTTACCAGAAATTAAAACTGAGAAATGTTTAAAACAGTAACACACAAGTATGTGTTTCATTATCCATCATCTGTCACGTAGCCTTTGGAAAACTGCACAGAAGAGAAAAGTTTAAAATGTAAATAATATGTTAGCATTATTTTTTTAAGTTTATTTATTTTGAGAGAGACAGCGCGAGTGGGGGAGGAGCAGAGAGAGAGGGAGAGAGGATCCCAAGCAGGCTCCGTACTGTCAGCATGGAGCCTGATGAAAGGCTCAAACTCACGAACCATGAGATCATGACCTGAGCCTAAATCAAGAGTCGGATGCTTAACTGACCAAGCCACCCAGGGGCCCCATAGCATTAATTTTTTTTTAAGTAGGTAGGCTTTATGCCCAGCATGGAGCCCAGTATGGGGCTTGAACTCATGAACGCGAGATCAAGACCTGAGCTGAGATCATGAATTGGATGCTTAACCAACTGAGCCGCCTAGATGCCCCAGCATTATTATAGTTACTCTTACAGACCTTAAAGCTTTCCTGGACCACAGAAGTGGCTTAAGTACTCCTGGTACCGAAGGTATTACCTATTACAGTGGAATTAAGTTAGAAGTCATTAACAACAAAAACTAGGGGGAAATCTCATATATTTACGAAGTAAGCATGTGTGTTTAAATAACCCACAGGTCAGGGGCGCCTGGCTGGCTCAGTTGGTTGAGTGTCTGACTCTTGATTTT
Organism: Herpailurus yagouaroundi; assembly: GCF_014898765.1. Lineage (NCBI taxonomy): Eukaryota > Metazoa > Chordata > Mammalia > Carnivora > Felidae > Herpailurus > Herpailurus yagouaroundi. The sequence goes on from NW_024412413.1 coordinate 14,715,314, forward strand.
GGCTCAGGTCGTGATCCCAGAGTTGTGGGATCAAGCCCGGGTGTCAGGCTCTGAGCTGAGTGTGGAACCTGTTTAAGATTCTCTCCTTTGCCCACCCCTCATGGGCATGCATTGTCTGTCTGTCTCTCTCTCTCTCTCTGTCTCTAAAATATAAATAAATAGGGGACCTTGGGCGGCTCAGTCAGTTAAGCGCCCAACTCTTGGTATTGGCTCAGGTCATGATCTCACAGTTCGTGAGTTCGAGCCCTACGTCGGGCTCCGTGCTGACAGCACAGAGCCTGCCTAGGGTTCTCTCCCTTTCTCTCTGCTCCTCCTCCACTCTCTCTCAAAATAAATAAACTTCTAAAATATATAATAAAATATAAATAACCCATGTGTTCAAAAAAAGATCGTAATGGGAACTACAAAATAATTGTAACCGATGTTAATAAAAAATACTGTCTAAAAACTGGGTTATTATTAATGCCAAATGTAGATAGAAACACATGGTCCTAAATGTACAAATTAGAAGAAAGGCTGAAATATCAGTAATCTAAGCATCCATCTCAAAAAGCTAAAGAACAACAAACCCAGAAAAGATAGAAAGATGGCAATAATTAACAAAATTAATGAAATGATATATAGTAGAAAGGATGAACAAGGCCAAATATTGGCCCTTTGAAAAAGCTAATAGAATTCATAAACCCCCAACAAGAATGATGCACAGAAAAAGAGAAGCACATAATTCCCATTTTAATCTCTAGCCTAGATGACGCTCATTGTTTATTACCACTTTCCTGGCCCACCAAGTACCTGTAGTATGTACATCATTTTAAACATCTTGATGCCATCAGACTTTACCTACTTTGTGGGTTCCTTAAAAAAATAGTTAACCTTGGGGCGCCTGGATGACTCAGTGAATTAAGCATCTGACTTCAGCTCAGGTCATGATCTCGCGTTTGTGAGTTTGAGCCCCGCGTCGGGCTCTGTGCTGACCGCTCAGAGCCTGGATCCTGCTTTGGATTCTGTGTCTCCCTCTCTCTCTGGTCCTCTGTTCGCACTCTGTCTCTCTCAAAAATAAAGACTAAAAAAAAAAATGTTTTAAGTTAACCTTTGAAAGAATAGCTGTCTTTCACACCCTGTATTAATGGTGAGAAACCACAGGTAACATTGTTCAACTACCTGGTTTTGCTGATCTTTGACTAACTTTTCTCTATTTTATAGGCGGTGTCGGATTTGACATCAACTGCGGTGTCCGCTTGCTCAGAACCAATTTAGATGAAAGCGATGTCCAGCCAGTGAAGGAGCAGCTTGCCCAGGCTATGTTTGACCACATTCCTGTTGGGGTGGGATCAAAAGGTGTCATCCCCATGAATGCCAAGTAAGAAGACAACTTTCCAATAAATAGAGTGAGAAAGAAAATAACCACAGTGACCCTCGAATTCATATCTAATGTAGGATGCTGAGGAGATGGGGATTATTCAGTCACTTTTTAGGAAGTGGTAATGCATTGTTCTTTTAAGCATGAGGTCCTGCCCATATATTAGAGACATTAGTCAACAGATGTTCATTAGAACAGCTTTTGACGTACAGAATTTATAATAGAATAATACCAACTGACAGTTATTGAGCACTTCCCACATGGAAGGCGCTGTGCTATAATGTATGTATATCCTGTCGTTTCATCTAGATAGTAAACCTTGTATTATTCCCACTTTACACGAAAGGAAACTGAGGTTTAAAGAGATCATAGTAAGGGTGCCTGGCTGGCTTAGTCAGGGTCATGAGTTTGAGCCCCATGTTGGGTGAGCGTTCTTAAATAAATAATTTTTTTTAGAGTGTATTTATCTTGAGAGAGAAAGGGAGAGAGAGAATCCCAAGCTCTCTATCCTGCTGGCACACACTCTCACTCTCTAAACAAAAAGCAAAACAAGCAAACAAGAAACAACTTAAAATTTTTAAAAAATAATAAAACTATAATATCTCTTGTATGGCACTTACTTTTTTTTTTTTTTTTAATGTTTATTTATTTTTGAGAGAGAGACAGAATGCAGGTGGGTTAGGGGCAGAGAGAGAGGGAGACACAGAAGTAGAAGCAGGCCCCAGGCTCTGAGCTGTCAACACAGAGCCCGACACGGGGCTCAAACTCACAAACTGTGAGATCATGACCTGAGCCAAAGTGGGATGCTCAACCAACTGAGCCACCCAGGCACCCCAACACTTACATTTTATGTTGCAATTATTCATGTAAGTGCTTTCCTCAAAATACTGGAATTGCTGAGAGCATAAACTTTGCATCCAGCACAGTGTCTGGTACGCAGGTGACAGATAGTGAATGGGACTGCTTCCCTCTACCCTGTTGAGATGTGGTCATCGTAGCTTTTGCTCTGCCTTGGCTGTGAAATGACCAGACCTTATTACTCGCTCAGAGACTTGGAGGAGGCCTTGGAGATGGGTGTGGACTGGTCCCTGAGGGAAGGCTACGCCTGGGCTGAAGACAAGGAGCACTGTGAGGAGTACGGAAGGATGTTGCAGGCCGATCCCAATAAGGTCTCCGCAAGGGCTAAGAAAAGAGGCCTTCCTCAGGTAACACTTCGGAAGAGCAACATGCTCATTTTTACCATATATTTTTGGTGAGGGCAAAAGTTGTCTTCTATGTGGCAAATATAATCCCCAGGTTTTGTTTTACAGTATATCAAAAAGAACACAAACTTGTTTATGTTTTGTTGTTACTCTTTTGGAAAGGTATTAGGATCTCGCAGATGTTCATAAAATAAAACAAAGTGTGCTGAATTAGAAATGAATGTGAGAAAAGTGGGATATGATTATAAGGCTTAAAATGTATGCCCAAATTGCGTATGAACATACTTTGACAATCTGCAGATTTGGCTGAATTTTCTGGAGCCTAAAGTGAGAAGACATGCGTTGTCAATTTATGGTGTTCATGAGATCAGAATATACCACATGTTTGAAATCTACAGCTAATTGGGATGGCTTGCCACTAATTCGCTGTGACTGTGGGCAAGTCTCTTTTGCTTCTCTGGGTCTGTTTTCTTATCTGAAAATTGGAATAGTTAAAACTAGACACCCTCTAAAGACCCTTCTAGCACTTCTATTCCATGGTCCCTACATCTGTTAATTCCAGTTATGGAACATATTCTTTCATTGGTGGATAGTGGTAGGTGTCAGTGAACTCACTGATGTTTCAAAAAAACATTTGAATTTGGACCTTGTGTAGGAGTCCGCATTCACCAGAGTTCATCCCAAAATTTGACCTTTCTCTCCACAATGTTTAAAGTGTCCTATAAGCCCTTTAATGGTCTGAGTTTTGGTTTATGAAGCTTTTTATATGTGCATACCTCAAGCAGATAATGATACAGTAAACTTCCAAGAACTACTGTACCATATTTTTTACTGTGTATTGCTTTAAGTGCATGAAGCATTTCTAAGGCTCAGAAATGTCTTTGTTATATAAAACAGTGTGATTATTTTTTGTTACTGGTTGTTTTTACCTATTTGCTTTTTAAATGGATTTTTTTTTTAAAGCAGAATTGAAGCTATTTTTATCATTCTTACTTTTGCAGTTGGGGACCCTGGGAGCAGGAAACCACTATGCAGAAATCCAGGTTGTGGATGAGATTTTCAATGAGTACGCTGCTAAGAAAATGGGCATTGACCATAAGGGACAGGTGTGTGTGATGATCCACAGCGGAAGCAGAGGCTTGGGCCACCAAGTAGCCACAGGTATATTCTGGACCTGAGTTTTGACTTAGTGCTCAAACATGTGTTTATGGAAATAGAGATTTAAGAGAGAAAGCTCTCAAACCATACTGTGTAGGTTTTACTATTTCACGCCATGTTGAAGATTAAATGAAATAGTATATGTAAAGTGTTTATACATTTATGACATATACAAATATGTCTTAACGTACCTATAGTGCAAGATTAAGTATCACGGTGGATTCACTGAGGAAATGGGCAAGGACCTGCCCTCAAATTATTTCAAGAAAGAGATGTCACGTTGATTAAAATGAAAAGATAGTAGTTGATTAAATGCTATAGAAGAGTCGATCTAGAGTCTGTAGGAAAAAGATTTTGGGAGTGGCGTGAACACATACTATTGCAGTTTGGACAATCACGCACAAAGGACATTCATGGCCAAAAGACAACACGGACAAAAGAGGAGGCAGGGGAATAGCAGCAAAGTCTCTGATGATAATGTGTGTGAAAGGATTTATGAATATGTGGAAAGGTATGTAGACACATGGAAATTATAACTAACCTTAAGTTGCATGTTATATAGTTCATCCTTCTATGCACATTTCATCCTATGGGAATTTAATAATTTGGGCCAGACTGACCCATTAGAATCTTTAATCTAGCAAATATATGGAGTATTGACTAGTAATACTGAACTTTCTACTGAGTATTCTGAGCACTTCGTCATGAATTTGGTTTTTCTGCAGTTCTAGCAACCTGTCTCCAACTCTTTTCTGTTAAGTCATTGAAAGATTTTTTTTTTAATTTTTTTTTTCAACGTTTTTATTTATTTTTGGGACAGAGAGAGACAGAGCATGAACGGGGGAGGGGCAGAGAGAGAGGGAGACACAGAATCGGAAACAGGCTCCAGGCTCCCAGCCATCAGCCCAGAGCCTGACGGCGGGGCTCAAACTCACGGACCGCGAGATCGTGACCTGGCTGAAGTCGGACGCTTAACTGACTGCGCCACCCAGGCGCCCTGAAAGATTATTTTTAAAAACCATTATGGTAATAAAGTGCACTTTACTGCTTCTATTCATACATTCTCATGCCAAGAAAGGAAAAACTAAGATCATATTGTTGCTGTTTGAATGCACATCTCATTCCCCTTAAAAAGTTCCTGGAGGGAAGGTGTTGTCTTCGCAGCCCACGTAGCTTCTGTCACACAGCTCTGACAGAAGATGCCTAATAAGTATGTCTTGACCAAGATGAACTTAGAAACACTTCAAAGGGAAAGTCGCATTTTGCTTTTCAAAGAATGGGCTTGAGTATAGCCTGCTTTTCTGCAATCTGAATTACAAAGGGAAAACTGGCTGATTCAGACTTGCTTCTCTCTTGTCCAGATGCACTGGTTGCTATGGAAAAAGCCATGAAGAGAGACAAGATCATAGTCAACGACCGGCAATTGGCTTGTGCTCGGATCGCTTCCCCAGAGGGTCAGGACTACCTGAAGGGAATGGCAGCTGCTGGGAACTATGCCTGGGTCAACCGCTCTTCCATGACCTTCTTAACCCGTCAGGTACAGTTGAAGTTGCTCTTCTGTTACTCACAGTGAAGTGTAAAACAGAGCTTATAGAATTTGGTTTTCAAAACGTAACAAATACTGGGAATGTCCAGGCTCTTGGTGTCTCCTGAAACCAAATCAGCAGGGAATCAGGCATGGGGAATGAGGGAAGAAGAGAGCCAGAATTGTTCCTAGAGTTTGCCTTGAGCAGCAGAGAGGATAGAAGTGCCATCCACGAAGACTAGAAGGCTGAGGAAGAAGTTCTGAGGGTGGGATCAAGAGTAGCCCAGCAGCTTTTCAACCAGCATTGGAATTTACAGAGTGGAATTTGCGATGTGGTGTAAAACATGGTTTTTGTCTTTTATGTGAAGATTAATAATACTGCTGTATTTGAGCTCTTAAACCCCTCACTCCCTTCAGAAACAGATGAGCTGAAATCAGGTGAGTTCTAAAAAGCTGGTTCTGGCTGCTTTTAACTCAAGCTTTTCCCCTTAGGCTTTTGCCAAGGTCTTCAACACAACTCCTGATGACTTGGACCTACATGTGATCTATGATGTTTCTCACAACATTGCCAAAGTCGAACAGCACGTGGTGGATGGAAAGGAACGGACACTGTTGGTGCACAGGAAGGGATCCACCCGAGCTTTTCCTCCTCACCATCCCCTTATTGCTGTTGATTACCAAGTATGTACTAAGCCATTTGTGGTTTCAAGCCATGCGGGCATGATTTAGGTAGCTCTAAACATGAGTGAATTTAAACAGAAAGGCTGGGGTGCCTGGGTGCTCAGTCAGTTGGGCATCCAACTTCGGCTCAGGTCATAATCTCACAGTTTGTGAGATCGAGTCCTACATCAGGCTCTGTGCTGACAGTGTGGAGCCTGCTTGGGATTCTCTCTCTCTCTCTCTCTCTCTCTCTCTCTCTCTCTCTCTCCCTCTCTCCCTCTCCCCCTCCCTTCCTCCCTCCCTCCCCTCTCTCTCTCTAAATAAATAAATAAACTTAAAAAAAATAATGAGAAAGGCAGCAGTTGTGAAAAGAAAATCTGTCATCCATGAGAACAGTGATTTCCAGTCTTCTCTGAAGCAGTGACTCCGCCTATCATCTGCTTGCAGTGGACTGTCTAAAACGTCCTGCATGGACATTATTTTACTCCATAAAGGTGATCTTTTCAAGGCCTTTGAATGATTGGAAAGCAAGATTAAAATTAAAAGAAAAAAACCTTTTTTTTTTCTTCTTCTCTTGCTGTCTGGCTGTGATAGAGGTAGAAGGGCCCTTAGTCTGCTCCCATTGTACAGATGAGAAAACCAGAGCTTGAAAAGGGCAAGTGCATTCCCTGGGATGGTTCTTCCTAATAACACTTCCCCAAATGTTTGGATTTGGCTTTGCTCTTACATTGTGTGTCTTCTGCTGCCTTCCTGGCCCTCACATTTTCACTCCCTTCCACTTCTCTTGATTATCAAAGAGTTAAAATAATTTCATAATACAGTTGTGAAAACAATGTATTTAGAGGCCCAGGTTTTTCCCACAGTCCTACAATGTGAGAGGAAGTGTAAATCTCAGGCATAAAAAGCTCATGCTTTTCTAAATTATATTTGATTTGTGTATCCTCAGCTCACCGGACAACCAGTGCTCATTGGTGGCACCATGGGCACCTGTAGTTACGTTCTTACTGGCACTGAACAGGGCATGACTGAGACCTTCGGAACAACTTGTCATGGAGCGGTAAGGAAAACAGAAACTTAGGTAGAAATGCTCTCTTCCATTTAATCGTCTTTTTGCATTTCGATAGGTAAATGTATTTGAGCATTAACAAAGTTGAAGTTTGGGTCTGTCTTGTTTTCTACCTGAATTTATTCCCATAGTGTACACTGTCTAATGAACTGACTAAAGTCACCTAGTGTCTCTACTTTAGTGAAGTCATTGTAGCGCCAGGGACTGTTCCTCATCTCTGCAGGGCTATAAAATCCAGACTGAGAAATTGTCAGACCAGCACAACGGATATAACTTTAACTGATGCAAGTTTACATCAAAGCTTATCTCAGTGATTCACTGGACCTAGTCATTTGCATAATTTGCTCCTTACTAGGTAGGTCCACTCAAGATTTGGGGGATTTGCAAATCACAGCCCAGGCATAGACTGCATACACACCTATTTACCATATCGCCTCTTTCATTCTAAGTCAGGTGTCGGTAAACTTTGTAAAGCATCAGGTGGTAAGTATTTTAGACTTTTGGGCCATGGGGTCTCTGTAGTAACTATTCCCTTGTGTCATTGTAATGAAAAAGCAGCCGTAGACAATACATAAACAAATGGGAATTGCTGTGTTCCAATAAAACTTTATTTACAAAAACGGGTGGTAGACCAGATTTGGCCCACAAACCAGTTTGCCAGCCCCTGTTCTAAGCCATGAGAATGCTTAGCTCGTGATGGAGTAGAAAATGGAAACTAAAGTATCTTTTGTAGGACAGACCTTCACAAATAATATTTAAATCCTTTTTCTCTGATCCTTTCTCATGTCCAGCTGCCTCCCAATTCCTAATTTTAACCCAGTGATCAAAACCAGCACATCTCACACCATACATTAGCAACACCTGGAAGCACTTTTTTAATTGTCACAATGAGGGAGAGTAGCTTTGCTGCTGGCATTCTAGTACAGGCCAAGGATGCTGCTGAACATTCTACACAAAGAAGTATCTGGTCCAAAATGTCAGTAGTGTTGGGGCGCCTTGGTGGCTCCGTCGGTTAACCATTCACCTTCAGCTCAGGTCATGATCTCATGGTTCGAGCCCTGCTTTGGGCTCTGTGCTGACAGCTTAGAGCCTAGATGGAGCCTGCTTCAGATTCTGTGCCTCCCTCTCTCTCTGCCCCTCCCCCTGCTCATGTTCAGTCTCTTTCTCAAAAATAAATAAACATTTAATAAAATGTCAGTAGTGCTGATGTTGAGAAACTGTTTTAAATCACAAAGCATAAAGTTTTTGTGATAATAGACATACTGTTTATATTAAAATCAATGTATTTATATTGAATTGATAATAGTAGTTAGAAACACAAAACTGAATCTTCAAATACTGAATGTTTTGTATAGGTGGAAATTTGTTTTCCAGAAGGATATGATGAGACTTGTAACAAAAGACACCTAATAAGGTTGAGAATACAGAAAAAGATTGTTTTTTTACTCTTTTTTTTTTTTTTTTTTTTTTTTAATTTAAAAAGAAGTCAAGGAAAAGGCATATAATCCCAAGGGCTTAAATAATTGCTGGAATTGAACATAAATTGTAGCTCAGAATTTATAAAGTGAGGTTCATTCTGTCCCCAATCCAGGGCCGTGCATTATCCCGAGCAAAATCTCGACGTAATTTAGATTTCCAGGATGTCTTGGACAAACTGGCAGATATGGGAATCGCAATCCGCGTTGCCTCACCCAAACTGGTTATGGAAGAGGTAAGTGAATTTTGATAAATATTCAGCATAAAACTGTCTCTGATTTATGCCACTACACAGAACAATTTTTAGTATTGCTGTATTACGTTTGTTTTTAAATAACCTCAGTTAAAGTGTATCTTTGTCTTTTGTGTGGAGATTAATTATAAGCCAAATACATAAGAATGATTCTTACCTTTCTACATATTAAACTTTAAAAATTGTTTGAGCTCATTTTAACTTTTCTTTTGCACAGCTGTATACTTAAATTTGAAAGCTGGGCACCTGTGTGGCTCAGTCGGTTAAGCATCCAACTCTTGACTTTGGCTCAGGTCATGATCTCACAGTCATGAGATCAAGCCCCACATTGGGCTCCGCGCTGGGCGTGGCTCCTGTTTAAAATGTTCTCTCTCTCTCTCAAGGGGCGCCTGGGTGGCGCAGTTGGTTAAGCGTCCGACTTCAGCCAGGTCACGATCTCGCGGTCCGTGAGTTCGAGCCCCGCGTCGGGCTCTGGGCTGATGGCTCGGAGCCTGGAGCCTGTTTCCGATTCTGTGTTTCCCTCTCTCTCTGCCCCTCGCCCGTTCATGCTCTGTCTCTCTCTGTCCCAAAAATAAATAAACGTTGAAAAAAAAAATTAAAAAAAAAAAAAAAAATGTTCTCTCTCTCTCCCCCTCTCCCTCTCCCTCTCTCCCCCCCGTCTCTCTCCCTCCCTCCCTCCCCCCTTCCCATGTTTGTGCACACTCTCTAAATACATACAATACATAAATAAAATAAATTTGAAAGCACATTTGAAAAGGGAAGGGTAAGATGTTTAGGGAAATAGTTTTGATTCAAAAGGGAGCCAAGATTTTGTTTAAGTTATATGTATGTTATGTACAGATATGCACATATTGGAAATAGAAACAACATAACTTTTTTTTAAACATTTACATTTTTTAACTTTATTTATTTTTTATATTTTTAATGTTCTTATTTATTTTTGAGACAGAGAGAGACAAAGCATGAGCAGGGGAGGGGCAGAGAGAGAGGGAGACACAGAATCCGAAGCAGGCTCCGGGCCCTGAGCTGTCAGCACAGAGCCCAACGCGGGGCTTGAACTCACAGACTGTGAGATCATGATCTGAGCCAAGGCCGGACGCTCAACCAACTTTTTTTATTTATTATTGAGAGACAGAGCATGAACATGGGAGGGGCAGAGAAAGGGGGAGACACAGAATCTGAAGCAGGCTCCAGGCTCTGAGCTGTCAGTACAGAGCCCAACATGGGGCTCGAACTCACAAACTGTGAGATCATGACCTGAGCTGAAGTCAGATGCTCAACTGACTGAGCCACCCAGGCACCCCATAACTTTTTTTTTGAAGTTTAAAAGAAAGGTAGTCATCCAGAAACTCAGTGCCCTAACACAACTGTTAACCTTTTTTTAGGATGCTGACTGCCATTTTTTTCCCTAAATGCTTTTTTAAAAACTAATTATAATCATAGTTTACAAACATTTTGTAGTCCTTTTTTAAATTTAGCACATTACTGTAGTATTGCTTGTAAAGATAAAACAATTATTAATGATTGCCAAATCATTAATTAAATTATTTTAATGATCAAATTAATAATTTAATCATTAAAATAATTTAATTAATGGTTGCCAAATAGTCTCCCAGTTAAGTACCATGAGTTTCTGCCCATATTTGACATTTAACTGACTTCCAGATTTTGCTATTATAAATTAAGTTGTAATGTGTGTTTTTATGCATGAAGTTTTTTTCCAGCTGTTTTAATAATTAGAATGAAGTCCTAAAAGTAGGCTGAGTCACAGAGTATTACAAAGCCTTATTTTTTAACAACTATTAATTTTTTCTGATTTTAAGAAGAACACCTGTTTAATTAAGAGATTTTGGAAAATGCAAAGAAGAAAACAAGCCATGTAAAATTCCACCAGCCAGAGATAACCTCTATTAACAGTTGGTATATTCCTTAGTTGCATGTTTTGCATATGATTTTTTCATTGACTCGGGAAACACTTAATTAAACATCTGTTATAGTTAGGTGCTTCTCTAGGTGCTGCAGAGAACAAAACCAACAAATCCCTTTCTTGTGAAACTCAGCACACAGTAAAAGATGTAGTGTGTTGGATGACAGTAAGTGCTATAAAGTACAAATGGGATGGGGATAGGGAAAAATCAGAAGTGGGTGCAGTTTTAAGTAGGGTGTAGAGGGTGATACTTGAGTGAAGACCTGAAGGCATTGAGGGGGTGGGCCGTGTGGGTGTATGTGGGGATCTAGGGGCAAGCTTTCCAGGCACAGAGAACAGCCATGTGCAGAAACCCTAAGGTGAGGTTATGCTTGGGTGTTTGAGACATAGCAAGGAGGCCACCGCGAGGGAGATGAGGTCAGAGAGGCAGGGGCACCAGATCATGTGGGTCCTTGCCTTTTCCTTTACAGAGGGACTTTTGCTCTTCTTACTCTGAGTGAGATGATGGGAAGACATGGGAGAATTTTGAGCAGAAGAGTAACAGGATCTGGCACCCGGATGAGAATATTCTAGAAGAGAAATTGATAATGCAGGAAAGCAGGGGGAATTACTGGAGCAGTGTCCTTGGGTAGAGGAGAGGAGATGGAATCGGATGTGCAGGTGGTTGGGCTTGGTTTGGTTAAGAGCTCAGATAATGAATTATTAATGGAAGGACAGAAGGTAGGAAGCAGGTAGTCAGGGAGGATATGGTGAGAGTTTGTGGAGATTCTATTCTGGCTGCTTCTCTTGTTTTCAGTGTATAGAAAGTAGTACCAGCAACTAGGAGTAAGACTGCAGGAGAAGGTAGGAGATGACCATTTAAGAGAAATAGTAATCAACCTGGGGAAGTTTGGGGTGGTTGCCAGGACAGCAGCAGGCGCCTACTTGAGCTAAATTCAGTGATGGGGCGTTTTTCAACTACATTCAGCCGTGCAGGTGCAGGCATGAAATAGATGTTGAACTAACTTTAACCAGGTTTGCAAGTACGGCGCAGTGGGAGAGAAGCAAGGTTGTTACAGGTGTTGCAAAAGGATTATAGGTCTTGTTGGAGATGAAGCACAGGAGGGGAGTGAGCTGGAAACCTAGCTGTCGTCACCAGCATGACATGCTTGAAATTGAGATTATGGAGGAGTTGTGATCACTGGTAATGATAAGTTCTGGGGTATGGCCCTGGGTGGGAGTGAATGGCCAAGGTAAGCACTGAGGGAGCAAAACTCGGAGCGCCTGGGTTGCTCAGTTGGTTAAGCATCTGACTCTTGATTTTGGCTCAGGTCATGATCTCACGGTTCCTGAGATTGAGTCCCCACGTTGGGCTCCATGCTAACAGTGCAGGATTGTCTCTCCCCCTCTCTCTCTGCCTCTTCCCTGCTTGTGCATGCTCGCTCGCTCCTCTCTCTCTCTCTCTCTCTCTAAAAATAAACTTGAAGGAGCAAAACTCAGGGAACTAAGAGGCCAAGATACTGAAAGGATCCTCTTCCTAGATACTGAAATCCTTTGGAATTATTAGCAGGAGAGAGGGACACTGAGCCAGGATCAAGAAATCTTCAGGTAATGCTAGGGAGTGATTCAGAGTCTAGCTGGGAACTACATCAAGAAAGGGTAGAAAAATGTTATGACTGTGAGACTCAAAGCTGAGAGTACTTAGGGAGGAAGGAGCACGAATGGCCTGGAAAGAATCAAGAACAACAAGTCTGAGCCTAATGATAGGACCCCATTTAGGAGGGAAAACAGCTACTACTTCAGAAAGTTGGAGGTGGAAGTAATATCCCTAGGGGAGATCTGTGTTTCAGCAAGAATGGGAAGGTAAAGGGAATGTTCAGAGAAGAGGGGAAGAGGGAAAGGATTCTGCACATGACTCCCTGGAGGGAGTTCCAGAGGCTGTGGTGGGGAAGTTAGAAGTTGGCAGGGAATGGGACATGAGCTAGAAAGGGCTATGTGCAGAGCCCTGTGGGAGTCAGCAGGAGGCCTGAGCGTCTGTGCTAACATGACCAGGAAGAAAGGGTATGTGTAAGGAAACTGGTTCTCATGGTGGCAGGACAGTGACCAGGTGGGAGGGGTGGGTGGTGGTTTTGCTGGAAAGTCAGAGATAACAGTGTGTGTGTACATGTGTACCCATGAATGTGTGCACATACACTGACAGTAATATACATGCATTGAACAGAACTTTCCCTTATTGTGAAGGTAGTATATGTGCGTTCCAGAAATTTTGACAACTGCAGAAATATATAAAGAAAGAAAATCAAAATGGCCAGTAACTACCATCCATAGATAATTACCACTAACAGGATTGTTTGGTGTGTGTCTTCTCTGTCGGGTATTGGTGTATATGTTTTATTCAACTACTGCTTTTCCTAGTAATACAAGTGATACATGTTCTATGGGGAAATTATGAGAACTACAGAAAAAATATAAAACAGGATGGAAGTGTTTATCTTACCATCACCCTTACCAACACTGAGCTCGTTCATCATTTTAATCCTTATTTGACAGACAAAAGAATACTCAGTATTACTTTAATGTGCATTTCTTTAATCCCACATGAAGTTTAATGCTTTCAATGATTCCATTTTAATAGACTTTGATGATGTCTAACTCCTCCCTTGCAGGCTCCTGAGTCCTACAAGAATGTGACCGACGTGGTGAACACCTGCCATGATGCTGGGATCAGCAAGAAGGCCATTAAACTGAGACCAATTGCCGTGATCAAAGGATAGAGCACTGACCGAAGCTGCCGAACGCCACTGCCTCTCACGGAATGGAGGTGGACTGAAATGCTCCTCAGACGCCAGACTCAAGACCTGACGGGTTCCAAATTGTGCAGCTATAACTGCCTGTTGCAAAGTAGCTGGCGGGCGGCTGCTGCTTTCAGGAGCCAGTGTTGTAACATTACCTTCTGGGAGGAGTCCCACTGCCCTCCTTTGGAAAGGGTGGATATACTTCCTCCCTGATTGTCCCCCAGGTTTTAGGAAAATCTGTTGAGGGGTGCAGATAGGCCAAGATACTGCCTGACTCAGTCCTGTAAGTCTTTATTCATCAGAATGAACCTGTTTACACCAAGTTCTGTTTACATTCTGAGAAGTGTTGTGAAGAGCATCCTATTAACTAAGAGTTTTGAAATGTTTTCCTTGCCCTCCTCCTGTTGTCAGTTTGTCCATTTATCCACACATCTGCCCCCTTCCCCTGAACCCAGCAAAACCCTGAACACCGCTCTCACTTGGAAAGTACCCACGGAGTCCTACCTGGATATTAGATAAATGGATAATGGGACACATTGAGCAGGGAGTGTGTATGGAGGTGTAGGAATAGGAGCCCAAAAGAGGTCATAGTTTTTCATAGACTTGCTACTTTTCTCATTCTAAATATGAGGCAGAGTTTTGACTTCCCTGCACAGTGGCACCTGCTGGTATCTTATCTGTCATTAATTAGGCCTGTCTAGTAAACTGTTGTTGGGTGATGCCTTGCACAGCAGCAGCAGAGAACCCTCACATAATACCGAATGTCTTACGTTTGTGATTGAATTATTATAAAAACATGACATGACCACAGCTGTGATGTCAGTGGGTGCCGTGTGACAGGTTGACTGGTCTTGTGCCACCCAATCAGATTTTGTGTTCTGTACTGTGACACCTGAGGTGTTAAAGTTACAGGTTACTAAGGCCTTTCTTTGTTGAGTCCAAACAGCCAGTAAAATAGAAAAATCTAATAAAGTTACAATATGTTGTTTATATTTTGTGCTTAGTAGTTTATAGCCTAGGACAAGTAGTATTTTTGCTTGATTCACTTGGGTTAGCGTTGCTGTTCCCTCATTTTTCTCACAGGTTACTTTCAGCAACTCACTCCAAAATATCGTATCCTAAAACTTATCCTTCAACTTGTAATAAAAAACCCTCACTAGAGTATCTTGTACATGCTGCCATTTGGAAAGCTGGAGAAGGTAGACATCCTCTGAAAAATGGATGTTCTGAAATAGCACGGCATGTCTTTACTCTGAGCACTCAGTAATCTAAATAATTTGATGGTAGAGTTTGAAAATAAAGCAGTTAGGAATCGTAATGCAGTAATTCTAGGTTACTAACGCCTTCAGTCTGGCCTAGCCACTGTTGTGCACAGATGACAAGGATGCAGGTTACTGGTGAGCACTGGAGGGCACTTCAACATGAGGAACAGGCTTCCGGCAGGCGCTAGACTCTAGAGGTGAGACAGTGTTGGAGTGTAGACTCCCTCCCTCCCTCTAACCAGGCCTTGCTTGGTGACATGTCATTTGAAACTAATTCAAAGCAAGATCACCTCCCAAAACTGATGTCATTGCAAGAACTGCTGTGCATCATCTTAAATACGTATGTTGAGTTTTATTAGATGCTTTGAAAGTTACTCTTCAGAGAAGAGGAGGAACAGGTAGGAGAACTACAGAGAATCCTTTATGCGATGGCATTTCTGCTGTATAAGCTTTTCTTGTCTGCCGCATTTGCAGTGAGCTTAGCTCTGTTAATGACCATAGGGGGTAACGGTTAATATTTTGAGTTCAGAAAGAAAGACACAGATACTGTTTTCCTTGTTCTAAAGATGTTTTTCCCATTTGAGGCAGAAAGCCACTTAGAAATAAATGTTCAAATGAAGCGGACATTACCAGCTGTTTCGCCCTGAGTAAAAATACCCTAGGCCTGTCCCGTGCTCACGCACAGCCAGAACACCCTTTGATAAGGCACCGTGTGGCTCCTTCAGGCATGGAGAGGAGTCATTAGCACTGCACATCTTGGTCCCTCACTGAGGACCTCTGAAAGTCAGTCTGTTTATAACTAATATTCTCAAAACCTCACATTGGTTGTGATGTATATTGGTACATCCCTGTCGTCAGTATATGGTTGGGAAAACCATGGATGTTAGCAAAATAGGAACAATCGTAATTTTCTAATGTTACAACTTTCCTGGGGCAGCAAAGAGACGAAGGTTTAAATACTGAATTCATCTTGCAAATCCCACTTTGATCTCCAAATTATACTTCATATAACCTTCAAAAACCACCGAAGCACAGTGGTTTTTTTTTTCTTTTAGCTTTTCCTGTTTTTCCTGCTTGAGACTGCGTATTTTTTCCCCATGTTCATGATAAAGTTTTCCTCTCTCCTATTTCTGAAAGCTCCTCGCAGACCTCACCTGTGTTGCTGAGACACATGCCGCTCCCTGTGCCTATAATTCCAGCACACAACTCATATCTGTACTTACGTCTTAACTTCCATCATTCTTTTTGCATCTGCTCCAGTGCTCGACTATGTGGGATTTTTAGATCCAGAGAACATGATCCGTGGCCATCTGGATTTGCTGATTATGAAGATGCTGTTAATCACCAATCAGGCACATCGGGAATACTACCAAGTGGTTTTAATAGATCTGGATCTTTAAAAGCTGTTGTTCTAAAACTGGTATCTGCTATGTGAAACACCAGTGATCCAAGGAGAGGAGAATGTTATGGGAGAGGGTCATGTCCAGAGAAGTGAGTGGTGATTTCAGTTGTACCTCACAGAGACGCAGTGCATAAGCCAAGTGCCAAGCATATAGTAGGTACTTAACAGGTTAAAAATCCCCATTCCTGCTCTGTAGTTAACCCAATGCTTTTATATAAAGTTTTAGTTCTTACTGAGGAAAGAAAGGATGATTATGTGAGCCATTCACTGGAGTTTAATGAGGTTGGCAATGTAGGTATTATCCCCTAATAACAAATTAGAATATGGCCTCAGGTCTAGCAGCTAGCCCAAGGGCACCCAACTAATGACAGAGGCATAGAGAACAAGGTCTTGTGACTATCATGTTTATGCTGTTTTCCTGACGTCACACTAGCTCCTGGAACCATTTTGTGCTGCTTTTCCTATTCAATACTGGAACCAGCCAAGTCCAGTCTGGAACTTTTAATGTGGAGTACTCACAAACATCTCTTAAATGGGATTGCTCGGCCTTGCTGAGGCAGGTCAGAGATTCTGACCACCATTAAGGATTCTGTGATGAACTATAAAGGCTTTATTCTGCTGGATGAATGTGTGAAACAGGCCTCTCCTTTTGCCTTGTTTTATAGTCCACATGTCCGTAAAATACAGGGAGCCTCAAAATACCAAGCACCTCCAGGGACTCCAGCACCGTGGAACCATGTTCCCACTTTTAGAGTGTCAGCTTTAGAAGGTCTTCTGGACTTGCCTCACCTCAATTGCTGCACGTTTCTTTCCCAGAGTGGAAGAAAAAATGGGTAGTCTGGCACCAAGACAGGTTACTGATGTAAGGATACCCTTTGCTCCAGTTCAAAATTCGTGTTTTATCAATTGACAAGCATTGTATTTTTACTGTGCAGAGTACCATTCTTGGTCCTAATGAAGTTCATACAGTCTAGAGGAGCCTGGGTGGTTCAGTTGGTTGAGCATTTGACTCTTGATTTGGGCTCAGGTCATGATCTCACAGTCACAAGATCAAGCCCCATGTTGGGCTCCGCACTGAGAATGGAGCCTGCTTAAGATTTTCTCTCTCTCCCTCTGTCCCCCCACTTGCATGTGTGCTTGCTCTCGGAGAGGAAAGAAAGAGGAAGGAAGGAAAAGGAAGGAAGGAAGGGAAAGAAAGAGAAAGAAAGAAAGAAAAAGAAAGTGGGAGGGAGGAAGGAAGGAAGAAAAAAAAAGAAAAAGAACTTGGTCTAGTTGAGAATGTAGAACAGATGTGCATATGCTTAAAATAAAAACTAAAAGCAATTTAAGTGTTGATTGATAACCACAAAGAACGCGTGCTTTAGGGGAAAGACATTATATTCTGGCCCATCTTCCATCACAGCCAAGCTCCTTCAGAGAAATACCTTTGCCCTAAGCCTGTGCTTCCTCGGCTCCCATCCCATCCCTGATTCTGCTTAATCCTGGCTTGTGCCATTACCATTCCAATGCAACTACTCACCAAAGTCACCAGTTATTTTGTAGTTGCTAATTAGATGGACCAATTTAGTTTTTATATACCTTCTGTAGTATTCGAGGCTGTTTACCACTCTTGGCACACTCCTTAAAATGTTTTCACTGGGCTAGGTCTTCGCCATCTTCTCACTGTGGACATTACATTCATCATGGCTCATTTTCACCCATTTCCATGACTTACCATCACCTATGGCTGGTGACCCCACGTTCATCTCCAGCCCACATCTGCTGGACATCTCTACCTAAGGATTCATAAACCTCAAACTGAACATGTAAACTCAGTCATCACTTTTCCTCCTTTAAAATATGTTCCAGGTCTGGGGAAAGACGTTACCACCTACTGATCACCTAAGCCAGAAATTAGTGTCATCTTGGATTCCTGCCTCTCTCTCACCCTCATACAAGTTTGTCAGTTCTAACTCCTGGATATCTTTAAGATGCTTCTCTTCGTTTTCTGTGCCCACATCACTTACCTGTTCATCCTCATCTGCCATCTCTCAGACTGTGGCAGGTGTCTCCTTAGCTGGTATCCTCCCCCACATAAGTCCTCTTTGTTCCTGGTGACAGACCCATATGTTTCTTAGACAACCACTCCACCCCCCGTCTCTGTTCATGTGGTTTGGATGAATCGACTCCACCGCTAGGCCCGGACCTGGATACTCAGCATCACTTCCTCCACCTCAAGCCCCCAGCCCCAGAAACTGAGGAATTTGCACATGATCCAGTTAGAATAAAAGCTAATCCGGGGTGGGGTTTCTGTATTACCTGACAACAGGGTGCTCTCTTTCCCCTGGTGTTGCTAGGAAGGTGTGATGGAAGCCCAGACTTGCTGACAGCCATCGTGCCACATGGAGCAAATTTGCCTGAGAATGGGACCCACATAAAGGAAAGCAGAGCTGAGGGGTAGAAAAGCAGGAGCCCCTGTAACTTTGGACTGGAACTCCTGGACTCATCTGTGTGTGGAAGCAGGATATCCTTGGATTTCCCAGTTATGTAAGAGCCTAAGCCAGTTTGAGTTGAAATTTCTTGCAACCAAAAGATTCCTAGCTCATACAGCAATAAGACGACGGAAGTGTAGAAAGACAAGTTGACAGTGAATCCAGGATTTTGTGCCCGGGGTACTGAACACAGGTGGTCCCCCTCTCAGAAACCAGGAAGTGCTGGGAAAAATTGATTTCCTAAGGGCTGTGAGTTTGGAGTTAGACCTGTTGAATTTAAGATGCTACAGGACATCAAGGCGACAGCTGAAGTTGTATTACAGGAGCTCAGAAGAGAGACTCTAAACAGATCATTGGATTTCAGAGAAAACGAGGTTTGCAGGAGAACCAGGTTGGAGATGAGAGGGCTGCAGGTGAGTCTTAGGGTACAGCTCTGCTTACTGAGGAGAGGAGAACGAGAAGTCAAGGCCAGGACACAAGACTAGCAGAACTGTCTCTGCCTTGGTGGTGCTCTCAGTCCTTCGGCAATTCCTGAGAACCACAATGAGCCGGCCTCTGTCCTGATTGCTGGGGCTGGTGACCTGGTTCTTACCCTCAAGGCTCAGTCTGCAGGGACTGGGCAGGAACAGATCTATAGACTATTATAAAACTGCGTGGCCACAGAAATGGGAGCAAGTTTCTCAATTAACCTCGTTCGGTGCTGCAGAGAAACGAAAATCTGAGAGTCGTTGGACTTAGTGACCAGCAAATCACTAACCAGTTTCAATAGGATATTTGGGCAAGTGACTATTTTGATAGCAAAACAACAGCTACCATTTCATAACATTTGCTGTGTCCCAGGCACTGGTGACAGACTTTTACATGTAGTTACTCCCTTTCACCTGAGAACAACTCTATGAAATAGATACTATTATTCCCATTTTTCATACTATTCTCATTTTATTCCCATTTGCCCTAAGAAAGTAAATATTCTCCTACCAAACTTGGAAGAGTGTGTGCTGTAAAGATCCTCAAAGTAACGCTTATGTGATTCTCACATGACTTATCCCCTTAACAAAGATTTCATGTCAGTACAAACCCACTGAAAATCCCCAGGAAGCTTAACTTGCTCAATGTAGGTTCAACTAAAGAATACTTTTTGGTGACTCATGGGTGCCTCAGTCAGTTAAGTACCCAACTCTTGATTTCCACTCAGGTCATGATCTCATGGTTTGTGAGATCAAACCCCACATCAGGCTCTGTGCTGACAGCATGGGGCCTGCCTGGAATTCTCTCTCTCCCTCTCTCTCTTTCTGTCTCCCTCCCCTGATCACATTCTGTCTCTCAAAATAAATAAACATAAAGAATGTTCTTTGACTACTTTATGCCTCTATTTGTTTAATTGAGGTATAATTGACATACAAAACCTATTAGTACAAATCAAAACTACAATGAGATACCACCTCACACCTGTCAGAATGGCTAAAATTAACAACTCAGACAACGACAGATGTTGGTGAAGATGTGGAGAAAGAGGAACCCTCTTGCACTGTTGGTGGGAATGCAAACTGGCATAGCCACTCTGGAAAACAGTATGGAGGTTCCTCAAAAAATTAAAAATAGAACTACCCTACGACCCAGCAATAGCACTACTAGGAATTTATCCAAAGGATACAGGTGTGCTATTTTGAAGGGGCACATGCACCCCAATGTTTATAGCAGCATTATTGACAGTAGTCTAAGTATGGAAAGAGCCCAAATGTCCATTGACAGATGAATGGATAAAGAAGATGTGGCATATATACAGCATATGTGTGTGTGTGTGTGTATGTGTGTGTGTATATATGTATATATATATATGTGTGTGTGTGTGTGTGTATACATATATACACACAATGGAGTATTACTAGGCAATCCAAAAGAATGAAATCTGGCCATTTGCAACAACATGGGTGGAACTAGGGTGTATTATGCTAAACAAAATTAGGGAAAGACAAAAATATCATGACTTCTCTCATATGTGGAATTTAAGATACTAAACAGATGAACGTAAGGGCAGGGAAGCAAAAACAGTATAAAAACAGGGAGGGGGACAAAACATAAGAGACAAATATAGACAGAAAACAGGGTTGCTGGAGGGGTTGGGGTGGGGGGATGGGCTAAATGGGCAAGGGGCATTAAGGACGTGTTCGGATGAGCACTGGGTGTTATATGTAGAGAATGAATCACTGGATTCTACTCCTGAAATCATTATTGCACTATGTGCTAACTAACTTGGATGTAAATTTAAAGAAGGAAGGAAGGAAGGAAGGAAGGCAGGAAGGAAGGAAAAGAAAGAACGAAACTGTTAGTATCAGGTGTACATCAATGATTCAATATTTTTATACGTTACAAAATGATCCTGATAAGTCTAGTTGGCATCTGTCACCTTACAAAATTATTATAATGTATTTTTACCATACAGTATGTTTCAGGTATACAACATAGTGGCTGGTTTGACAATCATATACATCATGCAGTGCTCACCACGGTAAGTGTAGTCACCATCTGTTACCATAAAAGTTCTTACGGTATTATTGACTATATTCCCCATGCTGTACTTACTCCCATGACTTACTTATTTTATAACTGGAAGTTTGTACTTCTGTTTTGTCTTCCCCAGAAGAATGTGAACACCATGTAAGCAGGATGGTGCCCCCCTGGTTCACTGTGTCTGCGCTGTATGAGTACTGTCCTGGGTCCTGGGGACCCAGCGGAAGACAAAGGCAGACGAGGTCCCTTCTCTCAAAGAGGAAACAAGTTTAAATGGTGTTCTTCATTTACACATGGGAACAAGATAAACATTTGCAAAGTCAACTGTTGCAGGAACTAAATAAGGTAGAGTTACATAATACTGACTGTGACAGCCCATAATCCAGCTGCCTGTGACACATGAGGAAACAAGCTCAGAGACCTCAACTAATTTGTCCAGCTTCGCACAGCAAGTTGCTGAGGGGCTGGGGCCAGAGTGAAGGGCTCTCGTTTTTGGTTGAGAGCTTTTCCTACACCTCACATTGTCTTACATTTGACAGCAACAGAATGCCTAATCCTGCCTGTAGGAAGCTTCCAGTAAATATTCTGTGAAGTGTGATAAAGTGAAACGAACCCCACCAAACAATTCACAACTCATTGAAGATAAAACCTCACATGCTCTGGCCTTTCAGGAAAGAGAGAGCAAAATCGTCTCGGGTGTGGGATGTGTGGAAGAACACGTATTTTCCCATCTTAACTGAAAGAAACTAACCACTGACAGCCTAGGGGACTGGGAGGGAGGACACTGAAGCAGCCAGGACCATCTGGATAATTCCACGGGACATCTTCGCATGCCAGGGCTATCCCGGTGCTGTGTTGCTGAGTTCATAAGACTGGAGAAACTTCTATCTGGGGCACAGTGGGAAGTAACACTCGCCTCCTCGAGGTCCAAGTGGCAACATTTTTTTTTTTTTTTCATTATCTTTACTTCACTAAGTTCTACAACCAGTTGGACTGGAAATTCCACTAAGATAATCAGGACTCAGACTCTGAATGGTCTAGCCCCCCACTGCCAGCAGAAGATCCTCACAGTCTTAACAACTAACATTCACTGAGCATTTCCCATAAGCTGGAGACTGTTTTCGGATGGAAGTAATTAAGGTAGCAAGAGGGCTAAAGCCCCTCCAAGCTACCTGATGATAAGAAACCTGAAAAATGGCTGATCTGAAAACATCGCTAGGAATTCCTTGAGGTATTAGTGATGGTTTTTAAATTTTCAGAGGTTGGGGACCTTCTCTGAGAATCTGATGAAAGCCAGGCTCGACTCTCTCCCCAGAAAAATGTACACTCACACAAACGTTTGCATGTCATTTGTGGGTTTTAATCCTTGTTAGGTTTGTGTGTGTGTGTGTGTGTGTGTGTGTGCACGTGCATGCTCACACGCACATGTGTGTGTGTGTGAGAGAGAGAGAGATGAGAGTCATCTTGTACCAGAAAATAATCAAATGCTCAATTAATGACAGGACATGTCAAAAGGAACCAGTTTGAAGGGGCTCCTCCTCCCCCAGTCAAATTAGAAACAAGTTCAATAACTAGAAACAATATTTGTCAAAAATAATAAGATTATATGTTACAGCCCTCTGGAATGGGTCCAAACTGATAAAAATAAATGAGTAAATTAATAACAGAGTAGGGAAAGCCCTTCTTTATAGAAGAATGTCAGCTAATAAGTATGGAAGGACTAATGGAAAAGGAGAATCATCATTTGGCAGCCACTGTGGGGATGACTGGGGCAAATGGGAGTTATCAATGAACACCAAGGCTAATTAATTGATGGGAGTCTGGTGAAGAACAAGATATTGGCATAATATTGGGCTACCTCCCTCTACCCAAATACTATTCAACTACAAAGAAGAAGAAGGTGAATTTGAGGTAGAGAAACCAGAGCAGACACCAACATAAATAGGTGGTCATGGTTAACATGGCCAACGATAGGACTAGTCATTTCTCCTGGCATGAGGCACTGGGAAGACGTGGCACAGCAACGTCTCTGAGATGTTCTCTGCAGCGCATGGCCCGAGTCTGGTCGTGAGCAAACATTAGATGGACCCAGGCTGAGGGTCCTCCTACAGAATGAAGGTATGTACCCTCAAAACTGTCAAGGAAATGAAAGACAGGGAGAGGCTGTTCTTCAGACTGAAGAAGTCTGAACAACATGACAATATATATTCCTGGATAGGATCCTGGACCAAAAAGGAAAAACTGACATCCTTGAGACAGTGATGAAATTTGAGCAGAATCTATAAATTGGTCAGTAGTGATATATAAATATTGACTTCTTGATCTGGTGTTTATGCATGTTAGTATCCTTGTGTGGGGTTGTGATTTATAATAAGAAATACATATTTGGTCTCCTTCCTGGTTTCTGGCACAGAGCTCCTAAAACCTTTGGAATTTCCTAAGACAATTGTGATAAAGGGGTCAGTTATTCATAACAAGCCCCTTTCAATCACACCTAGGTTTATGAGGGGACTTTGGAAAGCCCCAAAGGACAGGGGTGGTTGCCAGAGGAACCATCCAGATGATCAGAGGGTTGTAACTTTCAGCCCCACCTCTGATCTTAGGGAGGGGAGAACGGCTAGAGATTGACTTCAATCACCAATGACTGATGATTTAATTAATCATGTCTATGTTATGAAGCCTCCATAAAAACCCAAAAGGACAGAGTTCAGAGAGCTTCCAGGTTGGTGAACCAGAATGCAGCCATATGTCAGGAGGGCGGACCATCCCAAACTCCAAAGCAACAGAAGCTTCTCTGTTTAGGACCCTTCCAGACCTCTCTATGGATGTTTTCATGTGGCTGTTCATTCATATCCTTTAATATTCTTTGTAATAAATCAGTGATCTAGTCAGTAAACTGGTTTCCCAAGTTCCGTGAGCCACTCTAGCAAATTGATTGATGAGAAGAGGAGGGTCCCCATCTGAAGAGAGGAGCCAGAGGAACCTCTGATATACAGCCAGTGAGTCAGAATCACAGGCAACAACCTGGACTCACAGTTGATATCTGAACTGAGGGCAGTCTTGTGGGACTGAGGCTATCTCCAAGTAGTTAGTATCAGAATTGAGTTAAATTGTAGGACACACGCTACTGTCCATTGAGAATTGGAGAATTGCTTGGTGGTGTTGGAGAAAACACACGTGAGATCTCATTTGGGAAAAATATGTACTGGAGTGCTGAAGGGTGCTGGGACATCATGTTTGAAGATTCCAAAAATGACTAAAGATTATTAGCACATAATCAGAGTGGGCGAAAGAACAAATGCAGTAAAATATGAACAATTGGGGAATGTGGGTGAATGGAGGTATGGGAGTTCTCTGTACTGTTCTGGCAGTATTAATGTAAGTCTGAAATAATTTAAAAATAGACTGTAATGACATATAAAAGTATTGGTGGTAGGGATGTCTGGGGGGCTCAGTTGGTTGAGCGTCTGACTCTTGATTTCAGCTCAGGTCATGATCTCATGGTTGGTGAGACAGAGCCCCGCATCAGGCTCTGTGCTGTCAGCTCAGATCTTGCTTGGGATTTTCTCGCTCCCTCTCTCTCTGCCCCGACCCCACTCGTGCACACTCTCTCCCCCTGCCTCCAAAAAATACATAAATAATAAACATTTCTTTAAAAGGTATGTGTGGTAGGTCAATTACCAACATGGCCATGAAAATTTCTCCTACCCTGGACACCTCTCTGCAGTCTCTCCAATCTGCACTGGCTTTCTGACCGGCTTTGGCCAAAAGAATGCAGACACTGTGTGACTCCTGAGCCTTGGCCTCCAATGCCTGACAGCCTCCGTTCTCCTGTTGCTGCTCTGAGATGATCATAGAAAGAAGCCCAGACTTCCTCGAGGATGAAGGACCACACGGAGAGAGGCTGTGCGGGGCCATTGGCAAGTCGGGCTGCATTCTGACAGCAACCATGAGCCTCAGGGAGACCAGCAGATGAGCCTCCCAGTCAATCCCACAGCCTCGATGGTGAGATATAACAAGTTGCTGCCATCGTTAAGTCTAAGAATAGCTCATTATACAACGTTAGAAAACCTAGTATGTCACCATTTCCATCATTCTACTTCAGAATCTCATCAACCGACTTTATGTTGAAAAGAATTTTCCTCAGAGTGGATAGAGTAGCTGTACTTCTCTGCGAAGCTATCCCTATCGTCCAGAGAACGGACCTGCATATGGCTAGTGATGACAGCACTTTCTAGTTTATAGGAACCTTTCACTTATGTAGACTCATTTCCCCTTTACCACAGCCCTATGAGATGGAATAGGTTCTCATCCTTAATTTTACAGATGAGGAAAGAAGTCCAGAGAGGTAACGTCTCTTGCCCAAGGAAACACAGTCAGTAAGCACTGAAGTTAGGACTGGAATCCATGTTCTTTCTACTCTGTCAAGGTGAAGTCACAGGCCTTCTGTAGAGAACACTTTGCTCTCCCTTCAGAGCTCAAACGAAAATATAGGGAAATGTTCTACAGCCCCGCACCAAGCTTGGTGGCTGGCAATGTGAATGGCGGCTGATTGGGATCCCCTGGTCAGGCAGGATCCCAAATACACTTTACTCTCTTGCCCCTCATTATTATTCTTTTTTTTACATAGATATTCAGCTGTATGGTAACCATGGGTCTTAAACAAGAAGAGTTTACTTAATGTCAGTCTTCAGATTTGCTGTTATGATTCAAAGTTATCCAGTCGTTTACGTCTGCACGGCCCTGCTTCAGGACTGTGAAGATGTGTTTCCTGAACATAAGGATGGAAAGTAATTGAATTACAAAAATCTTTGCTCTATTTTTCTTAGTCATTATCACCACCTGAAACATATATTCATGTTTGTTTATTGACTCTCTTCCTTCATGTAGATAATTGACGTTTGCTAATTGATGAATGGATGGATGAAGATGGTTTGCTACCACTTTTCTTTTTTTTTTTATATGAAATTTATTGTCAAATTGGTTTCCATACAACACCCAGTGCTCATCCCAACAGGTGCCCTCCTCAGTACCCCTCACCCACCCTCCCCTCCCTCCCACCCCCCATCAACCCTCAGTTTGTTCTCAGTTTTTAAGAGTCTCTTATTAACCTCTTTTTTTTCCTTCCCCTCCCCCATGGACTTCTGTTAAGTTTCTCAGGATCCACATAAGAGTGAAAACATATGGTATCTGTCTTTCTCTGTATGACTTATTTTACTTTGCTACCACTTTTTGTGTACGTTATTTAACCTCTGAGCTTCAGTTCCTTGCCTTTTTTAAAAAAATGTTTATTTTTGAGGGAGACAGAGCGAAAGTGGGGGAAGGGCAGAGAGAGAGAGGGAGACACAGAATCCAAAGCAGGCTCCAGGCTCCCAGCGATCAGCACAGAGCCCGATGTGGGGCTCGAACTCACAAACTGCAAGATCATGACCTGAGCAGAAGTCGGATGTTTAACCGACTGAGCCACCCAAGGCGCCCCATGTCACTTCCATTTTAAAGATGAGGAACTGGGGCCCCTGGGTGGCTCAGTCGGGTAAGCATCAAACTTGGGCTTAAGTCAGGATCTCATGGTTTGTGAGTTCAAGCCCCGTGTTGGGCTCCGAGGTGACAGCATGGAAACTGCTTGGGATTCTCTTTCTCCCTCTCTCTCTCTCTGCCCCGGCCCCCCCCCCACCAAAATAAGTAAATAAACTTTAAAAACATAAAATAAAATGGGAGTGATATACAATACATACCTCGTAGGATGATTGTGATCAGGTGAGAATACTACATCTAAAGGGCTAGCCTGCCATCTAGGAAGGCCCCCAGGAAATGTTAGCTGGTGGAGAATTTCTGTCAATTAGAGGTCTTTTAGGAGAGAAGAGATACGTTTTGACCCTGCACTGTTTAATCCTCATTTCACTAAAACCCCCGGAGCTGCATCAGGACATTTTCCAAGGCTCTTTCTAGTCCCATGACCCAGGAGATAGGATTCCTCCTTCAGAGAGGTTTTTCCCCCACTGTCAGGGAAATGAGAAATGTCTTCAGGAGTGGCCCCCCTCAAGGCTTGCTCTGGAGGCAAAAACCAGTTTGGAGAGTTTTTATCGTCTGGACGCACTTCCTTCTGCAGCAGCTGTGGTTTCACTTTGGCCATGGTTAATGACAATGAGTAACCCAACATGAAAAGGCTGCTGACAGGCTTTCACCAGAGGACACAGCTAAATAACTACGGAAGGATTAAAAACCCATCTCACCACCCAGGGAGCCTGCCAGTGAAGCTCATACACAACACAGCGATAATAATCACAGAGCTAGAAATGGTTCTATGGTTTCACGGGCCAATAAGGAAAACACAAAGCCCTTTTAGGCACCTCTGCTGTCTCCCAGCAGCCTGTGTGCCTGACGAGCAGATGGCGGGGTTGGCAGTGGCTGACAGAGAAGGGTCCAGAGAGCTCGCCTAGGGAAAGAGTCTGCCTTTCTAGCGATCGCTCTGCAGAGGACTCCACCAGTCCACATCTCCATCAGAAGTCTCATTGCCACCCAGTTTTGGAGATGACAATGATAACTTTGGAAGCTCTGAAGAAAACCTTTGTCTAGACAGAAACAGCTCAAAAGCTTTTGAAAGGCACCATCTGAAACCTTGTTTGGCTTGGTTGTAGCTGGGTAACGCTGACTCATCCCATGAAATGCTGTCCTTGGCCTCGTGGGACTTTGCTCTCAAATTCCACTAAGAGCGGAATAACCCCTGGAGTCAAGACAATGAGAGGTAGGTTCAGGTCGCCAAGGTTGACTTTATATTCCCCACAGATCAAAGACTGTTGGCCAAAAGAGCAGACACTATCTCTACGCATCTGGGTAACTGAAGGGCATCCCAATTCTACTCTCCAGACTCTGTTCTTTTTCCCTAGACTATTTTTTTCTTTTTTAATGTTTTTAAATGTTTTATTTTATTTTTAAGAGAGAGAAAGAGACAGAAAGCATGAGTGGGGGAGGGGCAGAGAGCTAGGGAGACACAGAATCTGAAGCAGATTCTGGGCCCTGAGCTGTCAGCACAGAGCCTGACATGGGGCTTGAACTCACAAACTGCGAGATCATGACCTGAGCCCAAGTTGGACACTTAACCAAGCGAGCCACCCAGGAGCACCATTGCTGACTTTTTTTTTTTTTAATGTTTGTTTATTTTTGAGAGAGAGAGAGAGAGAGAGAGCATAAGCAGGGGAGGAGCAGAGAGAGGGAGACCCAGAATCTGAAGCAGGCTCCAGGCTCTGAGCTGTCAGCACAGAGCCCGACGCCAGGCTCTAATTCACAAACTGTGAGATCATGACCTGAGCTGAAGTTGGATGCTTAACCAACGGAGCCACCCAGGCGTCCCACAAATATCATTTAAAGTGTTATGTCATCACAGAGGGTTTTGTGCAACTTTTTAACCAAGTCGTTAAACACCATTATCTCAATGCTTTTAAAGCCAGGCAGTACCTAAGGATCAATACTAAACCCAGTATCCTACTTCCACACAACCTTTTTTTCATTTTATTTGCCATTGCCTACACCTATTCCATCTTTTGAGAGACGTAAACACCTACCTTAGTCTTAACTTGTTACCTTCCAACCCCCTGCCCTTCCAGTTCGTCAATCTTCTTCCAATTCCTAGGACCCTCCCCTTACTTGAGACTCCTTGAAGCCTTGTCACCTATGAGCCTCTGAATTGACTAGAACTCTTTCACCTGTCAGACCCCAGGCTCAGAGCTGCCTTTGATACACCATCTTTTCCTCCCTTGGCTTCCCCTTTACATCATTCCAGCTGTCTTTTTCATGCAGTGAGAAGCATCTTGAAAGGGCGGGCTTCAACCTCACCTCTGCTTTCTCTTCCAGCCCCTGTTATGCCCTTACAAAGGTTTCTAGCCATCTTCTAGTGGCCGAATCCAATCAGTGCCCCTCACACCTAAACTCCCTGACTCCTCTGATTTATAAGATGCTGTCAGCCACTTCTTCCTTCTTATAAAATGATGCCTGCTTGTAAAAAAAAAAAAAAAAAAAATGACACCTGCTTGTAATTGCTGTGATCTCACACTAGCTTGGTTCTCCGTCCAACCTCTTAGTCCTCTTCAAAGCCATTTCTTCTTCTGCCCGTCCTTCCGTGAGACCTGCCTCAGCTTTCTCCTAATGTTCCCCTCAGTCTCAGCCTGGGAGCTCGAAGCCACTCCTCTTACTGCCCAAAGGTGAACGACTCCCAAATCCACAGCTGTCTTGGTCTTCCCTCCCGACCTCGCCACTGGCATTTCCAGCTGCTTGCGGACAGAAGTAGCCTGTCGGTGTTTGTAATCCAGCATCTCCAACAGACAACTTTCACCTTTTAAATCTGCTCCTCTTGGGGCGCCTGGGTGGCTCAGTTGGTGGTTAAGCATCCGACTTTGGCTCAAGTCATGATCTCGCGGTCCGTGAGTTTGAGCCCAACTTAGGGCTCTGTGCTGACAGCTCGGAGCCTGGAGCCTGCTTCGGATTCTGGGTCTCCCTCTCTCTCTGCCCCTCCCCCATTCATGCTCTGTCTCTCTCTGTCTCAAAAATAAATAAACGTTAAAAAAATGTTAAAAAAAAAAAAGAATAAATCTGCTCCTCTTTCTGTGTTCCTTGTTTCAGTTGATGGCAGCTCACAGGAGTTATCTCTAACTTCTCCCTCTTCCCTTCCCCCACCCCCAGCCTCCGAGGGGCCACACCACATCCCCTCCCAGCCCGTCCCTCCTCCCCATTTCCAGGGCCACTGTGTTGGCAGAGACCCTCCCTCCCTCTCTTTTCATTACTGTAATATCCTGTTGGTCTGCTGATTCCTGCCACCAGACTGATCCTCAACCACAGTACTGAACAGTTCACCCTCTCTCCAAGAAAAAAAAAATTCAATAGTTCCCCATTGTCTAAAAATTAAAGTTCAGCCTGGATTTCAATGCCTCCTAGAATCTTCCTAGTCTCCTGTTACTCAGCTTCTATTCTCCAAACATAGTTCCTGCCTCCAAGGCACCTGTTTCCTCACCCTTGGATCTTCTGCCTATAATCCTCATTCCGTTTCACCTATCAAGTGTGGCACCCCCAAAAGCATTTCCTCCTAGTTTTCTACTCACTTGAAGCTGAAGTAACTCCCTCTCTTCTCTGTATCCTGATAACATTTTTCATTCTTTTTTTTTTTTTCCAAGTAGTCTCCATGCCCAGCACAGGGCCCAGTGCAAATCTTGAACTCATGATCCTGAGATCAAGACCTAAACTGAGATCAAGAGTCAGATGCTTGGGGCACCTGGGTGGCTCAGTTGGTTGAGTGTCCGACTTTGGCTCAGATCATGATCTCCTGGTTCATGAGTTCAAGTCCTGCATTGGGCTCTGTGCTGACAGCTCAGAGCCCGGAGCCTGTTTCAGATTCTGTGTCTCCCTCTCTCTCTGCCCCTCCCCCATTGTTCTCTGTCTCTCAAAAATAAATAAAATGTAAAAAAAAAATTTTTTTTTAAGAATAAAAAGAATCGTACATGTAACTGACAGAGCCACCCAGGCACTCCTGTACCCAGATACCATTTTTCATTTTGGACATCAGATATACCATGTATACCTTTTTTCATACCACTTTTCCCTCCAGATTGCAAGGTTCTTCAAATTCCGTTCAACAAAAAATTATGTAGTTTTTGTTTTGTTTTGTTTTGTTTTGTTTTGGGGCATTGTAACAGCAACAAGGACTCAGAAAAGAGTAACTGCTGCTCTGGACCTGGATTTTTCTAGCGGGAAAAGATGATACAGAAACTGTCCCCGCACTATGTAGCAGGAAGCAGGCATGTCTTGCCGACACTTGTTTCCTCAAGTCCAGACCCGGCACATGTTAGCTGAATGGCATCCTAGAGCTGGAAGAGCCTAAAAGATCATGCAATCTAAACTTCACGTGTCCTAGCATAGAGAACTGAGACCACAGAAGTCAGGGGCTTGCCCAAGGTCACCGGGCTGGTGATGGCAGTGCTGAACCACGCCACAGGCCAGGCACACTGTGCCACAACCCACAGCCTCCTCCTTTGCACCCTCAGGGTGGTATGCTGTGGGGTGTCGCAGAGATTCGACTAGTCAGAGTTACAAACCACAGGGAATATTCTAGAAGAAATACAGTATAATCAATGGGTATGTCTGGGCTGAGTGGCAAAAAAAACCAAAAACAGGAAAGATCTTAAAGGACATGTAAATGTTTCTTCTTTTGTGGATGCACTGTTTCCATAAAACTCTGCTTACCACATTGTTTCTACTTAACTTTTTTGTAATCTATTTTGTCCTTGTTAAGACTCAAATTGTCGGGGCACCTGGGTGGCGCAGTCGGTTAAGCGTCCGACTTCAGCCAGGTCACGATCTCGCGGTCGGTGAGTTCGAGCCCCGCGTCGGGCTCTGGGCTGATGGCTCAGAGCCTGGAGCCTGTTTCCGATTCTGTGTCTCCCTCTCTCTCTCTCTGCCCCTCCCCCGTTCATGCTCTGTCTCTCTCTGTCCCAAAAATAAATAAATGTTGAAAAAAAAATTAAAAAAAAAAAAAAGACTCAAATTGTCTAATGGTTAATTAAGCATTCATCCACAGGAAAAGGGAAGATCGAACATATTAAAGGTCTCATTCCTGGGGCACCTGGGTGGCTCAGTCAGTTAAGCGTTGACTTTGGCTCAGGTTATGATCTCACGGTTTGTGAGTTCAAGCCCCACATTGGGTTCTGTGCTGACAGCTCAGAGCCTGGAGCCCACTTTGGATTCTGTGCCTCCCTTTCTCTCTGCTCCTCCCCTGCTCATGCTCTCTCTCTCTCTCCTTCAAATTTTTTTTTAACGTTTTATTTACTTTTGAGAGAGACAGAGTGCGAGCAGGGGAGAGGCAGAGAGAGAGGGAGACAGAATCTGAAGCAGGCTCCAGGCTCTGAGCTGTCAGCACAGAGCCTGACATGGGGCTCGAACCCACAAACTGTGAGATCATGACCTGAAGACACTTAACTGGCTGAGCCACCCAGGCACCCCTGGTTTTTCTTTTAGAGAGAGAGAGACACAGAGCAGGGGCGGGGGGGGGGGGCAGGGGCAGAGAGAGAGAGAGACACAGAATCAGAAGCAGGTTCCAGGCTCCAAGCTGGAGCCTTCAAAATAAATAAACATTCAAAAAAAAATTAAAGGTCTCATTCCTGTATTAGTGCTCCTCCTATAAGTCATCAGGAAGGTTCCAGAAAAATGGCCTGATTTTTTTGCTCTAAAAAAAGTTTTATGATTTTGATGGAATTTTATTGCTTTTTTTTTCCCCCCAAAAGGCTTCTCAAAGTCATTGCCTTATTCTCAGTAGGGCTTTGAACAAAACCACATTAAAAATCTCTCGAGGCATTTTTATCCACAATAAAGTTCTCCTTTAAAACTGCCTTTGTCCTTTTCTTTATAAACCGCTCATCTCAGCAAGGTATATTATATTTATTCACACATTTTACACATTTATTTTAGAGATGTGAATGAAGAAAAATCTTTATTTCATTTTCCCACATTTAAAAGCAACCACAGTATCGAGATTAAACAAAACATACTCTTTTATTGTTATTATTCCTACTGTAGAAAAGAGAATGTCAAGATGCTGATCGTGGCTAGAGCAGAATAAAGGAATGGAGAGTGTTATTACTGCTCATCGAAGACCCCTAAGAAGTTTCTCAAGGTTATGAACAACTTGGTTAAATAGCTGTTCCCCCAATCAAGCCAGGAGGTTTTCCAACTCCCTCCCCCCTCCCAGTAGTAAATATATCTCATTTGGTCTTGCTTCACTGAAACCTTTATATAGAATAAGAACCTGCCTGGAGACCAAAACGGATATATTACAGGTGTTGAGAGGCTGTAACTAAGTAACGGGTAAGAGCAGGGTTACATCTTGATCCTTCAAACTAAAAGATTCCATGTGGTTCTTAAGAAAAAGTAAAGTGGGGCACCTGGATGGCTCAGTCCATTGAGCATCCGACTTCAGCTCGGGTCATGATCTCACAGTTCATGAGTTTGAGCCCCACATCGGGCTCTGTGCTGACAGCTCGGAGCCTGGAGCCTGCTTCAGATTCTGTGTCTCCCTCCCTCTCTCTCCCTCCCCCACTTGTACTTTGTCTCTCTCTCTCTCTCTCTCTCTCAAAGATAAACATTAAAAAAATTTTTTTAAAGAAAAAGTAAAGATTTGTTGTGAATCACTGCATAGCATTTATCTGTGCAGCCAGAAACACAGACACCACTATAACCCATTGTTACAAATACTAGTAATTACATGTTTTAACATGGATTCAGTTTCCACAGGTCAAGTCTTGTCCCCTGGAACCTTGCAATAGAAGGTAAAATCCTAATACAATGTGGTTACTCTGTCCTCTTTCTGACACACTGAAGAAACCACACTAATTCCACCTAGAGATCATTGAAAAAAAAATTTTTTTAGGGGCGCCTGGGTGGCTCAGTTGGTTGAGCGTCCAACTTCACCTTGGGTCATGATCTCGCAGTTCATGAGTTTGAGCCCCGCCTCGGGCTCTGTGCTGACAGCTCCGAGCCTGGAGCCTGCTTTAGATTCTGTGTCTCCCTCTCCCTTCCCTGCTCATGCTCTGCTTCTGTCTCTCAGAAATGAATAAACGTTAAAAAAATTTTTTTTAATTTTTTAAATGTTAATTTTTAAGAGAGAGAGACAGACAGACAGACAGATGGACAGAGCATGAGCAGAGAGAGAAGGAGACACAGAATCTGAAGCAGGCTCCAGGCTCTGAGCTGTCAGCACACAGCCAGACACAGGGCTTGAACTCATGAACCGTGAGATCATGACCTGAGCCGAAGTTGGACACTTAACTGAGCCACCCGGGCGCCCCCACCTAGAGATCATTTTTGGTCAGGCTTTACTCTCCATAGAACTGAGTAATAGTGTTTTCTCCAAAAGATGATACACTACTAACTTACCATTGATTAGTACCTTGCAGACTACCAAGGTATTCTATACCTTCTCCTGTGAAACAATACAGAAGAGGAAACTGAGTTGCTCACAGGTTAAGAAATGTTTGCTCTGTCACTCAGCTAGCAAAGGAGGGAGCAAGGGAGGGTATAGAAAGGGACACAGCAAGCCTGGGCTTTAGGGTCAGACAAACTCAGCATTGAGTCACAGCTCAACTAACCATGGCAACACAAACCTGGACAAGGCCTCATTAAAAACAAACAAACAAACAACAACAAAAACCTTTATTATATATTTTGAGAGAGAGAAGGGGCAGAGAAGGAAAGAGAGAGAGGAAGAGAGAGAATCCCAGGCAGGCTCCATGCTGTCAGCACAGAGCTCAACCTGGGACTCAAATCTCAGGACCTGTGAGATCATGCCCTTGAGGCAAAATCAAGAGTCCCACGTTTAACAGACTGAGCTACCCAGGCGCCCCTCATTATTTTTAACCACAAAATATGTGTAACATCCACCCCCAGATTTATAAGTATTTAAAAGAACAGCATGTAAAAAGCACACACACAAAAATTCCTGGCACATAAAAGATACTCATTGAACATTAACTTCTCTCAGTTGATACATCTGTAAAAAGTTGATACATCTGGCCTACCTCATGAGCCAGTGTGGGGGATGAAATCATAGCCAGTTTTCTCTCCTTCCTGTGTCCTGGCGCCACTCCCCACCACCATACAGGACTGCCTCTGTGGAAAGGTCAATCCAAGTTATTAGAAAAGAGCTTTAGAGGGGCACCTAGGTGGCTCTGTTGGTTAAGTGTCCAACTCTTGGTTTCAGGGCAGGTCATGATCTACCAGTTCGTGAATTCGAGCCTTGCATCAGTTTATGAGTTCGAGTCTTGCATCAGTTTATGAGCTGTCAGCACAGAGCCCGCTTCCAATCCTCTGTCCGCCTCTCTCTCTGTCTCTGCCCCTCCCCTGCTCGTTCTCTCTCTCTCTCTCTCTCAAAATAAATAAATAAACTTAAAAAAAAAACAGCTTTAGAGAGAGGAAGTATATCTTCGTAGGTGAACAAGCACTTGACATATCTACTTAAATCATAATAGTTTCTAAGACAAAAATGACCAGAATTAAATGTTCTTCAAAGACTTTTGAGAACAAAGCCAAAGTCGCTGGGTAATTCCAGTACATCTAGAAGCCCTCATGGGGATGAAAGTCTGAGAACATACCAACTTCAGTCCATCCTGTTCCACCATCTATGCATTTCTTTTTTTTCTTTAATAAAGTCAGGGGTGTCACTTTAATTTAACCAAAGGTTAGGTGGAGTGAGAAGTGGGGAGGGGAAAAAGGAAAATGAAAAACCAGTGGACAAAAACAACGGAGAGGAAAATAAGTTTTTATACAAATCTGAGTTCTAGCACACTAACATATGTTACTATTGCCTAAATGCTACGAAGTTTCCAAACGGCCACTTTAAAAAGAAACTTTTTTTTTAATGTTTATTTACTTTTGAGACAGAGAGAGACAGAGCACAAGCAGGGGAGGGACAGAGAGAGAGGGAGACACAGAATCAGAAACAGGCTCCAGGCTCTGAGCTGTCAGCACAGAGCGGGACGCTGGGCTCGAACCCACGAACCGTGAGATCATGACCCGAGCGGAAGTCGGACGCTCAACCGACCGAGCCATCCAGGCGCCCCCCCAGATGGCCACTTTCTGATAAAACCGGAAGTATCAAATTCAGCACGTGGACCGCACCACCGCCAGGCACTAACTCGCTCCGCAGCCTGCGCTGGGCTAGCAGCGGGCTCTGTGTGGGTGCTCAAGTGCCGGCTTGGAGTCCCCTTCACCCAAAGTGACCGTGTCAATTAAATCTCAAATACAACTCCCCAAGGAAGGAATGCAGGAAAAAACGTTCCTTTCGTCTTAAGGGCTGTCTTTTATTTATTCATTTTTGGGAAGTTCTTCGGTGAAGGTTGGCTTGAAGTCAATATTTATGTGCATAACGTACCCACGGCGCTGACTGGGAAATTCCAATCGCCCTCTGAGTTTTTAGAGCGAGGTGCTCAGGATCCGGTACAGTGTGCATTTGAGAAGTGCCGTTGGAGAGTTTCCTTAATAAGCACCTTTAAGTCTGCAGGCACATACCCAGTTGGGGCCTGGGTCGGGGGGGGCGGGGGGGGGCGGCGTTCCCCGCCGGAAGACTCGCATTTCTTTTTCCTAAAATTTAGCCCTGGATTAAAAAACCAGCTCAAAAATGCAAACCACCCTAGCAGGGGCTCCAAGGCTGCAGCGGGCGCGGAGGGCCCGGGCGCGCGCTAGCTGCCCGCCTCCTCGGGCTCGCTGCAGGGCGAGGGCGCCGACGAGGCCTTGGACTCGCCGTCGCTGTTGCACTCGGCGGCGCGCGGGGGACGGGTGCCGGCGGGGCCCTCCTGCCCCCGGGCGTGGCGCTCCAGCAGCTCCTGGAGGTGCTTGATGTAGCCGATGGCGGCGCGGAGCGTCTCCACCTTGCTGAGCCGCCGGTCGGCCAGCTCGCGGGGCAGGTGGTCTCGCAGGCGCGCGTACCCCTCGTTCACGCAGCGTACCCGCTGCCGCTCGCGCTCGTTGCGCCGGCGGAGGAAGGCGGGCTCGAAGGCGCGGTCCAGCGGCAGCGGCGGGCACGACCGCCTCGCGGCGCAGTCCCGGGGCGCCCGCTCCCAGCACGCGGCGTCGAGACGCCACGAGACCCTGAAGGGGTCCCCGAGGGGGAGGCGGGGCAGGGACCCCGGCAGGTCCAGGGGCTCGCCGCGGAGGTGGCACGACCGCAGGGGCAGCAGTCCGGCCGGCTTACGTTTCTCCATCCCTCGCCGGGAAGCAAACAAATCACCCCAGAGACCGATCTCTTGCAAGACGAGACTTCAGATCTTCAAAGCGTAGGTGCTGGTCCATTCAGACAGCCTGGCACAGCCGGGCTTTTAATTTCTGGTTCCAGGACAGACTGCAAGGAAACTTTGCATGATTTCCTAAATTCGTTGCACTACTCGATCATTTATAATGATCCAGGCGGAGGTGATAAGCAAAGATTTAGGACCTCCTAATCCATACTTCAGATCCTGTCTTCCCCTCAGATCTTATTTCAAAAGGTGACAAAAGGGGTTCCTCTGCTCGGTCCCCTTAGCCTGGAAATGTGAGCGCACACCACACAGAGTAATCTTTCAAAACCACCCAAGCTTTTCAATTACCGTAATCCACCGCTCTGGGTCTTCGAGAGTGTAGGAATCTTCGAGGTTTCCAAAGAGCCCCTCCCAGGAACCAACAGGTCTGGCGGCTGAGCGAAAGTTTAGCGAAGGCTTTCCCCTTGAAAATCAAAACTTGACTGTCCTTTGCGGTTTCCGGCGTCCAGGGCTAATGGAAATCTCTTTCAGACGGTGTGCAAACTTACGCTTGTTCTGTTTCTGTGGAGGTGGAGGGAAGACCTCATCAAAGGAAAGACTGCTCCCTTGTGGTTGTAAGATGTGTCCTGCAAAGGAGGACCTCCGGGCAGGCTTGAGGGTTTTCTTCTCCAAAAGCAAATCTTTTAAAAGCCCAGTTAGACATGTTTTGAAGAGAAGAGGAAAGGACTATACCTTAGCAACGAGTAGATGGATTCGAATGTTGTGTTCCCGCTTATGTTGATCGCGAGGCGTTTTATGGATTTGTGCTACTTTTTAAGAGCACATCAAAAGGTTGAACAGTAACAAACACTTTCAGCCAGTTATTTCTCACAGTGCTTACTGTAAACACAGGTTAAACACTGCTTCCCGACCTCTTCTAATCCCACCCAGGATAGAAGAACATTTTTCCATAGTGCAAAGAATGTATTTCTATTGTGTTCTTCTTTTTGTCTTAAGAAACAAAGATGCAATTTATTTTCTCCCTTGGGGGCAGGAAAGCAACATTTGAAAGGTGGAGATCCCCAACTCCAAGGATCAAGGATGATGGCTTTGAAGACTTGTCTTTTTAACACACAACCAAAAAAAAAAAAAAAGAGAGAGAGAGAGAGAATAATTAATCCATCCGTGTTGGTGAAGGGCTTTGAAGATAAAAGTGTCATTAAAAATCCAACAGTGGTTAATGTCAAAAAATGCGTTATCACGCTGAAAATCAGATCTCTTGTTCCGCAAACCAGCACATTAAAGGCAGCCTCTACTTTTAAAAGTCCAACTTAAAAACAAGAGAAGCAAAAACCCCCTACGTTTACGATCAGACTTTCTGCCTGTTCTTCAGGAGCCGGGGTGTCGCCCTAACATGTTTTTTTGACAAGTGCTGCGCTTACCTGTTTACCCTAAATGATCTGCCCCAAGCAACTGCAAAAACACCTCCATCAAGGCAAATAAAATAGAAATAATGATTCCTTTTAGGCATTAGTTAGTCACATTTTAAAAACTCCCTGGGAGGCTTGTACCAGGAAACAACCTAATGTGTCACCTTGATTTCTCAGTAGAGTTGAGAACAATCCATAGAAAAGTCCTTCCTGTTGGGAGACAAGCCCACCATAGAGACAGAAAGACTATTAGACCACAAGATGCTTTGGGCCATGTTAAGGATTTTGCCCTTTGTTCTAAGAGTGAAGGGACATAGGGGCGCCTGGGTGGCTCAGTCGGTTAAGCGTCCGACTTCGGTTCAGGTCATGACCTCGCGGTTCGTGAGTTCAAGCCCCACGTCGGGCTCTGTGCTGACAGCTCAGAGCCTGGAGCCTGTTTCAGATTCTGTGTCTCCCTCTCTCTCTCTGACCCTTCCCCGTTCATGCTCTGTCTCTCTCTGTCTCAAAAATAAATAAACGTTAAAAAAAAATTAAAAAAAAGAGTGAAGGGACATAAATGATGTATTTTAAGCAGAAAGGTGACATGGTAAGATTTTGATTTAAAAAAACATTACTCTAGGGGTGTCTGGGTGGCCCGGTAAGTTGAGCATCCAACTTCAACTCAGGTGGTGATCTCATCACTTGTGAGTTCAATCTCCACATTGGGCTCTGTGCTGACAGCTCAGAGCCTGGAGCCTGCTTCAGATTCTGTGTCTCCCTCTCTCTGCCCCTACCCTGCTCTCTCTCGCTCTCTCTCAAAAATAAATAAACATTTTTTAAAAATGTGTTAATTAGTCTATTTGCAAAATGGAGAATAGACTAGAAATGAGGACAAGAGAAAACAGGTAAGCAATACCATTTTTCATCCTCAGATTGGAAAATGTAAAAAGATTGTTAACATCCAGGGCAGGCAAGAATTTGGGGAAGGGGCAGAAGCGTAATTGCTACAAGCTTTTGGGAAAATAACTATTACAATTAATAGCATACATCACATGTCCTTTGACCAAAAGATACTACAGAAATAAATGCACTGGTGTGAATTTACCTGCACAATAATATCTATTGCAGCATTGTTTGTAGTGATTCTTAAAAGGAAA
This sequence comes from Herpailurus yagouaroundi, assembly GCF_014898765.1. Taxonomy (NCBI): domain Eukaryota; kingdom Metazoa; phylum Chordata; class Mammalia; order Carnivora; family Felidae; genus Herpailurus; species Herpailurus yagouaroundi. The sequence goes on from NW_024412413.1 coordinate 14,754,676, forward strand.
AAAAAAAGGAATAGCCTGAATGCCCGCCAATAGAGAGAGGGCTGGGTGTGCCTGGGTGGCTCAGTTGGTTGAGCGTCTGACTCTTGATTTTGGCTCAGATCTCACAGATCAAACCCCATGCCAGGCTCTGCACTAATATTGTGGAGCCTGCTTGGGATTCTCTCCTCTCTCTCTGCACCCCCCTCCCCGACCTGTCTCTCAAAATAAATAAACATTTTTTAAAAATAGTGGGAGGACAAGGCACCTGGGTGGCTCAGTCGGTTAAGCCTCCGACTTCAGCAAAAGGTCATGATCTCATGGTTCACACATTTGAGCCCCGCATTGGGCTCTGTGCTGACAGTTCAGAGCCTGGAGCCTGCTTCAGGTTCTGTGTCTCCCCCTCTCTCTGCCCCTCCCCCACTCACACTTTATGTGTGTGTGTGTGTGTCTCTCTCTCTCTCTGTCAAAAATAAGTAAACATTTAAAAAATTTAAAAACAAAAAAATACAGGGCTAATACTTTAAGAATATTATGCTATTATTAAAATTATGAGCTAGAGCTATATATAAGAACTTGCAGAGCTATACATAATGTGTTAAGTGAAAAAAAAAAGCAAATTAAGGATAATATATGCCGTGTGAATTTAAAACAAACTGTTCTACATGATATGTATGTCTTTATATGTGTTTATGTGCACACAGAGAAGTGGAAAGATTCACAGTAAATTTCTGTCGTTCGTTGCCAAAGAAAGGTAGCTTTGGGGAGAAGGGGTGTTATGCATTTTTCTTTATGAATCTTTCTACTGTTTAATTTGTTACCAAAAGCACATATTACTTTTGTATTTATCATTATAATGTAAAGGTCTTGGGCCAGGTTTTCTGGCTCCTTATAAATTCTGTCTCTGAGGAATAAATACCTACAAGACTTTTTTTTTTTCTTTTCTTACTGAAATGTCATCAGAAAAAGTCAAATCCTGGTTCTCTACTCATCCTTAATAGGGTCCGAATACTGTTATCAGGTATGGACGTGGTCATGAAGAATGCTTAGTCTTCCTTAGGCTTTTTGAAGGTGCAAGTGCATTTGAAATAGGTAGCTTCTTCAGTGAGAAAAACGTTGTTTTGTTTCACAATGTGAAGTGGGGAGGGGTTGCGTTCTTCTTACATAAGAGATCAAAAGAGGAGGTTCTGACTCCCCATCTCTCTGGTCAGTTTTGACCCAGACAAATGTTCTCTCCAACTTTATTTTAAAATTTTTTAATGTTTATTTTTGAGACAGAGAGACAGAGCATGAACAGGGAAGGGTCAGAGAGAGAGGGAGACACAGAATCTGAAGCAGGCTCCAGGCTCTGAGCTGTCAGCACAGAGCCCAACGCGGGGCTCGAACTCACGGACCGTGAGATCATGACCTGAGCCGAAGTCAGACGCTCAACCGACTGAGCCACCCAGGAGCCCCTGTTCTCTCCAACTTTAAAGATGTCTCCCATCTAGATCAAGTCTAGGTATGTTATAGTTATGTCTAGATCAAGGGACTAAACACTAAACCTCCAAGGACAATTGAAACTATGTTTGGTTGTCCTACTCAGATCTGCCTGTAAAAGGGGAAATGGAGATTCACTGAAGATCAGGCTCAGCAGATATAAAGGTATCTCTAAGGCCAAGGTAGACTTCCACCCCTAAAATTTAGGCGGGCTCTCGCCACCTGCTTGAAACACGTGAGATGAAGACTTAGATCGGCTCTTCCGAAATGTTTGATATCACATTATAGATTCTGTTTTCCTAGGCTGGTGGCACAGAGGTATTACATACCTGTCTGTCCCCATACCTGCAGTCTGCATCAGCTACCATAAGGGGACACAGAGAAACATATGTTATGACCTCATGATAGAAACAGGTGCAGATAACCATGATCAAACTGATCACAGAATCCGATTCTATTCCGTTGGTCCTGTTCTACATAGCTCAGGTATAAGCTATCTGTATTCTCATGTGCAACATCCTCGAGGGGTATTCTTAGACACAACTAAACACTGAGACTCATTAAGACTACGGGGGCCACATTTGACATCAGATTTTCTTGGAAGGATATAGATCAGGAACAGCGCTTGGAGCAGAGCAGAATTAGGACTCCCCAGGAGTCCTTGCAATAATCTGTGCAGCAATCCACACAGGTGCTCCTCCCAAACCCCCTGGAGCCAAGTAACAGCTCAGATGCAAGGAAAGAAGACTCACATCAGATCCATGTGGCCAGCTGTCCTGACTTAGAAGTCGCACACCCCTCTGGAGCCAGTATTTCTTGTAACGACCCCACAGGTGTAGCTTCCAGTGACCTCTCACAGGGGCCAGTGGAAGAGGCTTCACATTCCGAAGCCCAGAGCTATACTCCCCCATCCGGTATTTATAGTTGTGCCAGTCCAGATGCAATCTACCAATCAGGTGATTGCTTTAATGTAAGTTAAGGTTGCTTAATGACATAGCTGACATTCTCTCTTTATCATGTTTCAGAGGGCCAGAAAACAAAGATAACTGAAGGTCAAATTGTCATCCAAAAGGGTAAAATTTTCATGTATCCTTTACCCACACCATTCCATTCTATTTTAAAGATAATTTATAGCAAGAGGAGCGCCTGGGTGGTTTAGTCGGTTAAGCCTCCACATTCGGCTCAGGTCATGATCTCATGGTTCGTGGGTTAGAGCCCTGCGTTGGGCTCTGTGCTGACAGCTCAGAGTCTGGAGCCTGCTCCGGATTCTGTGTCTCCCTCACTCTCTGCCCCTCCTCCGCTTGCACTCTGTGTGTGTGTGTGTGTGTGTGTGTGTGTCTCAAAAAATAAATAAACATTTAAAAAAAGATAACTTACAGCAAGATTTAAAGAAATGCAAATATTTAGGTACAATTTATTCCCAGCTTTTCTGTCCTTCTCAAATACTATTTGCATGTTAACCTTGTCTATGCACTCTTTGGTCATGCAACAATGTAATATTTTGCTGTAGTCAAATACATTCATCCTTTCCTTATGGCTTTTATCTTTTTTCTCTTCTTTAAGGCTACCTTCTCCTGCCCCAAGTTTCGCAAAGCCTTTTCCTTGTCTACGTCTGGCAGCTTGGTGTGAATTAGAGAAAGGGGACAAGCACAAGGCTTGGTGAATAGATGGCTGACCGCCCAATTCGTTTGGAGGAACAATTGTTGAACAGGAGGTCTAAATCTGGAAAGAAGAACAGAGAAGGTAACATGCAATTTTGACATCTGTAAGGAGACACAGAAATAAAATTTGGGATTCTAATTGGGATTGTGTTAAATATATGAATAATTTTGGAGAGAACTGACTTTCTGAAACATTGACTCCTGTATGAACATAGTACAATTCCATTCATTCAGGTCTTCTTTTTTTGTCCTTTAATAAAGTTCCACAGATTTCTTAGTGTAGATCTCTTTTTCTATGTATTTTTTTTAATTTTTTTTTCAACTTTTATTTATTTTTGGGACAGAGAGAGACAGAGCATGAACGGGGGAGGGGCAGAGAGAGAGGGAGACACAGAATCGGAAACAGGCTCCAGGCTCTGAGCCATCAGCCCAGAGCCCGACGCGGGGCTCGAACTCACGGACCGCGAGATCGTGACCTGGCTGAAGTCGGACTCTTAACCGACTGCGCCACCCAGGCGCCCCTCTATGTATTTTTTAATGTTTATTTATTTATTTTGTGTGTGAGAGAGAGACCAGGTGGAGGGGCAGAGACAGAGGGAGACAGAGAATCCCAAGCAGGCTCTGTGCTGTCAGTGCAGAGCCTGAGGAAGGGCTTGATCCCATAAACCTGGAGATCATGACCTGAGCCAAAATCAGGAGCTGGCGACTTAACCAACTGAGTCACCCAGGCAGCCCCTTAGTGCAGATCTTATGTGTTTCTTATTACATTTATCTCAAGACATTTGATAGGTCTGGTTGCTATTGTGAATAGAACTTTCTTTTCTGGTTTTCAAAGCTATTGATTTATTGCATGTTAATTTTTTTTTAAGTTTATTTACCTATTTTGAGAGAGAGAGAGAGAGCATGTGTGAGTGGGGGACAGGGAGGGGCAGAGAGAGAAGAAGGGACAGACAATCTCAAGCAGGTTTCATGTCACCAGTGCATGGAACCTGGCAGGGCTAGAACCCACGAACTACGAGATCATGACCTGAATGGAAATCAAGAGTCCTACACTTAACTGTCTGAACCACCCAGGCGCCCCTGAATGTTCATCTTTAATCCAGTCAGTTCACTGACCTCTTATTATTTCTACTGGTTTTCGGTTGAGACAAAATCTACATACAGTTAAATGTACATATATTAAATATATAATTCAGTGAGTGTTGATAAATGTGTTCACTTGTGAAATAACATCCCACTTAAGATAATTCTAATGGTTAATTTTAAAAAATGATATTCTAGGATTTCTTAAACTATAATCATATTGTCTACTAACAATGATAGTTTTGTTTCCTCTTTTTAATGTAATTCACTTATTTTCCTTTTAAGTTTATTTTATTTATTGGGAGGTGAGGGCAGGGATAGAGAGAGAATCCCAAGCAGGCTCTGCACTGTCGGTGAGAAGCCCGATGCAGGGCTCGAACTCATGATCCATGACATCATGACCTGAGTTGAAGTCAGATGCTTAACTGACTGAGCCATCCGGGCACCCACCCACCCCACCATTTATTTTTCTTATTAAATTTCACCTCCTGAGAGACCCAGTCCAATGCTAATCATAGTAGTAATAGTTAACATCCTTGTATTTTTTATAGGAAGGCTTCTAATGTTCCACCGTATAGGAGATACTCTTTATCAAATTAAGGACATTTTCTTCTATTCTTAATTTTCTAAGAGTATTATCAGTATTTAATGCCTATTAAATTTCATCAAATGCATCTACAAAGATAATCATGTATATTTTCTTCTTTATTGTTGCCATGAATTATGACAACAGATCTGCTATGGTTGAGCTGTCTTGCATTCCTAGGATTAAACCTTATGGGGTCATAATTCTTTTAGTATACTGCTGGATTCAATTTGTTAATATTTCACTAGAAAAATTTTTTCTACAGTCCCAAGTCATACTGGCTCATAGTTTTATCTTCTTATGTTCTCCTTTTCTGGGATTTTTTAGGATTTTCTAGGATTATTTCAAACTCTTAAAAATTTTTTTTGAATGTTTGTTTATTTTTGAGAGACACAGAGAGAGAGAGAGAATGAGGGGGGAAGGGGCAGAGAGAGAGAGGGAGACACAGAATCTGAAGCAGGCTCCAGGTTCTGAGCTGTCCACACAGAGGCTGACACAGGGCTCGAGCACAAACTGTGAGATCATGACCTAAGCTGAAGTCAGATGATTAACCGACTGAGGCACCCACGCGCCCCATCAAACTCTTAATAAGTTGAGTAGCTGTCCATCTATTTCTAGGCTCTGGAACCATTGGTAAATGGTGGAAATTATTCCTTGAAGATTTGGTAAAACCCATATTAAAAAACCACATGGTGGAATTAAGCCTGGGTGGCTCAGTCAGTTGAGCATCCAACTCTTTGTTTCAGCTCAGGTCATGATCCCAGGGTCATGAGATTGAGCCCTTGCTAAAGATTCTCTCTCTCTCTCTCTTTCCTTCTCCCCTGCTCTCACACTCTCTCCCTCTAAAACAAAACAAAACAACCCCCCCCCAAGCCAAAAAACAAACAAACAAAAAACGCACGAACTTCTTTAGAGCTAAATTTTCAGGTACTTTAAAATTTTATTTTATCATTACTGTTGGAATTTTTGGAGGTCATTAGTAATGTTCTTATCTATTCCTCCCCAGTTTCCACCCTCCTTCAATGGCAACTATGACTCTTTTGTGTATCACCCTAGAATCACAGTCTAGTTTTTGCCCCTTAAAAATCCATGAAATAGGGGTACCTGGGTGGCTCAGTGAGTTGGGCTTCTGACTCTTGATTTTGGCTCAGGTCATGTCTCATGGTTCATGTGTTCGAGCCCTGTGTAGGAGTCTGCGTTGACAGTGCGGGGCCTGCTTGGGATTCTCTCTCCTTCAATCTCTGCCCCTCCCCTGACCTCTCTCTGTCTCTCAAAATAAACAGATAAACTTTAAAAAAAAAACTCTAAAATAGATCAGAACAGTACATTCGTTAAATGAACCCCAAAGCCTGGTGTGCTAGGGTTAACTCATTCCTGAATCTTTTCCTTTCTCTAATGGAGACCATTCCAATATAGCTTGCTGGAGGTTATATAATCAAATAAATCATCAGTAAGAGAGAATACTGCAAATTTAAAAAGACATCTCCCATTATCAAATTGCTAGGGATAAATTAAAACCCAAAGTTTAAATAACTTTAGCCTTATGCTTATAGGTTAAAATTTGAAGGTAACATCAAAATTTCTTAGGTTAAACTCCACAGATCATTCCCCCCAGTTTCTTCTTCTCAGGCTCACCTAGAAGGGTCTTCCACCAAAGCCTGGGCAGAGTCAGGGTTCCTTCATCAGGCACAGCCTAGATGTTCCTGCACTGAAACTAGTAGAGTTCTTTCAGATCTGAGAAATTGAATTCGTTCAGTGCCACATGTGTTCTGCTTCTGAGGTCTCAAGAGTTAACAGAACACATAGGATTATGTCAGCTCCAGTCCTGCATCTGCTACCTTTGGAAAATAAGCCATTCTGCACATTATAGAGTACCTCCAAGATCCTGCGGGTTCAGTTCCAGACCACCGCAACAAAACGAACATCACAATAAAACAAGGCAGATGAATTTTTCCCAGTGCTTATAAACGTTATGTTTACACTGCAGGCTAGTAAGTTTGCAATAAACAGCATTGTGTCTAAAAAAACCAATGTACATACCTTAGTTAAAAAAATATGTTATTGCTAAAAAATGCTAACCGTCATCTGAGCTTTTAGCGAGTTACAGTCTTTTTGCTGGTGGAGGGTCTCGCCTCAATGTTGATGGCTGCTGACTGGTCGGGGCAATGGTCGCTGAAGGCTGGGGTGGCTGTGGCAATTTCTTAAAATAAGACAACCATGAGATTTGCCATGTTGACTGACTCTTCTTTTCATGAACAGGTTTCTCTGTAGCATGTGATGCTGTTTGATAGGATTGTAGAACTTCTTTCAAGATTGGAATCAGTTGTGGGGCAGCTGGGTGGCTCAGTCGGTTAAGTGGCCGACTTCAGTTCAGGTCACGATCTGGATCTCGTGATTCACAAGTCTGAGCCCCATGTCGGGCTCTGCACTGATAGCTCAGAGTCTGGAGCCTGCTTGGGATTCTGTATCTCCTCTCTCTGCCCCTCCCCCACTCACGCTCTGTCTCTCTCAAAAATAAATTTAAAAAACATTTAGGGGCGCCTGGGTGGCGCAGTTAGTTGAGCGTCCGACTTCAGCCAGGTCACGATCTCGCGGTCCGGGAGTTCGAGCCCTGCGTCAGGCTCTGGGCTGATGGCTCAGAGCCTGGAGCCTGTTTCCGATTCTGTGTCTCCCTCTCTCTCTGCCCCTCCCCTGTTCATGCTCTGTCTCTCTCTGTCCCAGAAATGAATAAACGTTGAAAAAAATTTAAAAAAAATTTTTTAAAAATTGTTTTAACAAAAAAAAAGATTGGAATGAGTCCTCTCAAACCCTGCTGCTGCTTTGTCGACTCATTTGATGGAATATTCTAAATCCTTTGTTGTCATGTCAGCAATCTACATGGCATCTTCATCAGGAGTAGATTCATCTCAGTAAACCACTTTCTTTGCTAATCCATAAGAAACAACTCCTCCTCCATTCAAGTTTTATCATGAGATGGCAGCAATGAAGTCACATGTCCAGGCTCCACTTCTAATCCTGGCTCTCTTGCTATTTCCACCACATCTGGGGTTACTCCCCTCCCTGATGTCTTGAACCTCACAGTCCTCCATGAGAGCTGGAATCAACTTCTTCAAACTCCTGTTCATATTGATGTTTTGACCTCTTCCAGTTAATCATGAATGTTCTCTTAATGGCGTCTAGAATGGTGAATCCTTTCCAGAAGGTTCTCAATGGACTTTTCCCTGGTCCATCAGAGGAATGATTGTTTATAGTAGCTATCACCTTACAGAATGTATTTCCTAAATAATAAGAATTGAAAGTTGAAATCAAAACTTGGCCCATGGGCTGCAGAAGGGATGTTGCATTAAACAGGCATGAAAATAAAATTAACCTGGTTGCCCGTCTCCATTGGAGCGCTTGGGTGACCAGGAGCATTGTCAATGAGCAGGAATATTTTGAAAGGAATATTTTCTTCTGAGCAGTTTTCAATAGCGGCTCAACTTATTCAGTAAACCATGCTGTAAACAGATGTGCTGTCATCGGGCTTTGTTTCTCCAGTTATTGAGCCCAAGCAGAGTAGATCTGGAACAATTCTTCAGGGCCCCGGGATTTTTGGAATGGCAAATGAGCATTGGCTTCAACTTAAAGTCACCAGCTGCATTATCTCCTGACAAGAGAATCAGCCTGTCCTTTGAGGCTTTGAAAGCAGGCTTTGACTTCTCCTCTCTGGCTATGAAAGTCTTAAATGGCATCTTCTTCCTTCCAACATAAGGCTGTTTTGTCTACATTGAAATCTGTTGTTTACTGGCGTCACCTTCATTAATGATCTTGGCTAGATCTTCCGGAGAACTTGCTGTAGCTTCTACATCAGCACTTGCCTCCTCACCTTGTACCTTTATGTTATAGACACAGCTTATTTCCTTAAACTTCGTGAACCAACCTCTGATAGCTTCAAAATTTTCTTCCAGAGCTTCCTCATCTCTCTCAGCCTTCACAGAATTGGAGACTTAGGGCCCTGCTCTGGGTTAGGCTTTAGCTTAAGGGAATGTTGTGGCTGGTTTGATCTTCAGTCCAGACCACTCGTACCTTCTCCATATCAGTGAAAACTTTCTCCACATCCACTTTCTTACCATTTGTATGTTCACTGGAATAGCGTTTTTTAATTTCCTTCAAAATCTTTTCCTTTGCATTCACAACTTGGCTAAGTGGTTCGAGGGCCCTAGCTTTTGGCCTGTCTCAGCTTTCAGCATCCCTTCTCCACGAAGCTTAATCAATCCTAGCTTTTGACTTAAAGGCAGAGACGTGCAATTCTTCTTTTCACTTGAAAACTTAGAGGCCTTTGTAGGATGATTTATTGGCCTAACTTCAATATTGTTATGTTTTGGAATAGGAGGCCCAAGGAGAGGGGGAGAGGAGGGGGAAGAGCTGGTTGGAGGAGCAGTCAGAACATATAACATTTATCAATTAAGTTTACCATCTTATATGGGTGAGGTTTTGGCCCCCAAAACAACTACAATAGGAGCATCAAACATCACTGATCACAGAGCACCATAACAAATATAACCGTAATGAAAACTTTTGCAATATTGGGAGTATTACCAAAGTGTGACAGAGACACAAAGTGAGCAAATACTGTCAGAAAACTGGCACCAATTGACTGACTGATACAGGGTTGCCACAAACCTTCAATTTGTAAGAAACATGGTATCAGCAAAGTGCAATAAAATGAAGTATGCCTGTGCTTGGACATTAACCCAAGAGAAATAATGTTCCAAATACTAAAGCTGAATCTTTCATACCCGTGTAACAGTTTCCAAAGATCGTGGCAGAAAATCAGTGGCATCCAAGGAAAGGAAGCCAGCCTCCTTCAGAGTGGCCACCAAGTTTACTATCCCAAGGCTCAGTAGCTTAAGACAAGGAGTATTTATTTAGTTCTTGAGCCTGAAGGGCAATGATTTAGGCTGAGTTCTAGTAAATGTCTAGTATGGCCAATCAGAATCAAGGGGCAGGAACAAAGGATTCTACTTGATACTGAGATGAGCTGTAAAGTCACCTTGCAAAGGGCATGGTCTCAAGGAGGAGTACAAAACTGGAGCCATTAACACAGTGACTCTATTTTACTCTCTTGCCCTAAAATAATTACACAGTTTGAACTAGGTACATTTTAGGGCCTTAATAACCACATATGGCTAATGGCTGCCATGTAGGAGGTACAATTCTAGTGTCATTGGCATTCTTGCAATTCCTCAAACCTGCCGGACATTCTCTTGCCTCAGGGTCTTTGCATTTTCCCTTACCTCTGACTGAAACTCTCTTCTTCTAGATGTGCATATGGATCATTCTCTCACCTCCTTTGGTTCAAATTTGACCTTTTCAATGATGATTTCTCTCTCTATGTTATTTTAAATCGCAGCCCCTATCTGCAAGCACTTTCTTCCCTACCATACTTTTATCACGGTATTTATTGCCATCTAGAATGTTACATGTTTTAATTAGTTACTTGTTGGTTAGCTCTTTAGAGAGAGGCATTTTTTCCCCTGTTTAATTCACTGCTGTATCCCCAGTGCCTAGAGTAATACCTCGCATATAGTAGGTACTCAACAAATGTTTTTTGAATAAATTCTAGCTTTCCCATGCCTTTCTGCAAATATTAAATAAGGAAATGAGTCAGAATCCGATACAATAAATTATAATTGTTTCAGGCATATAGGGAGAATCTCAAAAAATGCCAAGGAACAGGTGTATCCACATAAAAAGTTATATTTCCAGACTCTCCCTAACATGGGAGGTCAGTAGCAGGGCTTTATACCTTAATTAGAGTTAAGTGAAAAAAGAGATATTCTGAGCAGCCCAATCCAGGCCCCAATTTACCCCTTCTTGTCCATATCTTTAGTGACAGAAGATAATGTTTAAAGTTAATTTGCTTTCTGCCTCTGCCTTTTCCATCCAGCAGAAATGTGAATGGTTGTTATCTTGTCCCTTCTTTTTAAAATTTTAATGCTTATTTATTTATTTAGAGAGAATGAGAGAAAGAGCATGAGCGTGAGAGGAGTAGAAAGAGAGGGAGACGCAGAATCCAAAGCAGGCTCTGAGCTGTTAGCATAGAGCTCCATGTGGGACCTGAACCCACAAACTGCAAGATCACAACCTGAGCCGGTCAGACGCTTAATCGACCGAGTCACCCAGGGGCCCCATCTTGTTGGTCTTATATACACTTATCTCTAGGGTTCACTCTGTGGTTGCAAACCTACATTTTTTGTTCCACAGCTACAGTCTTCATTTCTATTGATCTGATAGGTCAGTAATTCTCTCATTGTTTTTATTGCTTTACTGGGTCCTTGCTATCTCCTTAAAGTGACAAGTCACCCTAAATCATCTCTTTAGGCAACCTTTGGGCATTCATTGCCTTGGGCATCGTCCCAAGGAAGGCGATATGCAAGTTAATAAGCATAGTTTAGGATTGTGCCAGTTTGACTTTCATTTATTAATCAAATATTTACTGAGCACCTAGTATATGTCAGGTATTGTATTATCTCATATAGCATTAAATCAGATAGATATGGATCTTGTTCCCAAAACTTAAAATCTACTTGGCAAGACAGAAAATGAAACAAGTAATTACAATCAAGATAAGAATGATGAGAGAGCACACAGTGGACCTAATCTAGTCTAGGGAATAGGGTTAGGATCCTTCAGTTTTTGGTGACCATGACTTACTTACTTACCTACTTACTTACTTACTTTATGTATGTATGTTTATTTATTTTTGAGAGAGAGAGAGAGAGAGAGGCACAGTGCAAGTGGGGGAGGGGCAGAGAGAGACACACAGAATCCGAAGTGGGCTCCAGGCTCTGAGCTGTCAGCACAGAGCCCTCCACGGAGCTTCAGCCCATGAGCCATGATTTCATGACCTGAGACGATGTTGGACACTTAACCAACTGAGCCCCCCAGGCGCCCCATGACATCATTTTTTAAAAGTTGACTTTGTGAGGTATTTTTACATACAGTAAAACTCACCAATTTTAAGTGTGTGGTTTGCCAAATTGTTATGAGTGGACACAGTTGTGTAACCACTTCCACAATCAAGATAATTTCCATCGCCCCTAAAATTTTCCTCATGCCTCTTTATAGGCAGTCTCATCCTTCCCATTCATCCCCAAATCCTGACAATCACTTACGTGTTTTCTATTACAATAGTTTTTCTTTTTCTAGAATTTTACATAAATGGAAACACAGAATAGGTAGTCTTTTGTGTATGAAGGATGAAATCCATCCACATATCAATAGCGTGCCCCTTTTTATTGCCAAGTAGTGTTCCACTATGGAGATATACTCCAATTTGTTTATTCATTCACCAGTTAATAGACATTTTGGCTGTCTACAGTTTGGGACTATTATACTATCAAAGTTTCTACAAGCATTTGTGTACAAGTCTTTGTGAATCTGCTTTTATTTTCTCTTGGGTAAATACCTACGTATGTGATTACTGAATCATATGGTATACAGAATTGCTAAGTTGTTTTCTGATATGGCTGTAGCATTTTGCTAGCAAAGTTTGAGAATTCCAATTATTCTGTATCGTCACCAACAGTTGTTATAGACTTTTAAACTTTGCCCATTTTACCTTATTGTGTTTTGATTTGCATTTCCCTAATGACTAATTCTGTTGGTCATCCTTTTGTGTGCCTAATTGCCATCCACATATCTTCTTTGGTAAAGTGGCTATTCAAATGTTTTGCCCACCTAAAAAATTTGGGTTGCTTGCCTTCTTATTATTGACTTTAAAGGGCTCTTTATATATTCCAGATAAGAGTCAGTTGTCAGATATTTGTTTTGCAAATATTTTATACACATTTCTGGTGTGACTTTTTATTTTGTTAATCACATCTTTTCAAGACAAAAAGCTTTAATTTTGATGAAGTTCAATTTGTCAATTTTTTAGTGGTTCTTGATTTTGGTGTCTTATCAAAGTTACAAAGATTTTCTTGTATATTTTCTTCTGTAACTATTATAGTTTTAGGTTATATGTGATCATGTATTATATGTAATCATGACTTTTTACATGAATTTTACATCTCTGAAATTAATAAAACTGTTCAAGGGGTGCCTGGGTGGCTCAGTCAGTTAAGTGTCTTAGTCTCAATTTTGGCTCAGGTCATGATCTCCTGGTTTGTGAATTTGAGCCCTGCATTGGGCATCACACTGTCAGTGAGGAGCTGCTTGGGATTCTCTCTCTCCCTCTCTCTCTGCCCCTCCCTCCCTCAAAAATAAATAAATAAACTTAAAAAAAAAAAAAAAGAATAGGCATGGAAAACCAGAGTGAAATTATTCAGCCTTTTATAAGACACATCATCATTCTCTAGGTCCCAGGTTTGAAATGGCATTTTACGGAATACTGTGTCTCATACACTTGTGATATGATAACTTTCCTGATTTAGACTTCTATTTGTTGTTACCAAGAGAGCAAAACCAGTATGACCTGTCAATGTTAAGTGCTTAGTTTCCTCATTTGGAATGTGTTTTCTTTTTATGAGAAGGTAAAGGAAACATTATATTGAGTTGAGACCACTCCCACCTCTCATCCAAAACATTGTGCATGCCTTTGCCCTTTACCTGGGATTATATTTTCAAAACCCACCAGTCTCCACTAGACTACAAGCTGTTCAAGGTTAAGACCTAGGTCTTATTTTGTATTACTATGTTTGAGATGAAACATTCAGTAAATGTCTCCTGAATGAAAGGAGGAATTCCTGGGTCTCTGCTGCTCTGCTGGTGTGGAAGCTACCAGGCCGCTTGTTTGTAGTTCTAATGTCAGTGCTCATGAACTTGGCTTTAGAGAAAAATTGTCCCGCCTCAGTATTCCCGGAGCTTAGCACAATGCTTGGCATACAGGAGAGAAGAAGGGCAAAGAGACAAGGGGAAGAAAATTTGTACAAAATCCCACACACCCCTATTTATGACTTAAAGCAGGGAAACTGGGCAACCTTCAGGTGTAACATAAGGCGAAAACTGTTCAGGATAGAGTCCCAATTCCTCCTGGGCAACAGCGCCAACATCTTTGGGCTAAGTCCCTTACTTCGAATCTTTTGGGCTTGCGCGGACCCACGCTTCCCTAGCAGGAGAACGCTACGAACACTGAAACCGAGTCTGAGGATTTAGGGGACTCAGAACCCGCTCAATACATGCTCTGCAGCGCTGGATGCCTAGCGAATGTGGGTCGATAGCTCGGCGCTCGACGCAATCCAGCCGGCCTGAGACGCGACGCTCCCTCCAGAGCCTCTCCGGGCCCCGCACCCCTCGGGCCTGGGTCCTCTCGGTGCGCACGCGCGGAAGGGGCTCGGCTGGGGGAGGGGCGCCGGAACGCAGTCGCCGCTAGCGGGCCACGGCGGGGAGGGGCGCACGCACGAGGGGCGGAGCGGCAGGCGCCCCGAGTGGCTGAGGAGCCGGAAACGCGCCTCGGAGGGTGCGGCCCTGAGGAGTCGGCGGGCTGGGCCGGGCCGGGCGGGAAACGTTAGGCCAGCGGCCCCCGGGGCGCGGGGGTCGAGCGGGCGGGGAGGGCCCGAGGCAAGCTCTGCCCGGATGAGGAACAAAGCGGTGGGGCAGGCGCGCGCGCCCCCCGCGCGGCCGGCAGGTGGGCTGCGCGCGGGCCCGGCCGGGCATGGGCGAGGGCGGCTAGGCCTGCGGGCCTCAAGCCGGCGGGCGGGCGAGTCAGTCGGCCGCCCCTGGGAGGCGGTGTCCGAAGCGCCCGGGCGCGCCGGTGGCGAGGGGACGGGGACTGCATCCACTCCGTTTTGGTGACCGCCCTTGTCCTCTCCTCCCTCCCACCCCCCAGGTTGGGCAGCCCCCCTCCCGAAGCTTCTGGAGGAAAAGCCCCGGGTGTCCCCCGGCATGCCCCATCTCGCGGCGGGGTGCGCGGCCGCCGGCCCTCGGGAGAAGTTGGGCGGCCCCGGACGGCCGCGGGGCCGAGGGGCCGCGTTTGTGCAGCGGTTGTAAGCAAGATGCGGTAGCACGTGACCCTGGAACGCAAACCCTGATGCCGGTTCCCCGCCGCGCGTGTGTTCTTTTCTCTGACACTTGGCCCCAAGCAGATGCATCACAGGTGAGTGATGGGCCCTGTGCTGGTGACATCTTTGGGAAGCGTTTGGCAAATCAGAGTTCAGAGTGCCTTTCTTTGGTTTTGGTGCCACGAGGGAGGTTACAGGTGCGATTTGCAAATGGATTTATGTCCCAAAGGAGACCAGAAATCCAGAAACCAGAGTTGGGTTGGAATCCAGCCTCATGCAACCAAATTTACTCCAAATGCGAATCGTTCTAGATAGCCACACGTTGATTTTTGGCTCATTCACCCCTTTTCCCTGTGCCTTTGAGTTATTTGAGCGTTTAATATCTTGATCTGGATTCCAGAGCGTATTTTTAGCTTAACACCATGCTTCACCTTGAATTTTGCTGGTTACCCTGTGGCTCAGATGGTAATGTGGGGGAATTAAGTTCTTAGTTTTGCAGGTTTCATGCAAATATTTCAGGTACTTGATGATACCATGGCAGTACAGATCGGTGCCAGATAGAGTTACATTTGGCTGTTGTTTTGGGACCTTTTCGTAGGCTGTATGTTTAGGATGAGGAAGACGAATTCACTGAAGCTGCTGAACCTGTCCATGCCTTTTGCAAAGTGGGTGCATTTCAGTTAGCTTTTTATATGTCATTCTAAGAAAAAGTTGTAAGATTAGCAAGTGGCAAATGTGGTTTATTCTGTAAGTCAGAAACACACACATACAAACTGCAGAAGTGTGAAGGAAATGATTTTACCAGGAATGAGTAGGGAAGAAGAGGGAGCTTGGTATCTTGATTTTTAGCTCTTCTTCCAAGCTTGCTTCCTAGAAACCCGTATGAGAAAGGTAGGTAGAATAGAATTGCACTTTAGAATGAGAGTCTTTGGATCTTATTGTAAATTCCCTTCATCTGCTTGCTTTCCGTGGGATATTTGTTACCTTTGGTTTATGGCTGCTGAGGTCATCATCACATTTCAGTGACTCACGACAAAGCAGAAATCTGCTGAGCCTCACGCTAAACTCTGGTTTGAACTGGTTTGAGAAGAAGGCCTAGGAGTCAACCCAGAAACACCATTTTGATTTTTATCTGGAGATTAGGTACACAGATTAAATTCAGGAATTTTTAGACTGAGATTTGAAGCTATAGACTTTTAGCTTACTTAAAAAAAATATTGTAGCCATTTGTTATAGGTTATTGCTCTGGTGGTTGTAGAGTTTTAATTACATTTATAGCTGTAAGAAATTACAGGAAAAGTCCATTTTAAACAAACTCACCTAGAAACTTTCAGAATTATAGGTAGCTGTTGTTTCTTTAGGCTATGGGATTTTTTTTGCATTCTTTTATAGCATAATTAAATACTTGTACTGTTATTAATGTGTTGTCCTTGATGCACCTCATTTATCCTATGCTTCTAGTTGCCTTTCCAGTAAGGATGAAGATGCATTGCTTCATCCAGATCACATATTTCAAAAATTTTTTTTTTTTTTACATTTATTTATTATTGAGAGACAGAGACAGAGCATGAGCAAGGGAGGGACACACAGAGGAAGAGACCCGGAATCTGAAGCAGGCTCCAGGCTCTGAGCTGTCAGCACAGAGCCTGATGCGGGGCTCGCGCTCTCAAACCACGAGATCATGACCTGAGCCGAAGTCGGATGCTTAACCGACTGAGCCACCCAGGTGCCCCTCATTATTAATAATTTAATTCAGACCCAGTATCACTATAACTCCTGTAAAAAGAATTAGTAAAAATTCTTTTGAGTGAATTAAACCAAACCATCTACAAAAGTCTAAAAAAACCAAACCTATTACTACAAAAGTAATAGGCCATTTGGAGAAAATACTGTGAAAGAAAAAGCTTGGGTATTTAAAAAAACAAAAACAAACTCTTATTGCCATGTGCTTGATAAGGATTGTGCTTTGCTTCAGGTAGTGTGCGTAGGGTTTGAAACAAAGCACACCTGAGTTAAATCATATTTTTGCTTTGTGACGTTGACTGAGTTAGCATCTCTGAATCCGAGTTTTTATGATTAGAAAGAATATGACATTCGCTGTCTGAGAGCTGTGAGCATAAAAATGAATTAGTAGTTGGTCCGCTCTCATTTCCCTATCCTGATTGCCTCAGGTTGTGCAGTACCTTAAAACGGAATCACTGGGGCGCCTGGGTGGCGCAGTCGGTTAAGCGTCCGACTTCAGCCAGGTCACGATCTCGCGGTCCGTGAGTTCGAGCCCCGCGTCGGGCTCTGGGCTGATGGCTCAGAGCCTGGAGCCTGTTTCCGATTCTGTGTCTCCCTCTCTCTCTGCCCCTCCCCCGTTCATGCTCTGTCTCTCTCTGTCCCAAAAAAAATAAATAAACGTTGAGAAAAAAAAAAAGAAAAACGGAATCACTGCAGTAAGATTTTGCCTAACTCGTGTGTGCTCTTTCCTAGGATGAATGAAATGAACCTGAGCCCAGTGGGGATGGAGCAGCTGACTTCATCCTCTGTGAGCAATGCCTTGCCAGGCTCAGGGAGTCACCTAGGGTTGGCTGCCTCACCCACTCACAATGCCATCCCTGCCCCAGGTGAGTGGGAAGGGAGAGCGACTGGATTTGAACACTTAATTGTATTATCAGTTCTAAATGGAGCCTGCAGGGGGTCAAAGCCCCTTTACGAGTGTGAAGGGGAAGCCAGGCAGGTGTGAACAGCAGTTCCACGAGTGGCGGCATGATGGAAGGAATGTTTTTGTGGAGTCCTGGAGTTCTAGTGGACAGGAGTGGCAGCTTTTTCTGATTAGTCCCCTTGTGGGGTGGGTGGCCTGTTACCTAGAGCTGTAATTTGCTTGGCATTTTTTCTAGGATTACCCATTCATCTGGTTCACTCCCTTGGCGCTCTGTCCCTGGGTCAATAGAAGAGGATGAAAGTTACTCTATTAAGTATTCTCAGTAAATAGGAGGAATTGAGCTTTATTTTCTATTACATCCAAAACCAAGAACAACCGCAAATGCATGAGGCTGAGAATTATAAGAGGAGATGTCAGAGACGGAGCTCCCAGGTAGGGCTCCCCGGGAGCCTCAGTATCCAGAGAGGAGTTGTACAGAAAAAGCTCCCATTTTCTCTATCACTGTACATTTAAAACCTTTTTATCTGCTTTATTTTCTTTTTTCTACTGAAATAGAAAAGAGATAAGCTGTTCGTTCTTACAGTGGTAAGCTAGTGGTCGTTAAAGATTTGTGACATCGTAATGGACTTTACCGAAATAAGAATTAATGTTTAGGGTATTTTTTTCCCTAGAATTTATTTAATGTTTTTAAAATTTATTTTAGAGAGAAACAATGCAAGTAGGGAAGGGGCAGAGAGAGAGAAGAAGACACAGAATCGGAAGCAGGTTTCAGGCTCTGAGCTATTAGCACAGAGCCTGACATGGGGCTCAAACTCACAAACCGTGAGATCATGACCTGAGCTGAAGATGGATGCTTAATCCATTGATCCACCCAGGCACCCCTAAGGATATTTTAAATCTATAAGTTGTTTAAATAGTTCTCTGTAGGGAATTACCTGCTTAATTACTACTGTGCAGCAGTTAAATAAATTCATCTGAACTAGGGTCTCCACATTCCTTTCAGTGTCCACAAAAGAAATTAAACAATTTATTAGTGAGTTCATTTGATTATCTCTTAGGCATTCCTTTTAGTGAATACTCTCGTTAAGGAGGAAAAGCCTATTAAAAAATATTGCCATGGGCAAACATAAATCACTGCTCAAGTTGGTCAGTATTCATTATTATACTTAGGTACAGTAAGAGTCGTTTCCACACCTTGCAGATATAATCCAAGGTAGATACAATCTAAAGTTTGAATTTTTTTTAATCATGAAATACAGCATATATACAAAAGACTATATTTGTACAGTTTTGCACTTCCAAGTAGAAGCATATCTAAGAAATTTTATTTAAAGTTTTTTTTAAGTCTATTTATTTTGAAAGAGAGAGAGCACGTATGCACACACAAGTGGGGGAGGGACAGAGAGAGAGAGAGAGAGAGGGAGAGAGAGAATGCCAAGCAGGCTCCATGCTGTCAGTGCAGAGCCTGATGTGGGGCTCGATCTCACAACCTGTGAGATCATGACCTGAGCCAAAATTAAGAGTTGGATGCTTAACTGACTGAGCCACCCAGGCACCCCTCTAAGAATTTCCTTTTTAATTTTTTTAATGTGTATTTATTTTTGAGAGAGAGAGAGACATAATGTGAGCAGGCAAGGGGAAGAGAGGGAGACACAGAATCCGAAGTAGGTTCCAGGCTCTTAGCTATCAGCACAGAGCCTGACTTGGGGCTCGAACTCATGAACTGTGAGATCATGACCTGAGCCTAGTCAGACTGTTAACGAACTGAGCCACCCAAGCGCCCTGGCTAAGAATTTTTAAACAGTAAAACATTCTCACCATATAAAATGGTAAATATAAATAATGAGGTTAAAAAAAATCTGTAGGGGTGCCTGGGTGGCTCAGTTGGTTAAGTGTCCGGCTTCAGCTCAGGTCATGATTTCACACTCCGTGAGTTTGAGCCCCGTGTTGGGCTCTGTGCTGACAGCTCAGAGCCTGGAGCCTGCTTTGGATTCTGTGTCTCCCTCTCTCGCTGCCCCTCCCCTGCTCATCCTCTGTCTCTCTCTCAAAAATAAATAAAAACATTAAAAAAAAATTAAAAATCTGTAATATCATTACTCAAAGACTACTCCTGTGAGCTTTGGTATTTTTTCCCATTTTTATCCCTATGATTTGTTCTTTTAAATTTTATTTAAACTAGGTTTTTAATTGTAATTAAATGTTTTAGTACTTAAAAGCAATACAGACAACTGGAGGATCAACTTGGCCATTTTAAAACTAACTTGAGAACTAACTTTAGGGCCTGTTTGTGGATATTTGCACAATACTTCCTGTCTGGGGATATAAAGGGCTTTTAGGTGAGATTTTTCCCCATTTGCAGAAACTTTCTTGAGTTTAGCTAGTGATTATTGAGAGAATTTTTAAGTACTTAACTTTCTTTTAATTGAGAAAAAAAACTTTTTTGTAGGCCTGCCAGTGGCAATTCCAAACCTGGGTCCCTCCCTGAGCTCTCTGCCTTCTGCTTTGTCTCTGATGCTCCCAATGGGTATTGGGGATCGAGGGGTGATGTGTGGGTTACCCGAAAGAAACTACACCCTACCTCCACCACCTTACCCCCACCTGGAGAGCAGTTACTTCAGAACCATTCTACCTGGTAAGTATTATAGTTATTTGGGAAATTTGAAGAAAGAATAGAGCCTCCTATTAACTTCACTTCTTGAAGACTTGAATAACCCGATTTTCTGTTTGTCAGTATTAGATATTAATCTCTAGGTGGGGAAACAAAATCTTTATATGTTTTTGTACTTTTCCTTTTAGTGTATACGGATCACACATTATTAATATGGCAGTTTGACTAAGCATAATTTCTTTTTTTTTTTTTAATTTTTTTCTTAACGTTTATTTATTTTTTGAGACAGAGAAAGAGTATGAATGGGGGAGGGTCAGAGAGAGAGGGAGACACAGAATCCGAAACAGGCTCCAGGCTCCAAGCTGTTGGCACAGAGCCCGACGCGGGGCTCGAATCCATAAGCCGCAAAATCATGACCTGAGCCGGAGTCGGACGCTTAGCCAACTGAGCCACCCAGGCGCCCCAGACTAAGCATGATTTCTTTTTTTATAATTTTTTTTTTTAACGTTTATTTATTTTTTTGGGACAGAGAGAGAGACAGAGCATGAACGGGGGAGGGGCAGAGAGAGAGGGAGACACAGAATCAGAAACAGGCTCCAGGCTCTGAGCCATCAGCCCAGAGCCCGTCGCGGGGCTCGAACTCACGGACCGCGAGATCGTGACCTGGCTGAAGTCGGACGCTTAACCGACTGCACCACCCAGGCGCCCCTAAGCATGATTTCTTAATGACAGACGAACAGTTTTTTTCCTTTCTCCTCCAGTGTTTCCTTGATTTAATTTTCATAATTTTGCAGTTGTAATTCCTGTCAACCACACGTCCTGCTAGTGTCACTATCTATTATAAATTAAGGTTTATTGGTTTTAAGTTTATTGACTTCTTATTCTCAGTGTATGTTTCAGAAAATTTAGCAAATGGGGAGAAGAACCACCAATAGTCCTATCATCCATCTTCTTGGTGTACTTTCTTCCTGTCTTTTATTTTGGTGTATAGATTTTTACTGGTTTTCATAACTAAGACTGTACTTTCTACATGGTTGTGTGTCCTTTTTTCCACTTAATATTTTCCTGTGTTTTTACATAGTTATTTTTCCTAACTTCTGCATGGTTTTTGTAATTATTCTTTTTAATGCTGCATTACAATCTACTGAATGGATATTCCATCGTTTGTTATTATATTAATCTTTATTGTTGGACAGTTTGGTTTTTTCCAGGTTCTTATTACTATTATAGGAATGTCTTTGTGTATAATATTTATGAAATGCATTTAGTGAAGATTACCATTAAGTGGAATTTCTTGTGCAAGAGCCTATGAAAGTGTTTTTGGGGTTCATATGCTCTTGCACATGAGTATATGTATTAAGTATGTATGTACTTGTATATATTTAATTTTATGTATATATCTAAAAGTATATGTATACTTTTATATATTAAGATATATATACTTTCCAAAGAGGTTTTAGTAATTTACATTCCCACTGGCAGTGCAGCAAGTACCATTTGACCACATCCTTACAAGCATGAGTGTTTAAATGTTTCTTTCGGTTTTAATAAAGCAGATACAATTGTGACTTATTTTGAATAGACCGTAATGTGTTATGATAGTTTAATAACTTAAAACTTAGTTGTATTTAATTAAATTTTATTAAATTAATTAACATTTTCATGTGGAAGATCTGCTTTTAAATCCTTTTACCTTTTAACTATAATAGAGGAAATTTCAGTATCTTAAGTTTCAGGAATTCCAACTATATATATATATATTAAAGGTGTCATTTAAATGCTCAATTTCCAGTGACTTCAAAGGAACATAGTTAATTTTTTTTTTTTTTTTACGATTTCTGAGTTTCACAGGGAAAACTGAATTATGGTATATGAATGTTGCTATTTATAAGGTATTTATCAGTTAAACCAAATAGGTAGGAGATTATTTTATGGCCTATTTATGTTGCTATTTTTAAAGTTTTTTTTTTTTTTTTTAAGTTTTTATTTATTTTGAGAGCCAGAGCAAGCATGAGTTGGGGAGGGGCAGAGAGAAAGAGGGAGACAGAGAGAATCCCAAGCAGGCCCTGCTCTTCAGTGTAGAGCCCCAACACAGGGCTGGAACTCATGAACCATGAGATCATGACCTGAGCTGAAATCAGGAGTCAGATGCTTAACCAACTAAGCCATTCAGGCACTCCTATGTTGCAATTTTATAAAGCATATATGTTAATTAAACCAAAGAAGTAGATAAGAGATTAATTTAGTTACATTTTTAAGGAAAGTAGCTTCTAAGATTTGGAATTCCTTATATTTAACAATGTACTAAAAAGTCTCTAAAATCTCATCTTCTTCTTTTTTCAGGCATTTTATCTTATTTAGCTGACAGACCACCACCTCAGTATATCCACCCTAACTCTATAAATGTTGATGGTAATACAGCATTATCTATCGCCAATAACGCTTCAGCTCTAGATCCCTATCAGTCCAATGGAAATGTTGGATTAGAACCAGGCATTGTTTCAATAGACTCTCGCTCTGTGAACACACATGGTGCCCAAAGTCTTCATCCCAGTGATGGCCATGAGGTGGCCTTGGACACAACAATCACTATGGAGAACGTCTCTAGGGTTACCAGCCCAATCTCTACAGATGGAATGGCAGAAGAGCTTACAATGGACGGAGTTGCAGGCGAGCATGCCCAAATCCCAAATGGCTCCAGAAGTCATGAACCTCTGTCTGTAGATTCTGTGAGCAACAACCTTGCAGCAGACACTGTAGGACATGGTGGTGTGATACCCATTCATGGGAATGGCCTGGAGCTCCCTGTGGTCATGGAGACAGACCACATTGCAAGTCGGGTCAACGGGATGTCTGACAGTGCCCTCAGTGACTCCATCCACACCGTGGCCATGAGCACCAACTCTGTAAGCGTGGCACTCTCTACCTCACACAACCTCGCCTCCTTAGAATCTGTTTCCCTCCATGAAGTTGGCCTAAGCCTAGAACCTGTGGCTGTCTCCTCCATCACCCAGGAGGTTGCTATGGGGACAGGTCATGTAGATGTATCTTCAGACAGTCTTTCTTTTGTACCACCTTCACTGCAAATGGAAGACTCCAATTCAAACAAGGAAAATATGGCAACCTTGTTTACAATTTGTGAGTGTGCTTAGCCTTTTTCTTTTGGAAATATTGGTAGAAAGGGCTATCATCTCTAACAGATTTAATCACAAAGTCAGGTGTTGATTAAGGGAGTATAGAAAGTAATAGACTTTGGAATTTTTCTTTGTGCATTGTCCGTTATGTTAATGGCTTTTTCTTAAGTAAGTCAGATGACATACAGTCATTTTGTTGGTTCTTACAGTATCCTGAAGTAACGAAACCATAGTCATTTCCTTCTGTATTTTACAGATACTCTCAGCTCCGTAATCAAGATCTATCCCTGTGTTTCAAAAATAGAGTTAATTATAGAACTGTAGTGAGGTGTTCTCTGAGGTATTCTGTGTGTCAGGTTGTGTGCTTTTTCAACATAAGATTTATTAGATCACATGTACTTCTTTATCCCTATGGAAATAATAGGTAGATACAAATGCAAATTTTATTTTTGCTCAGATTGCGTATAAATTACTGTAGTTGGGCATGTAAAAGTTCTTTTTATGGGTCAAGAATAACAAAAAGCAATAGAAAAACTGTTGGTTTGTTGGTGTCATTACATGCGTCATTCATGCAGGAAACGTTGAGTGCTTAGTATATGCCGGCCTCTGTGCCAGACACGGGGTAGAAAGCAGTCTGCAGCAGAGGACAGCTGCCTTTAATGAGCTTATAATCTGATGGGAGGCGTGGGCAAGTAAAGGGGCTGTCGAGATATGGTATGATAAGTGGGAAGGTGGGGTTAAGTGCCAGGTCTAAAGGAGCCTGAGGTGGGCATCTAACAACGCCATGGAAGCAATAGGGAAGACTTATCAGGGGACACTGTGTATGTGTTAGCACAGACTCAAAGGACATCAAAGGTGTTGGCAGCAGAGGATCAGGAAGAACAGCATCCCAGACAGGAGTTGCCACCCATAAGTGCCTAGAACTAAGAGAATGTTACATGGTTCAGAATTGCTGAAGCATAAAATGGGGGTGATGAGAAAGAAGTAGGAGCCAGAACACAAAGGGTTTTCTAAGACCAGTCAAGGATCTGAAGGAGTGAGGTTTGGGATGGGGGTTCTGCTGCAAGGTGAGGGCTAGTTTGTTAGAGGCAAGTAGCAGGTAAAGGAGATGATGCCATAATTTAAGTGAAAGGTGATTTTCTAACCTAAAATAGAAGGAATGATGGTGAGGAAAAGTGGGGTACATTTACAGAAGTTGGGAGAGAAGGGTTAAGGAGATACCCCTGGTTTCTGGCAGGAGACTAGGGGGTAGTGGTACCACTCCTTAGGATAATGAATGGCGGAGGAGGACTGTTGTTTTTTTTTTGTAGTTTTCTATTTTTTGTTTGTTTTTTTGAGGAGTGATGGTGAGTCTGGTTTCAGACCTGTTGATTTTAGTGTCTGTAAGATACCCAGTAGAGGTGTTTAGTGAGAATTTTAATCTGGAACACAGAGATCTGTCTGCAGATATTTAGGGGATCCTCAGCATTAGGACGTTAATCACAGCCATGGAAGTGGAGTGAAATTAGCTCCTAGTGCGAGTATGGCATATAAGAGGGTTAGGGATTTTAAGATGCGATGGCAGAGGAAGAGCTTCCAAAGTAGATTGAACAGGAGGGTCAGAAAAGTAGGTCAGAGCTTCTGGTGCCTCAGAAGCCAAGCAGTGAGGAGGACTTTTATGTTAACCTTTTAAAGTCTGAAATTTATAATTTTGAAATAATTTAGGAATGCAGGCTCATTAACTTAGCAGAAGTTAAGAGGTGGCCTAAATAAGCCTATTGATCCTTTTTTATATGGGTATGCAGAACCTCTTGCTCCTATGTGTTTTTTTTTAATTCACATATACATTTTAAATTGTACAATTTAGTGGCTTTTAGTATATTGACAAGGTTGTGGAACCAGCACCACTATCTTATTCCAAAACAATTTTATCACCCCAGATACCCCACTAGCAGTCACTCATCATTCCTTCCCTTCTAACCCCTCCTCCCCTCCTCCTTTCCCTGCCATCATTCTCAGGCATCCATTAATCTTTCTATAGATTCACCTATTCTGGACACTTCATATAGTGGTAGCATACAACCTGTGGCTTTCCTTGTCTTGCTTCTTTCCCTTAGCATAATGTCCTGGCTCGTCCATGTAGCATGGATCAGTACCCCATTCCTTTTTATGGTTGAGTACTACTCCATTGTGTGGTGATAACCACATTTTGTTTATCTACCTTTCATTCTCGAACATTTAGTTTCTACTTTTGACTATTAAGAATAATGCTGCTATGAATATTCATATGCAAGTTTTTGTAAGAACATGTTTTTAAGTCTCTTAGATATATGTTTAAGAGTAGAATTGCTTTGGGATGCCTGGGTGGCTCAGTCAGTTAAGCGTCCGACTTTGGCTCAGGTCATGATCTCATGGCTTGTGAGTTCGAGCCCCTCATCAGGCTCTGTGCTGACAGCTCAGAGCCTGGAGCCTCTTCAGATTCTGTGTCTTTCTCTCTTTCGGCCCCTCCCCCCCCAACACTCTGTCTCTCTCTGTCTCTCAAAAATAAATAAACATTAAAAAAAAAAAAAAGAGTAGAATTGCTTTATGTTTAACTTTCTGAGAAATTGCCAGACTGTTTTCTGAAGTAGTTGCACCATTTTCAGTTCTCAACATCAGTGTATGAGTGTTCTAATTTCTCCACGTCTTTTAAACACTTTCTGTTATAGCCATCTTAGTGGCTATGAGGTGGCATGTCATTGTGGATTAGATTTGCATTTCCCCAGTGACAACAATGTTGAATCTCTGTCTATTCTTATTTGCCATTTGTGTATTTTCGGAGAAGCCTTTAAGCATTTTTCTGGTATGAAATCTGATCTCATTTGGAGATTTAACATGGATTCTTCAGTGCATTGGAGAATCAGTTCTCACCAACTGTAGGGGATCTTTAATATTCAAGGAATTTTTAGTCAAGTAGTAGTTGAAGTAAGATATTATCTCTGCTTTGCCTAAATATGAAAACTTTGATATTTTATGTCATATAAGTGGAAATGTGTAATGATTGCTTAGGAGAAAGACACTTTGATGGCTATGGTTCTAAGGTTTATGTATTCCAACTATTTGTGGATGAATTCGGAAAGTTTGAACATAATCATTGACAAAAAGGGGTCATGTATGCTCTTCCTTAACAGAAATAAAAAAGAAGATTTACAGAGAATGACACTTGTTGTAGAAGTGAAGTTACAGTAAGCATAGAGATCAGTATATAAAGGCAGCACCCTTTCTGACAATGCAAAAAGAAAGACAGTATGAACAGTAAGAAATTAAGAATTTTAAGCAAACTTGTCTGCAAGAATCTGATTCTACCTATCGTCCCAAAGAGCATTTTTTGCCCCCTGCCTTTTTTAAAAAAGAATCTGTTATAAAAATCTGGTTGACCAATTTGTTGATAGTGAAAGAAAAGTGAACAGTGGTGCCGCTGTCTCTGACTCTGTTGACCTGTATTGTCCTCTCTGTTTTGGCCTTGCATGACAGCATTTCAACCCACTGTCCTCATATAGTTGGGTAGAGTGGGAATCTTGGGACTTTAGATATCATATGTAAAGGTATCTACCTAATGTAAGGAATAATGTAATTCATTTTTGAAGTAATCTAGTGTAATCTACTTTTACTAGTGTAAAAAGTAATCTACTTTTCAATCAGTCTCTTCTGGACTGAATAGTAAAATTGTCCTGTGGGATTAAAAAAAAAATTCAGATCCTGTCAGAGAGAGATCTAAGACTGGGATATGTATTTTAGTGTAAGAAAGTGATTGATCAGAATATTTTTATTAGAACTTTGCTTCTTATTGGTTATGTTTTAGTAATTAGCATTTAAATTAAAAAGCAGGTGGCAATTTAGGCTGCTTGAACTAACCCCGTTTGTGTCTCTCAAATTTTCCATCCATAGGGTGCACACTCTGTGACCGAGCCTATCCCTCAGACTGCCCTGATCACGGACCAGTGACTTTTGTTCCTGACACTCCAATAGAGAGCAGGGCGAGGCTTTCTCTCCCAAAGCAGCTTGTTCTTCGCCAGTCAGTTGTGGGAGCAGAAGTTGGTAAGAACCTTGGAACTCTCAAAGCCCATCAGTTCTCTTCTTTCTCTGTAGTGTAGAGTTGTAAAAGTGGATAGGTGTAATTTCATCATTATTTGGTTGATCAAAAGTTAATTTATGGCTTAAGCATTATTCTTTTAGGAACATTTGTGTAGTAATAGCAATAAATCAAGTTGAAACTTTATTGAGAAAATTCCCCTTTCTTAGAATCAAAATTGAATAAAGGAGAAAGTCTTGGCCTGAGTCTGAAGACTTTGATTCTTGACTGTATCATCCTCTAACAATTATGACAAAACACTCCTCGAAACTTAAGTTTCTTCTCTAAGACATGGAAAATTCACCACTGATAACCTTGTCACAAAAAAAAGATCAAGTGTTTTTAAATTTCCTAATACTCCTTAGGAGAAAGGAATAAGAAGTGTAGACTGCCAGAGTTTGGTTACCCATATTTGAATTTAAAATGGTTTTGGGGCGCCTGGGTGGCGCAGTCCGTTAAGCGTCCGACTTCAGCCAGGTCACGATCTCGCGGTCCATGAGTTCGAGCCCCGCGTCGGGCTCTGGGCTGATGGCTCAGAGCCTGGAGCCTGTTTCCGATTCTGTGTCTCCCTCTCTCTCTGCCCCTCCCCCCTTCATGCTCTGTCTCTCTCTGTCCCAAAAATAAATAAAAACGTTGAAAAAAAAATTTTTTTAAATGGTTTCTAAATTACTGTGCCTTTTGTTTGAAAATACCGAACTAGGTTCATTATTTTTCAGCTGTAGTTTGGGTATGAGTCAGTTGAAAGCATTAAAAAGCTTAGATAATATAGAGCAGTGCTTTAAGCACAGATGATTTCATAAGTTTGACTTACAGTAATTGGTCTATGTTTTTATCATCAAGTAATGTTCTCTAGTCATTTGGGAAGGACTTGTTTTGGTTCCTTGTGTATAAAACTGGGTTTAGGAATTTCTGATAGTGGTTCTTACTCTGCATATTTCTTCTGAGTTCCCTTTAATCTGTTGATTACATTTTCCATATTTATAGGATAGAACCCATAAAACTTAGCTACCTCACAGGAGTGCTGGAGTATCAGTTAGTTCTGGTTCACTGAGGATAAGATTCTTTACATGAGCTAAGCTACTTTCTCTTGTATATCCTATTAGATGTTTAAATCATTGACTGGGTAGTTGGTGTCTTTCCCCTGCTAGGTGTATGGACTGGAGAAACCATTCCTGTGCGGACTTGCTTTGGGCCTCTCATTGGCCAGCAGAGTCACTCCATGGAAGTAGCAGAATGGACAGACAAGGCGGTTAACCATATATGGAAGGTCAGCGTTCATGAAGTTCTTCTGTGACTTTTGGATGTTTTTATTACAGTGATGTAGTTAAAAGTGTAAAAGCAGTAGAAGTGACGTAGTAAAAGTCAAAATTGGGCAAGACTCATACGGTGCCATTCACCTGTCAGTCATTTGTTTAATATTATGTCCTTTTTGTTCTTTATAACCAAATTATAATATTTAGCAAAATACCAGCTATTGAGTTTAGAAGATAAACTGTTTTTAGTCTTTCTTTTGTTAGATAATCCAGTAATTCTTCATTCTAATTACTTGTGGCAGCTGAGGCCATGGACTTTGTTTATATGATGAAAGTCTTATTTTGTAATCAACGAAAACATTTCTCAAATAGCTTGAGAAACAGTTCTGGGATTGGAAGCTGAGACCATTTCTCTAGTTTTCTAATGGGAGGGGCTGGAAATGCAGGGTTTTGACATAAATAGCTATTCCTGTAACATGTTTGTAGAGATTCACTTGTAGTCAATAGATTGGGAATGATGCCTGCAGAATTGGAGTGAGAGGAAGTGTGATCAGTGGAAAGGTATGGTGTTGCTGGCACTGGGGACTTGAATTTTGGTTTCCAGAAAGAACACAGAAGAACGCTAGGTCCAGTGGAAAAAGAATGAGAAGAGATGGTTCTCTGACCTTTTTGTCCATTCAGTGATCCACCTCCACCATATGGTAGGTGATGAAGACAAGTAGACTGTTTCTGTGTTTTCCAGTCAAGCCAAAATGTGAATAATCAAGAGCAAGGTCATTCTGTACCTTGAGCACTGTCAGTCTCTGATGGTATTTATGACGTTGCTGGAAACGGGGGACTAGTGGAATGACAAACGTGTGAGAAGGCAACCGTGGATTTCCACACTGACTATGAAAGCTGAGATCTGCAGAGTAAATGCGATTGTTGCTAGCCTAAGTTTAATAGCGCTTTGTATTGTCTGTTAGTTCATTTGATATGTATGTTTACCTTCTGTTGACAGATATACCACAACGGTGTCCTAGAATTCTGCATCATTACAACTGATGAAAATGAATGTAATTGGATGATGTTTGTGCGCAAAGCCAGGTAAGAGTAGTCTGGATGAAGAAATAGTTACGATTTGAATGTTTTTCAGTAGGAAGCTTTGCATAAAATAGGGAAGAGTCAGAGTCCAGATTATACTGTTGTCTGAACATATGTTAAGACCTAAGGCTTTTTACCTTTTTTCCTCCAGTAGTTGCTGATTAATGGCAATTGTAAGTCAAAACACAAGAAACTATCCTTTTTTAAACTAGTGTATTTAAACAGTAAGGAATGATACAGTTATCATTGAATTTGCAAGTGGGTACCTTCTCTTTATATCCACTATTAATCAACCCTCAGGCTGTTGTAGTTCTTGTTCAGTTCTCTATCTCTGTGTCTTTGTCATATGCTCTTAATATTTCATTTTATTAACTTTTCTTCTGGTGAAAGACTCTCTAGTGTTTCTGACTATAAAGGGCAATCAGCTGATGTACACAAGTATGAATTTTGTGTACTTCTATATGAACTTCTATATGAGTCCCTCCTAATCACTAGGGTAGGGAATTGGAAAAATAGCCTAAAGAAAATAGTTATGTCTAAGTATTCATGTAGAGTTTTGTTCTAGGGATATGATGTGTTTAGCATATATTTCAAAATTGATATGCTTGGTCTATTAAATGTGATAACTTAGGAACCGGGAAGAACAGAATTTGGTGGCTTATCCCCATGATGGAAAAATCTATTTCTGCACTTCACAAGATATCCCTCCTGAAAATGAACTGCTTTTTTATTACAGCCGGGATTATGCTCAGCAGATTGGTAAGTTACGATAAGACTTATTTCTCCTGAATCTACCATGGTAAAAACACCAAGGACCAGAAGTAGTTTTGGTAATGGTTTACATGTTAGGTGAACCAAATTACATACGTTTGTATATACAAAAGTAGGATATTACCTATGTTAGAAGTGTTAAAATCTGTGAGGTTCTTCATAAACTGAATGTTATTGATTAAGCAGTATTCATATGAAAGGAACTTTTGTGTTAGGATTTTGATTTGGGGTATTTGAAGTTCCTGAGGCTGCTTTTTGAGCCGGTATCATTGTAATTTAAATTCATAAACAACAGACAATCTCCTTTAATGGATTTAATCTTCACAGTCTTTTCCTTTGCCCTGTGTCATGATGACAACTTTAAAAGTTTGTACTACCAAAAAAATTTTTTTAATGTTTGTTTATTTTTGAGAGAGACAGAGTACGATTGGGGGAGAGGACAAGAGAGAGGGAGACACAGAATCTGAAGGCTCCAGGCTCTGAGCTGTCAGCACAGAGCACGACGCGGGGCTCGAACTCACGAGCTGCGAGATCATGACCTGAGCCGAAGTCAGATGCTTAACACACTGAGCCACCCAGACGCCCCACTAAAAAAATTTTTTTAAGAAAAAAAAATTTTTTGCCTGGGAAAGATGTATTATAATCCAGCGTTACCAAGTGCTTCCTTTGTGTCTGGCATGCTCTGTGAGATGCTGGGAGTATTGAACAAGACATTTTAGTTTTACAGGTAATGGGCAAGGTGGAAGTTTTGGTAGAATGGAGAATGCAAGCAACATTATTAATACCCAGAACGAGTTTTAAAATTTAACTACGAGAAGACATTGAGTAATTTTTTTTTTTTTGAAGGTGTTCCTGAACACCCAGATGTGCACCTCTGTAACTGTGGCAAGGAGTGCAATTCCTATACAGAGTTCAAAGCTCACCTTACCAGCCACATCCATAACCATCTTCATAGCCAGGGCCACAGCAGCAGCCATGGACCAAGCCACAGCAAAGAGAGGAAGTGGAAGTGCTCCATGTGCCCCCAGGCTTTTATCTCTCCTTCCAAACTTCACGTCCACTTTATGGGTCACATGGGTATGAAGCCCCACAAGTGTGATTTCTGTAGCAAGGCTTTTAGTGACCCTAGCAACCTGCGGACCCACCTCAAGATACATACAGGTACGTTATATTGGACCATCAAAATGGAATTTCACGACAATTAGAAATTGCGGTAGTAAAGAAATTGCAACAAGATAGTCTTGCAGGTATAGAATTGAGATATTAGAGAATGAATCCAGCTGGCTGTCAGCAGGACTTCATTGGGTGATAAATCTGGGTGGAATAATTGTGCTTCCTCAGAGAGTATTACCTCCAGTTATTACAGGGTTCCCCATTCCAGGTCCCCCCTCCCCACCCCATAGTGTGAAGGTGACTGGGAAAATGTACTGAATTAGAAAGGTGATCCATGTTTGGACTTTTTTTTTTTTTTTTTTTAAATTTTTTTTTAATGTTTGTTTATTTTTGAGACAGAGAGAGACAGAGCATGAACGGGGGAGGGTCAGAGAGAGGGGGAGACACAGAATCTGAAGCAGGCTCCAGGTTCTGAGCTGTCAGCACAGAGCCCGACGCGGGGCTCGAACTCACGGAGTGTGAGATCATGTCCTGAGCCGAAGTCGGACACTTAACCGACTGAGCCACCCAGGCGCCCCTGGACTTTTTTTTAAGTTTATTTATTTTTGAGAGAGAAAGAGCATACCCGTGCACAAGCAGGGAAGCACAGAGAGAGAGGGGGAGACCCAGAATCCAAAGCAGGCTCCAGGCTCCAAGATTTTAGCACAGAGCTCAACACAGGGCTCAAACTCACCAACTATGAGATCATGACCTAAGCCGAAGTCACTTAACCGACTGAGTCACCCAGGTGCCCCTGCGTTTGGACGTTAAAGCAAAGGGAATTCTAAGGAAACACTCTGAGCCTTCATGAGAGCTCACTCCTAGACACCAGCCAGAACCAGTTTCTCTCCTGTGAATATTGCTCAGTAAACACTGCCAAATTCTATTTTTTGAGGTTCCGTTTTCTAAATTCCATGTAAACCAACCCCTTTGTTTTAACACTTTTTAAAATACATACTACAAAATATCTGGTGAAGTTTTAGTTTTCTTGTCTGAGTCATTGGTTCTCCAAATCTTTGAAAGTAAAATTCTTTCTTGTCCTTTGCATTAAGACTGAGTAGTCATAACAGAGACTGTATGGCCCACAAAGCTTAAGATACAGACTAGACTTTAGAAAAAGTTTGCCATCCCCTGACTTAGAGTAATCTTATTTCTGCATTCTTAGTATTTTATTTCATCCCTGGTTTATGAGGTCATATGTTTAAAAAATGGAAAACTGTAAATTTAGGTTGTAAAAGTATGTTTGTCGACAGGTGCTAGAATTTATGAGGTTTTTTTTT
>NW_024412413.1:14787861-14985153 GCF_014898765.1 Herpailurus yagouaroundi
AATATAAGTTCATATTCTCTGACTGGTTCTTGGTAGACAGCCCTAGAAAGTGATGTTCCAGTTACCAGTTCTTTCATTTCTGCCTCTGCCACATGCCCATACATGTGCCTGTTCATCTTGGGAGTGCTAATGATTGTGTTAGTCACAGTGTGGCAATTTGGCTTCATGTGCAGGTCAGAAGAACTACAGATGTACTTTGTGTGACAAGTCTTTCACCCAAAAGGCTCACCTTGAGTCCCACATGGTTATCCACACGGGTGAGAAGAATCTCAAGTGTGATTACTGCGACAAGTTGTTCATGCGGAGGCAGGACCTCAAGCAACACGTACTCATCCACACACAGTAAGTCCTCCAACAGCCAACACGCCCCTGGGGTGGTGAACTCGAGTGCTCGCTCACACTGACCCGTTGTGTGCCTCCTGGCTTGGCACCCTGGTAGCCACTGCTTGTGTCCACACAGCCAAGCAAAGGTTGGAAACCTATGTTTTTGGTTTTATCCTGGCAGGTTTTACTTGTTTGCTTTATTTTTCTTATTTTTCACTTCTCTGTATTTGCTTTTTTCCAACACATAGTCTGATTTGATTTAACAAATATTTAAGTATCTCC
Source organism: Herpailurus yagouaroundi (assembly GCF_014898765.1). Classification (NCBI taxonomy): domain Eukaryota; kingdom Metazoa; phylum Chordata; class Mammalia; order Carnivora; family Felidae; genus Herpailurus; species Herpailurus yagouaroundi. The sequence continues at coordinate 14,788,468 of NW_024412413.1, forward strand.
TTGATGTCCAGCATTATGCCAACTGGTGAATATACAGAGATAAAAGACACAGACCTTGTCTTTAAAGAGCTCGAAGTCCGGTAAGAGAAGCAGAACAGTACAGCACTACCATACCATGCTGCAGTCAGAGTAAGCATCAGATCCTGAGAGGCTGTGGAAGAGGGTCACTGACCCGGCCAGGGTGTCTGGGAGAGCCTCCTGGTAGTCTGAGCTAAGTATTAAAGAAGATTAAGCTAGAATTATTTAGGGAGGCAGAGAAGGATAAAGGATGGGAATAGTATTCTAGACAGAGGAAAGGTATATTTAGAAATACATGTACGAGAAGGACTGTGGAATGCAAGTGGTTCTTTACAGTTAGAGCACAGTGTGCATGTGAGAACAATGGAGAGAGAGGCGGCAGTAAAGTCAGGAGCCTTTTATCCAACTAGGAAAATTAAATTTTATTCTGGAGGTAATGGGGAGCCACTGAAGGATTTTACCTCCCCATGGCGCAGGCACCGTTCTGTGCCATGTGTGTGTTTTAATTATGGTAAAAACACGTAAAATTTACTGTCTTAACCACTTTTAAGTGTACAGTTCAGTAATGTTAAGTGTATTCACACTCTTATACAAGTGTTGAAAGACTTTGAGGAAAAATGTCAAGGTGAGATAATCCATTTTATAAAGGATTGAAGGAGAAGGTCAAATGTTAGGAGACTCATTAAGAATTTATTGCATGAGGGGCACCTTGGTGGCTCAGTTGGTTAAGCATCCAACCTTGGCTCAGGTCATGATCTCATGGTTCATGGGTTCAAGCCCCATGTCTGGCTCTGTGTTGACAGTGCAGAGCCTGGAGCCTGCTTCAGATTCTGTGTGTGTCTCCCCAGCCACCCCCCTCACTGCCCCTCCACTCCTTATGTGCGCACGCATGTGCTGTGTCTCTCTCTCTCTCAAAAATAAACAAACAAACGTTAAACAAACAAACAAAAAAAAAGAATTTATTGTATGAGAGGCGCCTGGGTGGCTCAGTTGGTTAATCGTCCAAGTCTTGGTTTCAGCTCAGGTCATGATCTCACAGTTGTGAGATTGAGCCCCATATCAGGCTCTGTGCTGATAGCATGGAGCCTGCTTGGGATTCTCTCTCTCCCTCTGCCCCTCCCTTGCTCCCACTCACTTGCTCTCTCAAAATAAATAAACTTAAAAATTTTTTTTTTTTAATTACATGAATCCAAGTGTAATTAAATGTCTGGGCTTTGTTAGTTACAGTATTGGTAAAGAGAAGAGAACAGATTTTGTGGTCCTGAGCTTTTAGTAAGTGTCAGAAGAAGGAGAAGATATTAGCTTATATTATGGGAGGTACTATTTAGAAAGTTATGTTCAATGGAAACTTGATATTCTGATAAGGCTCAGTAAAGATATTAGCTCTTTTGTCTGATTCCTAATCAAATGCAGCCTGACACACTAAAACAAGGAGTCTATGTCTACATTTATAATGCTCAAAATGACTTTTTTAAAACAAAGTCTTCATGAAATAGTTTCATTATTAGTGTGAATTTTGGAAATTAGACACACTAATTATCAAATACTGTATAGAATATACATATTAGCACTGAAAGAGATCTCTGGCGTCATTTAATCCAGCTGCTTATGTTAGTCAGCTTGAGCTGCCATAACAGAATACCTTCTGGAGACTGGAAACCCAAGATCAGGATGCCAGCATGGTTGGGTTCTGATGAGAGCCTTTTTCCTAGCTTGCAGATAGCTAACTTCCTGCTCTGTCCTCACATTGGGGAGAGAGCAAGCGAGCTCTGGTCTGTTTGCCTTTTCATGTGACACTTATCCATCATGGGGGTCCCATCCTCGTGACCTCATCTAAATCTAATTGCCTCTCAGGGGCGCCTGGGTGGCGCAGTTGGTTAAGCGTCCGACTTCAGCCAGGTCATGATCTCGCGGTCCGTGCGTTCGAGCCCCGCGTCAGGCTCTGGGCTGATGGCTCAGAGCCTGGAGCCTGTTTCCGATTCTGTGTCTCCCTCTCTCTCTGCCCCTCCCCCGTTCATGCTCTGTCTCTCTCTGTCCCAAAAATAAATAAAAAACGTTGAAAAAAAAAAAAAATCTAATTGCCTCTCATAAGCCTCATCTTCAAATACCATAACATTGTGGTTTATGTCTGTAACATGAATTTCTTGGGGGGTGGGGCACACAGACATTCAACCTGTAACACTGTTCATAATAATCACTTAGAAAATGTGAAAACCAGTTGGTGCCAGGACCCTACCTCCAGGGATTCTAATTTAGTTGGTTAGGGGGAGAGGCCTGGACTTTATTTTTTAAAAGTTCCCCAAGTGACTCTGATGTCCAGCCAGGGTTGAGAGCTACTGAGTTCATCCAAATGCTCCACTTGTTTCCACAGTGTTTCTGACAAGTGGTTAAATAGTTTCTTCTTGAATACCATACAACTGATATACTTTGAGGGAAAGCTTTGCTTGAATCAACTTATGTCAGCCTCCATTCATGCTACATCTGTCTTCTGGAATGATACCCGTAAATTTAATACGTCTTTTAATTCACAGACTTTCATACTTGGGATTGCTGTCATGTTCCCTTTAAGCCCTCTTTTCATCAGCCTTCATGCCTCTAATTTCTGCAACTTTCCCTCATCACCTGGTTTCAAATTTGGTACCCAGAAATGAACATTAATAAAGTGGAGTTATTTTCTTCATTGACCTTGACCTTCTCTTCTTTCACGTGATGTCTGAATTTGCACTTGCTTTTTCTGTAGCCATTTCACAGCATAATGCAATATGTAAAGTATTTTTTTATGTTTATTTATAATTTTTTTTAAACATTTATTTTTTGAGAGAGAGTATGAGTGGGGAAGGGGCAGAAAGAGAGGGAGTCACAGATTCCAAAGCAGACTGCAGGTTCTGAGCTGTCAGCACAGCTCCTTTCCTATGGAGGTCATTGGTAAAATTTTCAGATGTTTGTATTTTTACCTTTAGACATTTCAAAATGGATATAGTACTATTAGAATGTATTTTATCTTCTTAGAAAAAAACCCGGCTACAGCCCTAAAGCCAAATGCAGGAGGAGTTCCCTCCCACAGTGTGAGGAGAGTGTGAGGCACATAGCAGAGACTGACTTTGCCTGTCCTTTCAGAAAGAGGAACTTGAGAACAGGATCAGGGACACTTACTCCCTAGGCCATCTTCTTAGTCCCGTTGGTTTTTAGATATCAGCTTTAAGATTTATATCTCCAACCTTCTGTATCTAACCAGTCACCATCTCTGAATTTTGGATGTCCACCAAAGCAACTCAAAGCTGGTGTGTTCAAAACTCAGCTCTTAATACTACCTCCACAAACTTGATTTTCCCCCAGTGTTCACCAGCTCGGTACATGGTACCACCATTCATCGTAGTGGCTCAAGTCCGACACCTTGGAGCCATCTTTAACTCAGTCTTCCATTCTTCATTCAGCTTTACCCAGTCCAGACCACCAGCCTCTTTTGTATGGACCATTTCAGTAGTCTTCCAGCCACCCTTTCTGCTCCTGCTCTCTCCTCATGCATTCCCTAACACAGTTACCCAGGCACACACACACATAAAAACACTGTATTCTGTCATAGCAGCCACAGTGATCCATTTATTTAGCTTATTTTTATTTTTTTTAAGTTTATTTATTTTGAGAGAGAGAAAGTGTGAGTTGGCGGGGGGCCCGCGCCCCGCCAGAGACTATCCCAAGCAGACTCCTCGTTGCCAGCACAGAGCCTGATGCGGGTTTCAAACCCACAAAGTTGGTTTGAAGTCGGATGCTTAACCAAGACTGAGCCCCCCCAGGCGCCCTTGGAATGATCCATTTAAAACACAAGTCAGACTGTTAACGTTCTTTGTCATAATTCTCCGTCGTTCCCATCATACTTGGGTTAGAAGGTTTTTACCATAGTCTGGAAGTCCTTCATGGTGTGGTAGTGCCGTGTCTCCCACTTCATCTTCATTACTTTTCTCCTCATATTCTGCAGTAGCCACATTGCCTTCCCTTTGAAGATACTTCAGCATACTAAACACACTTCAGTCTCGGGGCCTTTGCACTGAACTGTTTGTGCCTAGACATCCCCCCACCCTAGACATCTCCCTGTCTTTCTGTCTCATTTCAGGTTTTGCTCAAAAATGTTGTCATCTCAGAATATCCTTTCTTGACTATCTTATCTAAAATAGAACTCCATTGCTCTTACCTGGTTTCATTTTTTCATAGTACTTTTCATAGTACATTTCATAGTACATTTTTCATAGTACTTTTTACTGTTTGGTATCACGTTTCTTATTTTTGTTTATGGTATAACTCCTCTATTAGAACATAAACTCCTTGAGGGGTGCCTGGCTCAATCAGTTAAGTGTTAGAATTCAGCTCAGGTCATGAGCTCATGGTTCGTGAATTTGAGCCCCACATTGAGCTCTCTGCTGTCAGCACAGAGCCTGCTTTGGGTCCTCTGTCCCCCTCTCTCTCTGCCCGTCCTCCACTAGTTCTCTCTGTCTCTCAAAATAAATAAATAAACTTCAAAAATTTTTAAGGAAAAGAAAAAAAAGAACATAAACTCCTTGAAGGCAGGGACTTTGTTTTCCATATCCTGTAGCTACACAGAATCCCTCTGTGCCCTCTCCTGCTGGGAGAAGGTGGTAGAAATGCTCACGGGCTCAGGCTTCAGAACTTCTCACTGCACCCTACCTCTTCGAGGATCTTAACCTTCTTTTACCTGTTTTGTATACTGAGCCTTTGTTAAGCCTTGTTCAACTAGATTTTAAAAATTCCAGGTTTTCATGATCTCTGTTTTTTCTCTCTCAAATGTCTAAGCCAGGATTACTCAAACCTTGATACAACTGACAGTTTGAGCTGGGTAATTTTTGTTGTATGGGATACAATTAACACCACAGTGAGATCCCATTATGTATTGGCCAGGTGGCACAAATGTTCAAATTTGAATCTTCCAGCTGTTGAGAATGTGGGGCAACAGGAGCTCTCAAGTGGCTGTTGATGGACATGTATATTCGTACTACCACATTGGAGGGGCACCAGGCTGGCTCCGTCGGTAGAGCATGCAACTCTTGCTCTACAACAGCAAGAGTTGTAAGTTCAAGCCCCATGTTGGGTGTAGAGATTATTTAAAAATAAATTATTACTTTTTTTTTTTCTTTTTTTGAGAGAGAGCTTGTGAGAGTTTGCGCACACACACTTGAACAGGGAATAGGCAGGGGGGAGACAGAGAACCTTAAACAGGCTCCTCTCCCAGTGCCTAGTGCGATGTGGGGCTTGATCTCATGAGCATCGTGAGATCATGATCTGAGCTGAAATGAAGAGTTGGATGCTTAACCAACTGAGCCATCCAGATGCCCCTAAAAATAAAATCTTAAAAAAAAAAACAACCCATCACAATGGAGAAGAGTTTAGCATTATTCAGTAAAGCTAAGGATGTACATATCCCTTCATCTAACTCTAGCGCCCTGAGTACATGCCCTAGAGAAACTCGTGCATATGCAGAACAACATGCAAGTATAAAAATATTCATAGTACTGTTGCCTGTGATAATAATTGGAAAGCACCCAAACATCCATAAACAGTGGACAAATCCAGCACCACAGAGAAGTTGTGGTATATTTGTAAGCAGCGCACAGCAGTGGAAGGGAGCAAAGTACTCGTTCTCACAGCAACTTGCATGCATTTCATGAACATTAAACACAAAGGAGATACATACAGGTAGGCAGAATCCATCTCTGCTGTTTAAACTATACAAATGTTTTATGACTCTGCTGTTTGCTATGAAAAAAAGCCTGATTTCCAGAAGAGTAGAGCTCCTCTAACAAAGACGTGAGGTTGTGCAGAATAATTGTGTGCCTCGGTTGTCGTGTGTAACTCCAAGTCAAAGGTTTTTCCTTGTGTTCCTCTTAGAGAGCGCCAGATCAAGTGTCCCAAGTGCGATAAGCTGTTCTTGAGAACAAATCATTTAAAGAAACATCTCAATTCTCACGAAGGAAAACGCGATTATGTCTGTGAAAAGTGTACAAAGGCTTATCTTACCAAATATCATCTCACCCGCCACCTGAAAACCTGCAAAGGTCCCACCTCCAGTTCATCAGCACAAGAGGAGGAAGAAGAGGATGACTCCGAGGAGGAAGAGCTAGCAGACTCTGTGGGGACAGAAGACTGTCGAATTAACAGTGCTGTGTATTCGGCAGATGAGTCTCTCTCGGCACATAAATAAAAGCCAACTGTTTTGGATGGAAAATGCAAAAGGGAAAAACGTACAACTAGCTATCCACTACAGTGGTTTTTGTATAAAATGGTTTCTGATTTTTTTTTCCAGCCGACAGTCAAAGCAGACTGGGAATGGATAAAGCACTTAGAGAAGAGTATCCTAATGAAAACACTTTAGAACAGATTGGGAAAAGAGAACAGGTAACCTATTTTTAAGTGATGTGTGGGGAGGAAAGCGTCAGCTTTTGAAGTCTGTTCTTTATTTACATGGGAAACTAGGTGGTGCATTTATACCTGAGTCAGAGCTGTCCTCTGCCCAGACCAATCAGATTTATTTTAGATTCTTCCATTGTTCATTTTCCTCCCAGCCCCATGACTTGGTCCCTGCCTCACAGCCGTCCTGATTGCTGATTGTGGTTCCGGTGTTTCGTTTTACGTAGACTGTCGTGACTTAAGTCATCCCAGAGTGGATTGGAACACGGCAGTGTAAGCTTGTTACTTTGCAGCTAACAAGGTTAAAGCAACACCTGCCTTAATCTCTCTTGGCTTCTTGGGAATTTAGGGTAGACCTTGCTTCCCAAAATTTCAGCAGATGCCTAGAGAGGGCAGATTAAAAAGGACTAGCCAGGCAGCAGGCAATGGTGGAGAAAAGAAAAGGAGAGACACTTGGGCCACTGTCCAGAAAACTGGCTTTGGCGGAAGCCAGGTTGAGCCACCTGGTTATTATTGCTTAGAGATCCTTGTAGGTTCAGACGTGTGTCTGTCTCCAATAAAGCCTCCAGCCTCTAGACAAAGGGGACCCGGAGGTGTAGTGAGCCAAGTAATGCCTGCTGGATAATCTCCTGACGACAAGCACATGTGGACTCAGCTGGCAAAGTGGTATCTTGGACCGTGGAAGGAATGAGGGAAAGATCCTTTATATCTGATTTATCCTATGAAAAAGAACAAGACACCATGAAAATGTTGCCAGCACGGAATGACAAATGATTCCAAACACATTGGGGCATTTGCAAGGTTAGACCTCAGCTGTCCGTGGTGAAGGATCTCTGTTAAGCATGGCAGGTGCCAAAGGATTTTGAAGGTGTAGAAGGCTTAATGGTCACCACATGGGTGTGTTTCAGGGTCCCAGCTTAGTTAGTTCATCCCTCCGGTCCTTCAGTTGGTCTCACATGCGTACCCTGTTTACACAGCAAGAGGCAGACACATCCCTGAGCTGACGGTTGCTAGAACGTGCGCCTGCTCTAAGGTGCAGCCTTGGGGCTGGAGCAGAGAGGACTCTGGTAGGAAGGTTTTGCTGCTAATGTATTTATGGAATGAATGTATTTCATTCAAATCTGTATTCCTCTAGGAAGGATTAAAATAAAAGCCTTTTTTAAAATACAGGATTCTGCTTGTAATCTCATTTTGTGGAGGAAGAAGAATGAGTCATTTAGGGAAAAATCAGGTATAATTTTTCCCCCTAAGGTTAGAAGTGGAGAAAGTATTTCCTAAGTAGTGTAACTTTGAGATAATGTATTTCTGCATAACAGAGCTTGATCAAGCTCTTTTTCCTGTGTTTCCCACTCTCCTCTCCTGCTTCTTTCCTCCCGGAGGGTCCCTTACTATGCTGCCTCCTTGGAGAACTGTGGCAGGTCTACGGTTGAGGGATGGGGTGAGGACTGGCTGCTGATACTGGCTCATGAAGCCTCTGGCAGGCAGCACTGGTGGGACTGGGGCAGCTCCAAACTCAGCCTTTTGCTGAAGGCATCCTGGTGGCCGGCCACCTCTGTTCTCAGGAAACTGCTGGTGCTGGAACTACAGGCCCCCTTGTTCCTTCTGTCTCCGGAGCTCAGGCTGGGTTAAATTCCTTCATTTCCCAGCACTGGTTGAAATGCCATCACAGATAGTTAAGCCTGGTATGAAAACAGGAAGCCTGGAAAATAGTTTGAGAATGTAGCTGTTGCTTATTTACAACTGTCTCTTCCATTTTTTACCTTTTTTTTTTTTTTAAATCTTTTCAGTTTCTTTTGAGAGAGAGCATGAGTGGGAGAAGGGCGGAGAGAGAGGGAGGAGGAGAGAATCCCAAGCAGGCTCTGCAATGTGAGCGTAGAGCCCAGTGTGGGGGCTCGAACCCATGAACCGTGAGATCTTGACCTGAGCGGAAATCAAGATGCTTAACCAACTGAGCCACCCAGGCGCTCCGCCTCTCCTTTTTTACCTCTTCGACCTCAATGGCACGTTCTAAGTTGTTCCCAGAAAATGAACCGCCTGGTAACTGCCCTTTTGACAAGAGTTTACTCTGCCTTCTCTACCTATTAAAGGTGGCCTCATCTGTTGCTGCTGCTGGGGTCAGTCTGTTGTTGGAAGATAGTCACAGTGAGAGACAGGATAGGAGTGTGGGCTCTGGAGCCCTGCTGAATGTCTGCAGCGTGGGCCTTGCTGCATGATGGTTCGTATCCTTAGCCTAGTTTTGCAACCACTTTATGCCTGTTTACTTAACTGTAAATAGAGAATAATAAGAGTTCCCATTTTATAATACTGTTCGATGTTAAAGTTATTTGATACTAATTACTAGTTATTTAATGTAAAGGGCTATTATAGTGCCCCACATACAGAAAGCAGTGTTAGCTAATAGTCTTTCAGTTTTAAATTAGCCACACATAGATTTCTAGCCTTAAAGTCTGTCGTTGACTCAAGATGCTCCAGGTTTTAGTGAAACAAGTAAAACTGGCATGATTGGAGTCTTCAAGGCCAAGCCTAGAAGCTGGTTTAGTTTTCTTGTACGTGAGTGTATATAGTACTTGGTGTTTCCTTCTTTAAAAGGTGAGCTGCTTATAACCTTGTGTGTGTGAACTCAGGTCCTTAGCACATCAAAGGGCAAAGAGGTGACAAGAATTTGTTTCCTTCAACCTCTTCAGCTTGTTGGCCTATATGTACACTTCCTCTTTTTTTGTTTTGTTTTTGAAGTTTGTTTTTGAGAGAGAGAGAGAGAGAGAGAGAGAGAGAGACAGCAGGGGGACGGGCAGAGAGGGGGAGAGAGAATCCCAAGCAGGCTCTACATTGTCCATGTGGAGCCTGATACGGGGCTCAAACTCACCGTGAGATCGTGACCTGAGCCGAAATCAAGAGTCATATGCTCCACCGACTGAGCCACCCAGGTGCCCCATACACGCTTCCTAGTAAACCCTCCTTTGTGTCTTCAGCGTACCAGAAGTGGTCAGCCTCTCGTCAGGTTTGTAAACTTACGGTATCTGATCACCAACGCTACCCCGTAGAGTCAAATACTCAATGAGTCTTCAGGTATACAAGTGATTACTATTATGGGTTGAATTGTGTTACTCCAAAATTTCATATATTGAAATTCTAACCTGTAATACCTCAGAACATGAGCATATTCGGCAATAAAGTCTTCAAAGAAGTGATTCAGTTAAAAGTGAGTTCCTTCATCTGGTATGACTGATCCAATTAAGAAGAGGAAATCTGGATACAGGGAGACCGTGTGAAGACACGGGAAGGAAACCACTCGTTTGTAAGACAAGAAAAGAGGCCTCAGAGGAAACAATGCTGATCCTTTGATCTCAGACCTTTGGCCTCCAGAATTGTGAGAAAATTAATTTCTGTTGTTTCGGTCCCCCAGTCTGTGGTACTTATTGTGGCAGCCCTGGCGAGCTAGACACTGTCCACCTGAAGGTATCACCTCTATGATGGATGTTGAACGAACAGCTTTCAGTATAGTGATTGTAACTGTAACCTTAGCTTTACAGTTTATCACTCGCAACGTGAATGGCAGCGACAGTACAGTTCGACAGTTTGTAGTGGAATGTGTTGCTGCTGGCAGGTTTCTGTACTTCTGAAAGGGATAGCATCACTTCTCAGCTATGTTTTTGTTCCTTCATTTTTCTCGCGTATACACACTTGAGAGTCCTGGAGGCCCCCAGGCCTGTGTAGTCCTCACACAAGGACTTTTCCAAAACCATTTATTGGGGCGCCTGGGCGGCTCAGCTGGTTAAGCATCCGACTCTTGATTTCGGCTCAGGTCATGATCCCACGGTTCATGAGATTGAGCCCACATATGGGGCTCTGTGCTGACGGCATGGAGCCCGCTTGGGATTCCCTCTCTCCCTCTCTCTGCCCTTGCCCTGCTCATGCTTGCCCTCTCTCTCTCTCAAACTTTACGAAAGTAAAAAAATAAAAAATCTTTTAAAACAAAACATTTATTAAGCGCCAGCACAGTGTAAGGCTTTGTAGAGGACAACAGAACAGCCAGGACTCTGCCCTTGCCCCCTGGAACTCAAAATCTTAGAGACCTGATTGCACAGTTGGCTCACCTAAGGAGCTAAACAATGTTGAGTGTCTGGGTCAGCCCCAGACCTACTGATGAGTCTCCTGGACTCCCCAGGTGATCCTGAACCCGTCCGCAGGAGTCTTCTATTGGAGACCACAGAAGATACAGTTGTAGACGTCTGTACCTGATGCAAGCCATACCATGGTGAGTGTTACAGGTATAAGTATTATTAAAATCTAAGAGCAAGAGTGAAAAAGTCGTAAGAGAAGCCTAGTAAAACGGGGGAGAACTGGGTCTAGGTGTAATAAATGAAGATGGGGCAATGCATTTGAGATCTAGGACTAAAAATTTTAGAGAATACCTAGCTTACCAAATCAATAGCTGCTTTTTGATTATTTTATTTTTGATTACAGTGATACTGTTTCCTTGTGGCAGGCATTGTTCTAAATGCATTAGAAATAACATTTACTCTGCACGGTGACCTGTGATTATTTTTACCTAAGAAGAGGCTGAGGTGCAGAATTATGTGGCACACGGTTCCACGGCTAGTAAGCGGTAGTGTGTGCCTTGTTGGTGCTTCAGCAGTGGCTCGGTGAAAGTTGGGATCTCACCATGGCATATATCCAGGTTACAAGTCTTGCAAGGAAATCACAAAATCTAAACTATTCCACTACACAAAGCATATGTGTATACACGAATTAGGGAGCTCATGAAAAGCATGCTTTGGTCTCTGGTCTCTGCTGGAGCACCTCCCCCTGCCCTTTTGTCCTGGCTGCGCACCTGCTGAGGCACAGGCTGGAGATGGGCTTTGGGGTAGGACAAACATATAATCAGTTTATAGCCAGAATAAGAGAAAATCACTTAAGGAGAAAGGTTAGGAAAAGTTGGTCAATAGACAACTTACAGCCCTTCTTAGCTAACATGGTCCTAGGGCATTTTGATACATTTACTTGTACATCTAGTATGTAATAGTACTAGTGTATTTTATTAGGTTTTTCTTCAATGTTTATTTCTGATAGGGAGAGGGAGAGAGAGAGAGAGAGAGAGAGCGAGCAAGCGGGGAAGGGCAGAGAGAGAGGGAGACACAGAATCTGAAGCAGGCTTCAGGCTCCAAGCTCCAGGCTCTGAGCTCCAAGCTATCAGCACAGAGCTCGACATGGGGCTCAAACTCACGAACTGTGAGCTCGTGACCTGAGCTGGAGCTGTGAGATCATGACCTGAGCTGAAGTCGGATGCTTAACCGACTGAGCCACCCAGGCACCCCAGTAGTAGTAGGCTATTTTAGTTTAATGTTTGTTTAGTCCTTAAGAAGCATTATGAAAGTGGGTTTTACCCCATTTTATAAATGGTGAAAATGAAGTTAAGAAAAATTACGATTTTCTGCATTTCATATTCAATGATTTGCTACCTGGGAGCACTTCTTAAAATGTGTATATTTCTCTTCTAGCTTTTCATGTTAATCTGATGATGTGACTGCTCATTTCAGCGGGCATCACACTCTCCCTGTAGTAGTTGTATGTTTACCCTGGGGTTGTGAAATGCATTTTTATAAACACAGAGAATGCCTTTGTGAGCCACTGTTCTTAATTGGTTTAGAGAACTGGCACTCTGCGAAAGATGAATTATTCAAAAGCGTGGGAGAGGACACAGTGCTCTATTAGGGACTTTTTTCAAGATGATTGACTCAGATATGCTGCAGCAAAAAGAAAGTAAACCAGGCTATTTTGTATCTGAAATTCCCCAAATGCAAGTAAGCGTGTCAGCATATATACTCTTTGGGAAAGGAACATGTTAGACCTTAAGGGTGGCAAGGGGAGAGGTGCATGTGTAAGTAAAAACAATGGCTCTGACCAGGAAACCCAATTTCAAGCTTCTAAAAAGGAAGGAAAAACAAAAAAAAACAAACATATGGACAGCACCCTAGGCCTTTGTTACAGGTGTGTGGTTAGGATGAAGAACTACATCATTGTTTTAAACAGTAAAGATGGAAGAAACCTAAGTATCCTCCAGAAAGGTGATGTTGAGTAAGTTATGGCACATCCATATGAAGCAATACAGTGCTGCTATCTAAAAGGATGAGGTAATCCATATGTTAACATAGAATTATCTCCAAAATAGATTAAGTGAAAAAGTATGCTGTCTAACCTTCTATTATCTATCTATCTATCTATCTAATACTTAAAAAACCCTGAATTGTATAAAGAATATCCTATAGATTGTCAGTCCTGTTTTATACTTTCCTGTGCTATGCTAAAGCTAAAACCTGCTTCCCAGACTCCTCCAGAGCTAAGATGCCAAACAAAACCAAAGTTCCTCTGATCAGATGACTTGTATGAGATTTTGATTCAGAACTGAGTTATGTGGGGAGAGAAGCAAGGCCTGAGGCATCTGTTTATTATGCAGGCTTGGCTCTTACCAAGGGTGATGTGATCTGGGAGCTAGTGGCTGTGATGGATGGAGGTTTTCTGACGTGGCAGGTAGCTCCTTGGTTATAAAAGCAGCTGTTGCGCCTGGTGAGTTTACTTCTACAGTTATGGGATTGGGAGTCATTCCTAGAATTCAGCCTAGAATCCTATCAAACGTTTTCAATGATACTGTGAGTTTACGATACTGCTTAAACTAGATTGAGGAGATTCTGTTGTTTGAAAATACAAATATTGATTAAGTAATTGGTATCAGAAATATTGCAGGAAACATATCCTCAAGGAAATGTGATCTTAGTTTTAGTTATATGACCTGGGTGCGTTTCAAGGCAGCGAGAACCCAGCTACTGTTAGAAGATGGGACACAGAATTGTGCTGGAACGGTGTTAGACCTTCACCTTTGATCACTTGCTATGAAATGTACTCAATCAATTCAGCTTGATCTAAACTACGTTTTTCTTCCCCTGGCTTAGTATCCTCGGAATTTTTTTGACATGTATTCCTCAAGAGCTAGAAAGTTGTTGCAACTCTTTTCATATGTCAGCCTTCTTTTCCAGGGTTTGGCTTAGTCAGAGGTCAGAGGCAGTAAGAGGTGTATGAATGGTAAACGAGAATTGGAATTTTATTTTGGTGTGGTCATTAGAGGGTATTCAAGAAAGTCAACCATTCTCATTAGATAGGGGAGGAGGAGGAGCTTCTGTTGGGGTACTTGGAGTTACAGTATTGGAATTCTCTCAAGTATCACCATTCCCTGTTTCGGGATTGTACTTTTCCCACTGAAATATAATAATTTTCATTTAAGAAATCTGTTGAAACTGTGAGTCCAACCTGTGCTGTAAATCAGTAACTGGCTCAGACTCTGCTTCTGGTTTATCACCGTATCAGCCTTATGGCTACCAGAGGGAAGATACTAATCGGGACAGTCATGGATAATTCCTGGTTCTCTGACCTAGCGTATATGTCTATTAGGCAGTTGGATAGGAATATGAAGTTTGCCTCAATATTAAGGTTTTCCATTTTTTCTTGTATCAGTTCTAGTAAACTATGCTTTTCTAGGAACTTGTCCATTTTCTAAACATCTTCAGATTTAGTTACATGCAGTTGTTCTATATCTTATCAATGTCTATAGGACCTGTAAGGTCCCTTTTTTTTTGCTCCTGATGTTGATAACGTGTGTTTTTTTATGATCACTACAGCTCATAGGTTTATCAATTTTCTTAGCATTCTAAAGTATCTATTTTTTGCTTTGGTGATTTTCTGTAGTGTATGTTTGTTTTCTATGACATGATTTTCTTCTCTTTATTATTTCCTTCTCTCTACATTTTTGGATTTAAATTGCTGTTCTTTTTCATCTTATGAGGACTACTGAAAACTGACTTTTCTAATAGGCATTTGAGGCTGAAAGTCATCTCTTTGATACAGTTGTAGTTACATTCTACAAGATGTTACGAGCCTTACGTTCATTGTCATTCAGTTAAAAATGTTTTCTAATTTCTGCGGTGCTTTCTCCTTAGACAGTCTACTTAGATTATTTATACATGAATTCCTGAATTTCCAAATTTTCAGGAGTTTTATAGTTTCTTTTCAAATTGATTTCTAGGTTAATGCCATGATCAGAAAACATACTCTGAATAATTTCAGTTCTTTAAAATTTGTTTATATTTGCTTAATGGCCCTGTATTGGGACTATTTTGGGAAATGTTCCTTTCATAGTTGAAAAGAATGTGTGTCCTGTTATTTTGGGGTACATTGTTCTATGAATAGCTGTTAAGTCAACTTGATAGTTAACTTGATAATCAACTTACTTTTTTGTTTCCTTGTTAAATCAGTTACCAAGAAAGGTATATATTAAGTTCTCCCACTCTGATTGTACATTTGTCTATTTCTCCTTTTAGTTCTGTCATTTTTGCTTTACATACTTTAAAACTGTGTTTCTGAATGTTTAAAAATCTAGAAATGTATCTTGTGGGACCAATCTTTTGTTATAAGAAGGATGTGTCTTGGGGTGCCAGGGTGGCTCAGTTGGTTGAGTGTCTGACTTTGGCTCGGGTCATGATCTCACAGCTCATGAGTTTGAGCCCCGTGTTGGGTTCTGTGCTGACAGCTCAGAGCCTGGAGCCTGCTTTGGATTCTCTCTCTCTGTCTCTCCCCCACTCTCACTCTGTCTCTCTCAAAATAAATAAACATAAAAAAATAAAATAAAATAAAAAGGATGCTGTCTTTATGATGTGTCTTTCCTGAAAGTCTATTTTGATAGCAAAATAGCCATACCACATTAATTTTGGTACTTGCATAATATATATTCCTCTACTCTTTCTTAAGTTTTTAATTTTAATTCCAGTATAGTTAATATACAGTGTTGTGTTAGTTTCAGATGTACAATATAGTGATTCAACATTTATACAATTACTCGGTGCTCATAATGATAAGTGTAGTCTTTAATACTCATTACCTATTTCACCCATCCCCCCACCCATCTCCCCTCTGGTAACCATCAGTTCTCTATAGTTAAGAGTGTGTTTTTTGAGTTATCATGTTTTTATTTTGTTTTTGTTTCTGAAATTCTACATATGAGTGAAATTGTATGGTATTTGTCTTTCTCTGACTTATTTGCCTAGCATTATACTCTCTAGCACCATCCATGTTGTTGCAAAAGCAAAGATTTTATTCCATTGTGTGGTAGAATATTCCATTGTATATATGTATACCATATCTTCCTTATCCATTCATCTATCAACAGACACTTGGGCTGCTTCCATAATCTGGCTATTGTAAATAATGCTGCAATAAACAAGAGTGCATATATCCTTTAAAAATTCTTTTTAAAATATTTATTCATTTTTGAGAGACAGAGACAGAGGTGAGCAGGGGAGGAGCAGAGAGAAAGGGAGACAGTATCCCAAGCAGGCTCTAGGCTCTGAGCTGTCAGCACAGAGCCCGATGTGGGGCTTGAACCCATGAACCATGAGATCATGACCTGCCTGAGCCGAAGTCAGATGCTCAACCGACTGAGCCACCCAGAAACCCCCATATATCCTTTTGAGTTAGTGATTTTTGTTGTTGTTTTGTTTTGTGTTTTGATAAATGCCCAGTAGTGTGATTACTGAGTTGCAGGGTAATTGTTAACTTTTTGAGGAACCTCCACTGTTTTCCACAGTGGCATTCCCTACAGTACATAAGGGTTCCTTGTTCTCCACAGTCTTGCCAACACTTACTGTTTCTTACGATTTTGATTTTAGCCATTCTGACAGGTCTGAGGTGGTATCTCATTGTAGCTTTGATTTGCATTTCTGTGATGATGAATGACATTGAGCATCTTTTCATGTGTTTCTTGGCCATCTGGATGCCACCTTTGGAGAAATGTCTGTTCATGTTTTCTACTCATTTTCAAATTGGATTATGTGTTTTTTGGGTGTTAAGTTGTATAAGTTGGTTATATGTTTTGAATACTAACCCCTTATCAGATGTGTCATTTGCCAATATCTTCTTCCATTTAGTAGGTTGTCTTTTTTGTTTCATTGATTGTTTCCTTTGCTGTGCAGAAGCTTTTTATTTTGATGTAGTCCCAATAGTTTATTTTTGCTTTTACTTCCCTTGCCTCAGAGACATACCTAGAAAAATGTTGCTATAGCCAATGTCAGAGAAATTATTGCCAATGCCCTTTTCTAGGATTTTTATGGCTTCAGGTCTCACATTTAAGTCTTTAATCCATTTAGAGTTTTATTTTTGTGTATGGTGTAAAAAAGTGGTCCATTTTCATTCTTTTGCATGTAGCTGTCCAGTTTTCCACCCCCTTTGTTGAAGAGGCTGTCTTTTTCTCATTGTATATTCTTTCCTCCTTTGTCAAAGATTAATTGACCATATAATTCTGTGTTTTCTTGTCTGTTCTGTTGATCTATGTGTTTATTTTTATGCCAGTACCACAGTTTTGATTACTACAGCTTTGTAATATCTGGCTTCTTTTTTCTTTTTCAAGATTTCTTTGGATATTTTGGGTCTTTGGTGGTTCCATACAAATTTTAGGATTGTTTATTCTATGAAAAATGCTGTTGGTATTTTGATAGGGATTGCATTAAATCTGTAGATCGCTTTGGGTAGTATGTCAGTTTAACAATATTCTTTCAATCCATGAGCATGGAATGTCTTTCCACTTTTTTGTGTGTACGTTGTCTTCAATTTCTTTCTTTTTTTTTTGTTTTATGTTTGTTTATTTTTGAGAGAGAGAGAGTACGAGCGAGGGAGGGGAAGAGAGAGAAGGAGACAGAGGATCTGAAGCAGGCTCTATGCTGTCAGCAGAGTCTGATGTGGGGCTCAAACCCACAAACTGTGAGAGCATGACCTAAGCCAAAGTAAGATACTTAACTGACCGAGCCACCCAGGTACCCCATCTTCAATTTCTTTCATCAGTGTTTTATAGTTTTCCGAGTACAAGTCTTTCACTTCTAATTGCTTAAGTTTATTCCTATATATTTTATTGTTTTTGGCATAATTGTAAATGGGACTGTTTTCTTTAAAAAAATTTTTTTTTACATTTATTTATTTTTGAGAGAGAGAGAGAGCAGGGGAGGGGCAGAGAGACAGAGGGAGACACAGAATCTGAGGCAGGCTCCAGGCTCTGAGCTGTCAGCACAGAGCCTGATGTGGGGCTCGAACTCACAAACCGCGAGATCATGGCCTGAGCTGAAGTCGGATGCTTAACTGAGTGAACCACCCAGTTGCCCCTTAAAGTCTATTTTGTTTGGGGGTGCCTGTCTGGCTCAATTGGTAGAACATGGGACTCTTGATTTCAGGGTTGTGAGTTCAAGCCCCACACACACTGGGTGTAGAGATTACTTAAAAATAAAACCTTAAAATAAGTATTTTGTCTGAAAGAAGCATTGCTACCCTGGTTTTCTTTTGACATCCATTTGCATGATAAATGTTCCTTCATTTCCTTACTGTCAATCTGCAGGTGTCTTTAGGTCTGAAATGAGTATCTTGTAGACAGCATATAGTTGGTCTTTTTTTTTTTTAAATATATTTTGTCACCTTATGTCCTTTGATTGGAGTGTTCAGTCCATTTACATTCAAAGTATTTTTTTCCACTATTTAATTTTTTTAAAAAGTAAGCTACACACCCAACTTGGGGCTCGAACTCTGACCCTGAGATTCGTAGTCTCACGTTCTACCAACTGAGCCAGCCAGGCACCTCAAAGAAATTGATAGATGTGTATTTATTGCCATTTTGTTACTTGTTTGTGGTGGTTTTTGTAGTTTTTTTTTTTTTTTTTCCTGATCCTTGCTCTCTTTCATGGTTTATGGGCATTCTTTAGTGATATATTTGGACTGCTTTCTCTTTATTCTTTGCATATCTATTACTGCTTTTTGATTTGTAGTTAGTATTAGATTTGCATACATCTGCATATAGCAGTCTATATGAAGTTGATGGTTGCTTAAGTTTGAACCCATTCTTTACGCCTCTCCCCTACGCCCACATTTTAGGTAGATGGCATCATATTTTACCTCCTTTTATTTTATGAATCTCTTGACTGATTTTTACAGAAATGTTTATTATTCCTGCTTTTGTGTTTTTTTACTTTTCATACTCTCACTTATGGTCTTTCCATTCAAAGAGTCACCTTTAATATTTCTTGTAGAGCTGGTTTAGTGGTCATGAACTTATTTAATTTTTGTTTGAGAAACTATCTCTCCTTCTAATCTGAATGATAGCTTTGCTGGATAGGGTATTCTTGGCTGCAGATTTTTCCCTTTCAGCACTGTGAACATATTCTATCATTGCCTTCTGGCCTGCAAATTTTCTGCTGAAAAAAATCCACTGAGAGCCATATGGGATTTCCCTTGTATGTAACGGTCTCCTGCTACTTAAATTTTTTTCTTTGTTACTGCTTTTTGCCATTTTAATTACTATGTGTCTTATTGTGGACCTCCTTGGGTTTTTAGGGTAATCTCTGTGCCACCTGGATATGAATATCATTCCAGATTAGGGAAGTTTTCAGCTATTATTTCTTCAAATAAATTTTCTGCCTCCTTTTCCCTCTCTCCTTCCTATAATGCGAATGCTATTACGTTTAATGGAGTCACTGAGCTCCTTAAGACCGTTCTCAGTTTGCATAATTTTCTTTCTCTCTCTCATTTGCTCAGTTTACTTTCCATTATTGTCTCCCAGGTCTTTAATTTATTCCTCTGCTTCCTGTAGCCTGCTATTTATTCCATCAAGTGTATTTTTAATTTCATTTATGGTGTTCATCTCTGATTGGTTCTTTTTTATCTCTTTAAGGATATCACTCATGTTCTCTACTCTTTTCCCAAGTCGTGAGTGTCTTTACGATTATTACTTTAAATTCTCCATCAGGCACGTTACTTATATCTGTTTTGCTTAGGTCTTTTGTGTGATTTGGTCCTGTTCTTTCATTTGGGACATACTCCTCTGTCACCTCATGTTGTCTACTTCTCTGCTTCTGTGTGTTAGGAAATCAAAGATGGAGATCTTTTGCTCTTGAAAGTAATGGCCTTATGAAGACGAGGTCCGGTAGTGCCTTGCCATGCAGTGTCTCCTGTTCCCCAGTACCCGGCAGTTCAGGGAGTGTCTCCCGTGTGTGTTGTGTGTGCCCTGCTGTTGAGTCCTGCCTCTTTTTCTTTCAGCCCAGTTGTCTTCTGTGGCTCTCTTTGCCTGTTGTGGGCAGTGTTTGGTCGCTGGCTGCGTCGGGCCTGTTTTAAAGGAGTATATTGGCCTGCTTGTGAAATACAACTTGCTGCCACCACTGCTGCCATCACTGAGGCCATGCAAAAGGCCTGGGTCAGGAGACGCGGTGTTGCTTGATGTCATATTCCTGAATCACACAGGAAATATTAATGGTTCATGGACTGATAGCTCTTTTATCCGACTAAGTTAGGATCGGGTCCCCTAAGAGAACTTTTGTCCCTTAGCTAGAGAGCAAAGACTTTTCTTATTCACACTGAATCTCCCATGCTCTGTATGGCACTAGGCACAGGATAGGCATTCGGTGTTTGAGAATGAATGTACAGTCTGTTTTTTAAGGTTTCCATTTACGGATTGTTTGTGGCGATTTTTGTGCCACAGCAGAGTTAAGTGTAGTGACAGATGCAACTAGACAGCTAAAAGGAATGTCTACTTTTTGGAAAATTTTTGGAACTTTGCCAACCCTTGTTTTAGGTCAGAGTAATCAGGAAACACCTTATGGCTAAGTATACTTCTGGGCATTTTCATTCTTTGGTTTAACGTTTCTCTTTATTGTAGAATTATTTTTCTTTCGTATATTTTAATATTTGCCTGTTCCACTTACTCTGATGTGGGTCTCCTGATAGGAAGTACTCTCATTTTATTTATCTGAAAAAACTTTCACTTGTTTTCATAAAGCATACTTTCACTTAGTATTAAAATTTGGCTGCTATTTTTTATAGCACTTTGAATCTATACATTATCTTCCAACTTCCATAGTTTTGTTAAGAAGTCATCCAGGAGTTGAATTGTTGCTCCTTTCAAGATAATACACTCCTTCATGCCTCACATGGCTGTGCCTTACCTTTGCTTTAGCTTTTAGTTTGCCACAGTACGTCTAGATGTGGTTTTCTTTGGTCTGTTCTGTTTGGGGTTAGTGGTTCTTCCAAATCTGGTTTGATGTCATTAGTTCTGGAAACTTTTTAGCCAGTATTTTTACACATATCTCTTCTGTACTATTAGCTTTTCCTTCTCAGAGAAACTACATGGCCTTTTGCTTTTCTTTTCAGTTTTACCTAATTTGTTGTTAATGCCACTTACTGAGTTTTCCATTTCTCATATACCTTTCAGTTCCAGATTTTCCATTTTAAAATTCAATTTCTAGTTTTTGGTCAAAATTCTCAATTTTTAAATTTGCTTGACCATATTGCAAAATATGTTTCTGGTAGGGCCTTTATTTAGATCTCTTGTATGTTCCTAGTGTCTATATTTTTCAGTTTACAGTTGTGTTTTATTTCCTTATGTACATGGTTATTTTCATGCCCTGATTAGTACATATCAAAAATTATAATAAAAGTGTGTGGCCCAATATGACATTTTCTTCCTCCAGAGAAGATTTACATTTTTGGTAGGCAGCTAAAGGTAATAGTAATCCTGGATTACAGTAATGAATTATAATTCAGAAGATTTAAAGCTGGACTTCTGTTTGTCGGAGGAACAGTTTCTAGTTAGTCATTAGCTCTAAGCCAACTCAAAGCCTTGTGGGGGGTGGGTATTCAAGCACCATCTACTTGATCCTTCTCAATACCAGTTTTGTTTCCCGCTAGCACTGCATGGTTAAAAAAAAAAAAAATCTATATTTCTCAGGCCCTTCGCCACTTTCTGGAATCCACAATATTCTTAAGGAATAAATTGTCCCCAATGCCAGGTTCTTTTCTGGGTTTTATGTTTTCTCCTGACTATTGGTGCATTATTTTCTCAATGGCTTCTTTCCTCAGTACCTCTGGGCTTTCTATGACCTGTATTTCCATCCAGCATCTGCGGAAATAGATGTTGAACTGTGTAATGGATGCTGGGATGTACCACCTAGAATCCTTTCATGAATGAGCTCTTTCCAGAGGTACCACATACACTGGCTGGTGACTGCTCGCAGCTGAGTTTTTCTCTGGAAATGGCTCAGCTTATGGCAGCTGCCTTGCCTGGGAAGATAGCCTGAACTAAACGATTAGTTGAGATGGGAGTATGTCTCAGCCACAGTGACTCAATTAGGACTTCTGTGAAGGGTCATTTCAGCTTTGGAACTAGAGATCTGCAAGGGACATCTGTTGAAACTTCATAATGGTTCAGCTCTTCCCTCTGCCCAGTTCTGCTTTTCTTACTTCCTTACAGGTTGTGTTTTAGAATACTTCCCAATCAATCTACTGTAGAGTTCCCGTCTGTTTCATTTGCTTTTAATATAGTCATCATATACAATTTCTTTTTTGGTTATATTTAACTCATTTGGGGGGAGAGGAAGTTAGTGTTGGAAGAAGTAGTTCATTTGAGAGAAGTAATATAGTTTGACCTTGACAGAAGCAGTTAAGATATACTGTCTTTTGCTTCAGAGAGCAATCTTTACTTCGTTTCACATTCACTTTTTAAAACTGAGATATAATTGACATATAACATTATACTGGTTTCAGTTATAGGACACTGAGATTAGATTTTTGTACATATTGTGTGCAATGTTCACAATTCTAGCGAATATCAATTCACATACATACTTACAAATGTTCTTGTGATGAGAACTTTCACAATCTACTCTTAGCAACTTTCAAATATACAATACAGTATTATTAACTATAGTTACCATGCTGCACATTACATCTCCATACTTTATAACTGGAAGTTTGTACCTTTTGACCGCCTTCACTCATTTCACCCAACCCCCACCTGTAACAACCACCAATCTGGTCTCCGTATCTGAGCTCAGATTTAAAAGAAAAATTAGACACCACATACAAGAGAAATCGTATGGTATTGTCTTTCTCTGACTTACTTCACTTAGCATAATTTATGCCCTCAAGGTCCATCCATGTTGCAAATGTCAAGATTTTCTTTTTTTTTTTTTATGGCTGAATAATATTCCAGTGTGTGTGTATGTTATAAAGCTGTTATGAACATGGTAGTGTAGATATCCTCTTGAGTTAGTGTTTTTGCTTCCTTTGCATAAATACTCAGAAGCAAAACTGCTGGATCATGTGGTAGTCCTATTTTTTTTGAGGATCCTCTAATGTACTGTTTTCTATAGTGGCTGCACCAAGTTACATTCTCATCTACAGTGCACAAAGAAAGATTCCCTTTTCCCCACTCTTGTAACCCTTATTTCTTTTTGACAACAGCCATTCTAATGAATGTAAGATACTGTCTCACTGTGGTTTTGATTTACATTTCCTTGATTAGTGATGGTGAGTACCTTTTCATGTACTTGTGGCCACCTGTGTATCTTTTTGAAAAGTGTTCAAGTGCTCTACCCATTTTTAAAAAGTTCTTTTTAACATTTATTTATTTTTGAGAGACAGAGAGAGAGCAGGAGTGGGGGAGGGTCAGAGAGAGAGGGAGACACAGAATCCAAAACAGGCTCCAGGCTGTCAGCACAGAGCCTGATACGGGGCTCGAACTCACGAACCGTGAGATCATGACCTGAGCTGAAGTTGGACGCTCAACTGACGGAGCCACTCAGTCGCCCCTCTACCCATTTTTAAAGTTTTCTTGCTATTGAGTTGTGTGAATTCTTTATGTATTTTGGACATTAATGCCTTACCAGATGATTTGCAAGTATTTTTTTCCCATTGTGTAGGTTGTGTCTTCATTTTGTTGGTTTCCTTTACTGTGCAGAAGCTGAATTTGATGTTATCCTATTCATTTTATTGTTGTTGCCTTTGTTTTTGGTGTCAGATCTAGAAAATCATTGCCAAGACCAATGCCAAGATTACCACCTATGTTCTAGTTTTATAGCTTTAGGGCTTATGGTCAAGTCTGAATCCACTGAGTTGGTTTTTATATGTGGTAGAAGATAGTGGCCCAGTTTTTCTTTTTTTGCATGTAGATACCCAGTTTAACCAACACCAATTATTGAAGAGACTCTTTTCCCCATTGTATGTTCTAATTTTTCTATTCTGTTTCATTGATCTGTATACCTGCTTTTGTGCTCATACCATATTATTTTGATTACTGTAGCTTTGTAATATAGTTTGAAATCAGAAAGCATGATGCCTCCAGCTCTTGTTCTCAAGATTGCTTTGGTTGGTGGCTCCTGGCTGGCTCAGTCAGTGGAGTGTGCCACTCTTGATCTTGGGGTTGTGGGTTTGAACCCCATGTGGGGTGTAGAGATTACTTGAAAATAAAATCTTAAAAAGATTGCTTGGGCTATTTGGGGTCTTTTGTGGTTCCACACAGATTTTAGGATTCTGTGAAAAATGCCACCAAAATTTAGAAAGGGATTGTACTGCTGTAGGTTACCTTGGGTAGTGTGGACGTTGTTATAGTTTTCGGTGTATAGGTCTTCCCGTTTGGTTAAATTCCTATTTTGTTCTTTTTGATGCAAATGTAAATGGGATGAAGAAACTTCTCTGCTAGCTCATTGTTAGTGTATAGAAATACAACTATATTCTATTCTGTGTATTGATTATTGTACACTGGAACCTTACTGAACTTTATTAGTTTCAGGTTTTTTGGTGGTCTGACCTGGTTGTTTTACTTTTTCCAAAGTCTAATTGCTCTGGTAAGGGCTTTCAATACTATGTTGAATAAAAGTGGGGAGAGTGGGCATCTTTGTCTGGTTTCTGATCTTAGAGGAAAATCTTTGAGCTTTTCACTGAACATATCACACTTGTGATATATGGCCTTTATTAGTTGAGGTATATTCCTGCTAACCCACTTTGCTGAATTTTTATAATGGCTATTCAATTTTGTCAGATATCATTTCTGCATCTATTAAGATGACCCTGTTTTTATCCTTCGTAATGAGGTGTATGATTAATTTGTAGGTATTGCACCACCCTTGCATTCCTGGAGTAAATCCCACTTGATTATGATGTCTGATCCGTCTAATGTTGAATTTTGTTAGTGTTTTGAGGACTTTTGCACCTATGTTCATGATATTGGCCTATAATTTTCTTGTGATATCCTTTTCTAGTCTAGTCCCAGGTCATTATCAAATGAGTTTGAAGTATTCCCTCCCCTTCAATTTTCTGGAAGAGTCTGAGAAGATTAAGTATGCTTATTCAAATGTTTGGTGGAATTCACGCGTGGTGCTGTCTGGTCCTTGATTTTTGTTTACTGGGAGGTTTTTGATGACTGAGTTGATCTAACTAGTAATTTGGTCCCTTTAGATTTTGTTTCTTAATGATTCAGTCTTGGTAGGTAGTATATTTTGAGGAATTTTCCATTTCCTCTAGGTTGTCTGATTTGTTGTACTATATTCACAGAAGTCGCTTATGACCCTTTGCATTTTGGTGGCGTTATCAGTTAACTTCCTTCTCGTGTCTGAGTTTGCATCCTTTTTCCTTACCTTAGTCCAGCTAAAGGTTTGTCAATCTTTTCAAAAAACCAGCTCATGGTTTCATTGATCTTTTCCTGTTTTTGTTGCACATGTTTCCTCCCTGATCTTTATTCCCTTCCTTTCTACTAACTTTGGGCTTCGTTTTTTTTTTTTTTTTTTTGGTAGTTCCTGGAGTTGTAAAATTAGGTTGAGAGCTTGTTTTTTTGATATAGGCATTTATTGCTGTGAACTTCTCTTAGAGCTGCTCTTGCTGTATCCCTGAAGTTTGGGTATATTCTATTTCCATTTGTCCCAAGGTATGTTTTAATTTCTTCTTTGATCTATTGGCTGTTCAGTAGCCTGTTATCTAATTTCCACATATTTGAAAAATTTCCAGTTTGCTTCATGTAATTTTCTAGTTTCATACTATTGTCAGAAAAGATACTTGGTATTTCAATTTTCTGCAATTTATTCTCTGCCCTAGTGTGGAAATTATTTTTTATTAAAGCTTTCTGTGGTACATGTGATATGTGTGCCTGGGAAGAATGTGTATTCTGTTACTTCTGGAGGGAATGTTCTGTACATGTCTGTTAAGGCCAAAGTCCCCTACTATTGTTGTATTACTATTTCTCCCTTTAGGTCTGTTAATATTTGCTTTATATATTTAGGTTGTGATATTTAGGGATGTTCTAGCCTCTTGTTGGACTGATACCATCATAATGTTGTGCCCCCTGTCTTTGATAACAATGAATACCATGCTGGGGGGGGGGGGGGGGAAGGCAGGCCACTTTTAATTTAGTGATTAAACTTTACAAGTAGCATAGAGAACAATTCCTGGGTGTTCATGGCTAGTGTGAAATCTTGGCCAAATCACTGTTCTTCTAAAATTCCATAAATGACTATTTTACAAACCTAGGTTACCTATGACAGATGGCATATTTAAGGAATTATTTTTTAAAGACTTTTTTTGTTTTTATTACCCTCTTTAAGAAATGCAGTGGGAGCCCTAAACACCACATTTAAAAGGCAAGCACAAAGATCAACCCTGTTTGTGCTGCCCCCATAGCTGCAGGAGAATGTCTGGCAGTAGGAGATGAAATTTGTTTCAGTCACTACATGGCCGTAGCCATACATGGATGTTTTTAGGCTAGCTTTTTAAAAAACGGAGTTAAAGTAATAAAAAGTTTACGATCCTCATTAAGACTCCATTGGTGTGTCTGAGCTCCTGCTCCCAAAAGGGCCACTAATAGATGAACTTCTTGTATTGCCGAGAACAAGCCTCTCTCGTCTTCCAAATGCTTCATTTACTAAAACACAAATAGTTAAGAAATTACCAGATCAGAAAATTAAGAACCTGTAATATAAAATAGAGATGTAGAGATGAACAGTATGATTCTCTGCCCTAGTGTGGAAATTAGTTTATGAAAATATATTTAATGCTTTATAAATGGGAAATGAAATTACCAAGAAGTCCAAGGTAACATTCTGAATGATGTTAATAGTGTTTTAGATTGGTCTACCATTTATTCTGTGTTTTGTCTTGTCCTGGATTATGTAATCCACCTTGATAAAGTGTCTCTTCTTTCATCTTTCTCTGTATCATAACCAGCAGAGAACTTTTTATGGATTTAGGACCTTTTCTCTACATGGAAGATTCAGGAATCAGTGGAGCTATGTCTTCTATGCAGATTAACTCCAAATAATAAATAAGCGGCCAGGTTCCCCTGAAGGGAGGTGAGTGGTCTCTTGAGGAAGGCAGGACTTTGTACAAAGTAGTTGAGAAAAGGCAGATGATTCACACTGGGAAGGGGAGGGCTGTTCTTTGAGACCATGTTACATTTCCTTCCAGCTTTTCTAGAAATTCAAATTTTGTCATAAAATATTTTTAAAGCAGTTTACATTTAAATTATGAAGACAGATTTGTGAATATGAACATCTCCAAATTAAATGTGATCTCGTCTATTTCCCAAGCAGACTATATTACAGGATGAACGCTGGATCTACCGAATATACTCGAGCCACACACTCTGTGTTAGCCCACAGAGAACTCATTCAGAAAAAGGAAATTAAGATTCTTACCTGATGAGACTGTGCTTATATCCCAGACCCGAAGTCCTTCCTTCTGACCTCCAAAAGCATAAATAAATGGCAAATCGGGACAACAGGAAGAACAGAAGAGAACTCCCTGGGAAGAAGAAAACAGAAGGTTAAGGATTTCAGTCTTTCCAAAAAACCCCAATGTAAAGCCCTGTTCCTATCTATATGAACCTATCTGAATGGGAACAGAGAACCAATTCACCGGTATCTCTTTTAAGCCTATGAAGTAGTTCAGAGTCAAGGTGGAAGGAATATTACAAAATGAAGCCAGACAAGTTCGGCATGATACGGCTGTTCTGTGAGGATATGTGCACTCAGGTCTCTAATCTGCTCAGTATTCCCAGAAACTTTATTTTCCCTTTTAAGCAACGATGTTACTATGGGTCACCACTGAATCATTTTTTAAACTTCTAATTTTTTTACCTTTATTACTAGGTAATGCATATACATTATGGAAAATACAAACACGAAAAAGTATAAAAATCACTAAGATAATCACATCAAGTTTTGGGACAAGGTCTCGTAAGGACTTAAGCATTCAAATATAAGCATAGGATAGTACCATGTAATTGTGTCTGTAACCTACCTTCTCACGTTTGTAAACATCCACATATGCAATTATATAACTCAGTGCCTGGCATTTAAATATTTGCTACATGAATTCGGTTATTTCTGAATTTTTCCTACTACATGCTAATCAATTTCAGTGTAGTCAAAACTAGTTATGCAAAGAGGCAGTGCTTAAATAAGCTGACCCTAATAGCTGCAATGCCCTAACGGTCCAAGCTTTCCTGGGATGGTCCTCAATTTAGAGTTAAAAAAAAAACCGTGGCCATTCCACTTGAGTCCCAGACAAGCCTCTTTCCACTCTTCTTACCGAGCAACTGTTAATCATGTCAGGTGGGAAAGGAGCCAGATAGGGGAAATCAAAGATTAAGTCATAAACCTGGCACCAAATTGAACTAAGCTCAAAATTAACTTCCCAACAAATCCACATTCTTTAATGCAGTGATTCCTAGGGAAAGATGACAATACAGGTCAAAAGCAGAAAAAATGCCCAGAGAGAGTCTTACCATTTTCATGTCTCTAGAGTGAACCAGACTTGGCCTGTCTCCTAATATGTCCCAGATTTTCACATATTTGTCTGCTGATGCTGTCACAAGACAGCCCTTGATTTGACTACTTAGATCAAGACCTGAAGGAAGATAAAAGATCAGTTCAGACTCTGACATAAAGATTTACTTTACCATTAAGTTACAAGAAATGAAACACTATTCTTGTTTACCGGAGATTTCATCATTGTGTGCATTGAGTGTAAAAACTGGCTTATCTGAACGTGCATCCAAATTATACACAAAGCCGTCATCTGTGCTGGCCTGGAAAGAGTAGAAGATGGGCAAGATCATGCTACATGGCAATAAAACTTAGCAATGGGTAAACAATGTAAGTTACAATGAAACCCAGCTATTACCTGAGGAGCTTATTACAAAATTTACTTGTGGACAAGCTGAATTTGTTCCTACGTGAATTAATCCACCTCTTAGACAACTCTGCAGTTGGGTATGAGGACAAAGTGCTGGTCATGGTATGGACTACAGTTAGAGATGTGGAAGCAGAGGTGAGATCCAAGAGAACAGAGGCCTGGGGTGGGGGGGGGGGCACAGTCATTTAAGGTACATGTTGAGGAGGAACTCACAGAAGAATCAGAGGGAGGAGGGCATAACAAAGGTCAGAGGAGCCAAGGAAATTGTGTTTCTGAAGAAAAGTGATGAATGGTGTCAACATTTTGGTGGAAAGGTTTAATCTGCTAAGGACTGGAAGACAGCAGGGGGTTGTTACACTTCCAAGAAAGGGACAGACTAGGTAGAGACAGACCTAGTCAAGGATGGGAGAGACTTGAGCCTACATATGAGCTGAGGGCAAAAGAGCCATTAGAGGAAAAGGAGAAAAAAAGGACAAGTGACTCAGTCTTGAAGCCAGGGCTGCGGAAGGGGACAAAAACAGAAGAGGACAGAAGTCTCATCCTTGGGAGGCGTGGGAAGGTGGTTACACCATTTTATTGTAATCCCTTCCCATCTTCCTAAATATTTGTGATTTTAGTACCAATGACAACTTGTCAGCAAATAACCTCAGGAAATGTGTGCTGGAGTGTCGAGAGCCAATGTACAATACGGCATTCAAATACAACTGGGACCTCACTCCCGATCACAGTTAAGTGGAGTCTGGCTTCAGGTAACAGCTGGGAGCGACACTGCACCTCTGAGCACCTTTGAGATTAAATGTTCTCAGAATCACTGTTTCAGGAACCTTATTAAAACTGTCCACATGTTTAAGAAAGTGGTTTTTCTCTCATTTATAAAGCACTAGATATGTACTTTACGAAAGTTAGGAACTATATGGATGTGCCACACTTTCTTTAATCTTCTGGATGAAAGCTGGGATGTTATTTCTCCATGGATTGAAATGTCAGTGGAATATTATTTTTATCTTTAGATCTAAATACTTCACAAGATTAATACAGAAAAACAGGGCAGGCTGAGCGGGCAGAGCATGCCAACTCTTGATCTCAGGGTTATGAGGTCAAGCCCCATGTTGGACATGGAGCCTACTCAAGAAAACAAAACAACAGAAAAAGCTTTTCAGAAATTCTCTCTACAGTGGAATTAAAATGAGTCGTTACTAGGGCGCCTAGCCTACGTGGCTCAGTCAGTTGAGCGTCCGACTCTTGGTTTCCACTTAGGTCATAATCTCAAGGTTCTTGAGTTCAAGCCCTGCATTGCATTAGGCTCTGTGCTGGCAGTGTGGAGCCTGCTTGGGATTCTCCCTCCCTCCCTCTCTCTCTTTCTGCCCCTCCCCCCATAGTCTCTCTCTCTCTAAATAATAAACTTAAAAAAATAAGTCATTAGCAACCTAGATAAGCAAAACAGTAGTATGTAGTCTTACCAAAAAATGACAAGGTGAAAAGTGATTCCAAGTCACTCTCTCAATCTGCCCACTGAAACGCCACATCCGATGGCTTTCATCTGGACTTCGGCAGTCATACAAAGCCACTGACCTGAACACAGACAAGCAAAGTCAGGGTTTTAAGAGTTCAATTCTTCTATATGTTGTATGTTTATTTATAATGAAATGGTAATAAAACAACCCTGCGAACTCGAGATCCAATTATTTACAGACAGTTTTAAGGTTCTAAAAGCAGAAAAGAACTGATTTTCACTAACTGGCAGACTCTGGTTCTATCACTTGAAGGCATTGGTGGCTCTGGATATCACAGTAGCCTTAACTGTCTCCAGGCTAAACCCTCCACTTACAAGATGAATCCTATCTGCAAAAGACAGGACAACTTCTTAATTTCCCCTTTCCCAGCAGTGCTCAGAGCCAGATAACCCATGTTTGAGCTACATTTACTCTCTACAAGTAGGTTTCTGTGCTGGGGGAAGCTAATGGATACACCTTTGTGATTCTGAATGAATCCCAACCAAAAAATATAAACCTATCACTCTTCAAAAAAATAAGGACCCTGGGGCTCCTGGGTGGCTTAGTCAGTTAAGCATCTGACTTTGACTCAGGTCATGATCTCTTGGTTTGTGGGTATGAGCCCCACGTCGGGCTTCACGCTGATAGTGTGGAACCTGCTTGGGATTATCTCTCTGCCTCTCTCTCTGCTCCTTCCCCAAGTACACTTGCTTGGGCTCACTCGCTCTCTCTCAAAATAGATTAAAAAAAAAAAAAAAGAAGGAGGAATCAAAGACTGCTAATTGGTTTTTGCTTCTATTAGCTATCTCTACCTTCAGACCCAATCCATAAAAAGATGCAGACACATGATTAGAAACCCTCTGTGATGGACTGTAATGGGTCTAACTCTTCACCTCTCCCTAAATCCATGCCCTCGGTCAATAATGTTGGAATCCTTCCATAAAGGCAGAGTTCATTTCCTGCTCCATGTGATCTCATTCGGCCAAGAAAGCAAGACAGAAGTATACTAGTTCTGAGCCTAGGTCTCAAGAGGCCTGGTATCCCTGCTAAGCTTCTGACCTCAGCCTGAGAACATGTGTGGGCTAGCCCACTGGTCCCACGAGGATGTGAAACACACAGAATAGAATGAAGAATCTTCATGGCCCTACCAAAACAAGCCAAGATTAGCAGACCTCCGATTGAATCTAGCCTAGATTAGCTCAATGTTGCAGTGGTATAGGAAATAAATGTTTATTATTTTAAGTCACTGAATTTTGGGATAGCTTGTTTCATAGCAATGGCTAACTCATACACCCTCTAAAAATCAAAGTAGCTGCTAGTTAGGAACTACATTATTATGACAAAAACACATTCCCATGCAGACTGAAAGAACCAAAGTTGAAAGGGAAAACTAAGTATTAATAAAAGTTTAAACACACAGTAATATATTCTGAGCATCAAGTGATACTTTTTAAATCATATCAAGAGGATATAAACAACGGGGATAACTCCTGCAGTGTTTTCTTACTTATCATAGGATCCAGAAATCAGAGTCTGTGCTTCAAATGGATGAAACTGCAGAGTCTGGACCTAAAAGAAGGAAACATAAAAACAGATCTATGTTTGTTTGGTTTTGGTAAAACTGCTTAATACTCAACAGAATCAATTTGGCAATGTTTCCATAAATTTTTCCTTTGAAACGTAGTACTATTTAAAGAAACAAACGTACTACATAGTCAAAAGGACAAAACATATTTTCAAATAAAAGCAGTCACTTAAAGGACATAATGCAGCATTTCTCAAGTTGTGTTTCACAGAATGCACATGTCCCTCAAATGCTAAATATGTGCAGAACAAAACAGGGAGTAGCCAAGCCTACCTGGACAACTCCACACACTCTGGAAGCCCCACAATGTACACCAGCACATTAGATCCCCGAGTTCTGCAGTAACACATCTGTTACATTCTTTAACCTCATCTGGTGACTGACACCCCCGTCTCTTTTTAGGGTCTCGGTAAACATGCTATAATGTACTAGTGTTTCCAGTCACTTCATCTTTTTGTCTTCATGTCTGCATCTCTAAGGTGGGTAATTAATTATATCATACGGGGCTCTGTGAGGATCCACTAAGACAGTATGT
Organism: Herpailurus yagouaroundi; assembly: GCF_014898765.1. Lineage (NCBI taxonomy): Eukaryota > Metazoa > Chordata > Mammalia > Carnivora > Felidae > Herpailurus > Herpailurus yagouaroundi. The sequence continues at coordinate 14,820,551 of NW_024412413.1, forward strand.
CAAAGCATTCTGTAATTCACAAAAAGCCATACATAAATGTTTGGGATTATTTGTAGCCAATATGTGTCCCAGATTTTTTTAGAATCCATTTTATCCACTCAATCACCATACCTTGTCTGTGTGTACGGCAAGGCTAGCTGCTGGTTTCCCCAAGGACATATCCCACAGAATTACAGTGTTGTCAGCTGATGCACTTGCCAACACGTTTCTGAGAAAGGGAGGAGAAAAATCAGGTAATCTTTTTTTAAAGTCAAGAGCACTAAATGTATGAATCCCATTTTCAATAACGACAAAGGGAATGAAACACTTAAGAATACATTTTAAAAAGAATTCAAATTTAAAAAACTAAAGATTACTGAAAGAAAGAGTATCTAGATGAATGGAAAGATATCCCATGTTCATGGATTGGAAGACAATGTTGCTAAGACAGAAATTCTGCCATCTACACACTGATCTAGGTTCAATTAATCCCTTTCAAAATCCCTGCAAACTTTTTTTTTTTTTGGCAGAAAATGAACAAGCTGGTTTTTCAATTCATATGAAAATGCAAGGGACTCAGAATAGCCAAAATGATCTTGGAAAAGAAGAGCAAAATTGATAAGCTCACAGTTTGGATTTCAAAATGGACTGAAAAACCACAATAATCCTAACAATGTGCTACTGGCTTAAGGATAGACACACAGGTGAACAGAATAGAATGAAGAATGAACCCTCAAACTTATGGTCATTTGTTTCTGACAAGAAGGTTCGTATCATTCACTGGTCAGTGGGGAAAAGAACAGTATTTTCAACAAATAGTTCAGGGACAACTGGATATCCCCACACAAAAGAATGAAGTTAGACCCCTATCTCACACTGTAGTCAGAAGAGATCATGGACCTGCCAATGTAAGAGCTAAAACTATAGAACTCTCAGAAGAAAAGAGGTATAAATCTTTGCACCCTGGGTTAGGCAATGGTTTCTCAGATATGACACAAAAAGCCTAAGCAACAAAAGGTATACATAAATGAAACATCAACATGAAAAACTTTTGTATTGCAAATGATACCATCAAGAAATTGAAAAGACAATCCACAGAATGGGAGAAAATATTTGTAAATCATATATCTGATAATAAAGGACTCGATTCTAGAAAATATAAAGAACTCTCAACTAAATAGAAGACAAATAACACAATTAGAATATGGGCAAAGAATATGAACAGACATTTCTCGAAAGATCTATATAGCCGGTGAGCATGTGAAAAGTTGTTCACTAGGGAAATGAAAACATGGGATACCATCATACTCACAGGATGACTATAACGAGAAAGACAAACAAGAAGTGCCAGCAAAACAGAAAAATTCGCTACCTTGCTGGTGGGAATGTAAACAGTACACACATTACCATATGTCCTAGCAATTAGGTATATATCCTAGAAAATGAAAACACAGGTCTGTGCAAAAATCTGTTCATGAATGTTTACAGTAGCATTATTCATAATAGGCAAAGGGCAAATACAAACCAATGTCTATTAACTGGTGAATGGATACACAAAATATGGTATATCCACACAAGAGAATATTATTCAGCAATAAAAAGGAATGATGTACTGATAAATGCTACAACAGGATGGACCTTGAACAGATTATACAAAGTAACAGAATCCAGACCCAGAAGGCCACATATGGTATGATTCCATTTCTAGGCATGTCCAGAACAGTCAAATCCATAGAGACAGAAAGATCAGTGGTTGCCAGGGGCTGGAAGGACAAGAGAATGAGGAATGACTGTTAATGGTTTGGATTGCTTTTTGGATAAAAATGTTAGGGAATTAGTGGTGATCGTTGTACAACTTTGGGAATATACTCCAAATCACTGAATTGCACACTTTAAAGAGTGAATTTTAGGACATGTAAATTTATACCTCAACTTTTTTTTTTTTTTTTTTTACAAAAAAAGCATTAAATGCTATTAATAGGAAAAACCAATTTGCCTATCTCTTAGGGATCAAGCACTAATAATGTAGTTCTACAAGTGAACACAGGCTTGGAGCCCAGGAAACCTGAGACGGATTTCTGGTGCTGCCATTTATTAGCTATAAGACTTAGCTAAAGACTTAAAAGTCAGTCACACCCCCTTGCCTACCAATGAGAATGCTACAATCAATTTAAAGTTATTACTATTCAAGCACATGGCTGAATGACCAGAATACAGTAGGCCCCTGATGTTAGTTGCCTGCCTTTTCTCCTTGTAAAAATATAGATATTCCTGAAATTGAAAGCTCATTCTTCAATATCTAGTTTGACATGGCTTGATACAGAATCAAGTCATTAGTGATAGTAGTATTTGTTCAGAAAACTAGTATGCTGTTAAAATGTCAATGGGTTCATTTTTGGATATTATTTCCTCAAGAAGTATTTCCATTATACAAACTGCTTTCAGTTTTATTACTCCCATTTGAGTGACACGGGTAGGGTTCTCTTTAAGATGATCATGTGTATTCAGATCATGTTAGCTTTTTCCCCTACTCAACGAATTTCAAACCTTCTAACATTAAGTCCCATAAACAAGCCATTAATGTTTTAAGTCCTTGGCATGTCACAGACTAAATGTTAAATTCCCAATATTTTATTTATATTCAATGATTGCCAACAGCAGAAAGTTAAGAATTTTACGGTACATTTGTTTCTTATCCCAGTCCTTTCTCAAACATCTGAGATTCCTTCCACATTAAAATTCTTCTTGTATGAGGCTTAAAAATAAACACCCCCACAAAACTCCCAATTGCTACCCATTCCCAAGAAGAGCACTCTTCAATAAGAGTACGAGCAGAGAACATGCATTTGGTCACTGGGAGCATTTTAGGAGAAACCAAGGTCCCCAGCAAAGACAACATCAGCATGTTGTTCTTTACCATGATCCCAAACCCTATGCACCAGGAGATGGAAAGTATTTAAAAGCATTCTGCACCTTTTTGGTAAAGAAAGGGTAAAGGAAGACCCAGGTCTAAAATAAGATGGAGAAAGCAGAAGAGTTTCGGGATGAAGACACATGAGGCACTGCAGTGAGGGAGACGTGAGCGCAGACGGGGCGGAACAGGAGCAGGGGGGCTGGCAGAATGTGAGCGGGAAGAGGGAGCCACCGTGGCTGGGGACAGGGACTGTGGAATCAGCTTGATGATGAGGGGCTGTTCCATCAGAACAAACTTCCAGTTACCCAAAGTAACAGCTGCTATATAATAAAAATTTAGTTTTTGTAATTACTGTGACAGCTCAGATCTGTAAATGAGCAGGTTCCTCAAAGCACGGTACACTCATATTCGATCTCTTATTTATCTGCCCATTCATCAGGAACAGGCCCAATTTAGACAAAGCCTGGAGAAGCTTTCAGAAACAAAATAAAACAAAGCACAACAGATTTTTGGTCCCTTGCTCCAGATCTGACTCAATCTTGAGAGGATGAGAGCCTAGAAACCGGTACCTTAAAGGGTCACCCAGAAGATTCTGACTGGCAGGTTAAGTTTGGGAGATACTAACCTACATAACTTTCTTGGGTCCATTTAACCAAAAGGTTCTAACTCTAAAGAGGTCCGAACACAAACGAGATGCAGATGTCCCTTGGTAAGGTAGCATGCTGGGATCCTCCCCAGAATGCTCACAATTCCAAAGTATCCTGTGTAATAGAAATGCTAAGAACATGTGCCTCAGACAACCCAGTTTGTTTTTACCTCTCAACCTAATGCTTACCTTCTTTGCCTTAGTAGCCCCTCAAGCCGACTATGCTATTAGGAAAATGGTCTTTTGGGGTAACTGTTAAGGATGAATATAAAGGATATGCAGATGAAACATGCAAAAGAAGTAAGTGGAACTCTTACCTTAAACCATATGTAACAATTAACTCAAAATGGGTCAGACACCTAAACCCAAGAGCTAAGACTGTAAAACTTTTTTTTTAAATTTTTAACGTTTTTATTTATTTTTGAGAGAGAGAGAGAGAGAGAGAGAGAGAGAGAGAAAAATGAATGAGTGGGGGAGGGGCAGAAAGAGAGGGAGACACAGAATCCGAAACAGGCTCCAGGCTCTGAGCTGTCAGCAAAGGGCCTGACCCAGGGCTCGAACTCGTGAACCGTGAGATCATGACCTGAGCCGAAGTCAGATGCTTAATGGACTGAGCCACCCAGGTGCCCAAGACTGTAAAACTTTTAAGGGAAAAGCTTCATGACAAGGATTTGGCAAAGACTTCTTGGATAGAACACTAAATGCACAGGCAACAAAAGTAAAAATAAATGGACTACATCAAAATTAAAAACTTCTGTGCATCAAAGAACACTATCAAAGGAGTTAAAGGCAATCCACCAGATGGGGGAAATATTTGCAAATCGTAAATCTGATGAGGGATTCTATCCAGAATAAAGAATTACAACTCAATAAAAAAAAACCCTAACAACTCAATTCAAAAATGGGGCAAAGGACTTGAGTCAGCATCTCTCCAAAGATATACAAGTGGCCAATAAGCACTTGAAGAGTGGTCCTCAAAAAGGTAAACAGAATTGCCACATGATCCAGCAATTTCACTTTTGGGTATATACTCAAAAGAATTGAAATCTGGGACTGAAAACACATATTGGTACACCCATGTTATTTACACCAATGTGCAAAACAGCAGCGTTATTCACAACAGCCAGGAGGTAGAAGCAACCCAAGTGTCCATGGACAGATTTATGGACAAACAAAATGTGGGCTATATGTACAATGGAGTATCATTCAGCCTTAAAGAGGAGGGAAAGCTGGCCACATGCTATAACATGGATGACCTCACGCTAAGTGAAAGAAGCCAGTCACAAAAGGGCAGGTACCGGGATTCCACCCGTATGAGGTAATCGGAGGAGTCAATTCAGAGACACACAGTAGAGTGATGGGTCGTAGGGCTTGGGGGTGGCCAGAATGGAGAGCTGGTTTCAAGGGCACATAGCTTCTGTTTCGGAAGACGAAAAAAGTTCTGGAGTTGGATGGCGATGATGGCTGCATAACAATAAACCATACACTTAAAACATAGTTAAAAATGGTAAATATTATGTATATTTTACCACAATTACATAAATTTTAACAAATGTGGGTGGGATTTTGTGAAAACTAAATGAAGTGAGGGCAACGTCTCCCAGGAAGAGATACAGTTTGGCACCGTGGGTGCCGCAACACACACAATTTTTCCAGTGGTGTTGGAGAGGGCACCTGCTCGCCACGTATGTAGCGAGCCCGAATGCCCACCAAGCATAGAGCTGGCAGGTGGTGTGGGGGCCGCAAGGATACAGACAACAGAGCTCTTGCCTTCAAGTGGACATACTGCAGGAAAGGGAAAGAAGACATGGACACAGAGACCCCCAACGCACAACACAGAGACAGGTGTAGGCATGAGGTGAGAGGACAGTGGTTACAGTCTCTAACAATCCTCCAAATGTTATTGCTTTTTACCTGATCAGCTTATTCCAAGAAAGGTCCAGGACGGCATCGGTATGCCCCTCTGCTGAGGAACTCTGTAATAATTGTTTAGTTACTTTTTGTATTAAAGTGCCCCCTGTAATTGATGGGTTAATTTGAAAGATTCTTTCAATCTTAAGGTTATTGTTCCATCTTAAGCAAACTTGCTTGAAGACCTAGATAAAGAAATACCTTGTCTTCTTATTAGAGACCCATGATAAATACTCCTTACAGAAGAGAAACTGTAGTCGTTCTTAATCTAGGTGGTACAGTTCTATAAATATCACCCCCCACCCCCAAAGTCAAGTTTTCAAAGCTACAGGAATTAATACCATGGGTATTTGGAATTCAATATACTAAAGGCTAAATAGAAATTTTTCAAAAGTTCAAAACCAGCATATTAGCACGAATAGTTACCACCTATCAAAAAGGATCATAACCCAAGAGTAAGTAAACTGTTTTGTGTAAGGATGTATAATGTACCAATGGAAGTTTTGTGGAATCAGAGATCAGTTTTTCCTTGGACGGGCTTTTTGAAACCAGAAACTACAGTAACTACATAACTATCTGTCCTGTTCCGCCAAAGTGTCTAACTGAAAAAGTGTATGCTCTTTGTCCCCCCAACCAGTAAATTTATCTCTGTCATTGGAGTTTTAAGTGATTAACTTGTTTACCTTCTTTCCTTTCTTTTTCTTCTTTTTTGACAGTTTACTTCCAAGTGTGAAGACTGGCTCTAAAGAGTCCACTATATCAAGGTCCCACACTTCAATAACAGGAGTCATATTTCCCACAGCAATGTAATTTCCTACAGGAGGAAACGAGGTGTTTGATTTAAATAATTAAAAATACTGTACTGCAGACTAACGGCTCAGAGTGGTTTCTCTCAGACTTCCATATGCATGTGTTACCACCTGAATATTGTTAAAATCCATATTCTGTTTCAGAAATTCTTGAGCGGGGGGCCCTAGGTCTGCATTTCTGACCAGTTCCCAGGTGATGTCAATACTGTGCTGCTGGTCCTTAGACAATAATTTGAATAACGAGGGCTCAGTCTCTTGGCCCAGGGTCCTCACTTAAGTCAGGAGAACAAAAACCCTCTGCCACCTCCACCCGTGTTGTGAGGAGGAAGATCTAATCAGATCACGAATGTGAATAAGCTTGGCCAACAAGATGTAAGGCAGGAGTATTACCAGATTTCACCTTTCTTAGGGAGAAGGGGGTGCAACTAGTAATGTGCAGCTGTGGCCAAAAACACCAACATGAGAACCTAATTCTCTCTTCATTTTGGTTTTACTTGATGTTTTCTGAAAACAGTCACGCCATTAAACTCCTGGACACTTCATGCTATTTTATGCTGGGCTTTTTTTTTTTTTAAACTTCACCCAGTTCTACAGAGGCTAATGCTGTCAGGCCCTGTTCTTCTGCCCTCAGTGGAGCAGCCACCTCTTTTTTATCTGATGTCCAGACACATGCAGACTCAAAACAACTAAGTGATTGTGTTTTAAGAACTATGTAACTTCATAAAGTAACATTAACTTCATAAGAAATCATCAACTGTGAAAACATTCACACAGGACACATGACTTATGCTATGGAATCACATACAGGACCAGGAAACACTGAGCCATCTGAGTTGTTCTAGTTACCTGTAGAATCATCTGGGCTAGGATCAAAATTCAGCCATTCCACGCTTAGAGGGTATGCAGACAGCAGTATATCATGATGCACATAAAAAGAATCTTCTTCCTGATTATAAACTGAAAATATTGGGATAAGACTTTATTGCATGACAATAAGAAATCACATCCCACTGAAAAGAACAGACTCTCCCTATTAAACCTACCGGAGCCATGGGCTTAAAGTGAGACACATTTGATGGCATTAAAAGGAGCCTCCAAAATTGTTACTGCTCAGCAAAACTTGTGCAAATCTCATATATTCCTGTCATCTGGTGCGCTCCAAGGAGCCAGGAGCAAGGACAGAGAATGGACATCTGCCTGAGCACTCTGCATGCGCACTGTTCACACGGTCCTACCTTCCGGTCTGCCCGCTACAGAAAACACTCATAAGGGCTCCGTAGGGAGTACTTCATTACGATCTTTTAGAGGTCTATCTGCTTATAAGAAGAAACAGAAAATAATACTGGAGAGAAAGAACTCGTACTTAGAAATCTCAAAGCTTGTCGAAAATTACTTACTTTTATTTTTTTAAATTGCTTCTTTAATATTTAGAGACCAACAATGTAAATAAAGCTCTTGAGACTACTTATTGGAATCGGACAACTAAAAGAATCAGCTCCTTATCATTCGCAGTTATACTGTTAAGGAGCAAAAAATACTGTTAAAATCAGTGACTAAAAAGTCTTTCAAAAATTATATAATGAAACACTGATAAAATAGAACCCAATCAGAAATTCCTCCAAATATGCTTTTTATTAGAAAGAAGCATTATTGAGAGAGGCCAAGGATTTTTTAAAAAGATTCCTCAGACCACTTTCTAGGTATGTCTCCAGAGGCAAGGGAAACAAAACCAAAAATAAACTACTGGGACTACATCAAAATAAAAAGCTTCTGCACAGCAAAGGAAATAATCAACAAAACTAAAAAGCAGGGGCACCTGGGTGGCTCAGTTGGTTGAGCGTCCAACTCTTGATTCTGGCTCAGGTCATAATGCCAGGATTGTGGGATTGAGCCCCGTGTTGGACTCTGCACTAAGAATGGAGGCTGCTTAAGATTCTCTCTCTCTTACCCTCTCCCCGCTCTTGCCCTCTCTAACAAACAAACAAACAACAAAAAAAACAAACTACATGGGGCGCCTGGGTGGCGCAGTCGGTTAAGTGTCTGACTTCAGCCGGGTCACGATCTCGTGGTCCGTGAGTTCGAGCCCTGCGTCAGGCTCTGGGCTGATGGCTCAGAGCCTGGAGCCTGTTTCCGATTCTGTGTCTCCCTCTCTCTCTGCCCCTCCCCCGTTCATGCTCTGTCTCTCTCTGTCCCAAAAATAAATAAAAAAAACAAAAACAAAAACAAACTACAAAGCAACCTACAGAATGAGAGAAGGTATTTGCAAATGATGTATCAGATAAAGGGTTAGTATCCAAAATATATAAAGAACTTATAAAACTCAACACCAAAAAGCAAATAATCCAAATTAAAAATGGGGAGAAGAGATGAACACGTTTTTCCAAAGACATCCAGATGACCAACAGACCCATGGAACGATGCTCAACATCACTGATCATCAGGGAAATGCAAATCAAAACTACAATGAGATATCACCTCACACCTGTAAGAATGGCTAAACAATGATGTAAGAAACAACAGGTACTGGCGAGGATGTGGAGAAAGGAGAACCTCTTGCACCGTTGGTGGGAATGCAAACTGGTGCAGCCACTCTGGAAAACAGTGTGGAGGTTCCTCAAAAAGTTAAAAATAGTTACCCTACTATGATCCAGCAATCGCACTACTAGGTATTTACCCAAAGAAAACAAAAATACTAATACAAAGTGATACATACATGCACCCTGGTGTTCTGTACAGATGTTGTGTGACTTATGCATTTCCGCCTGGAGCCGCACATACACAGTCATGGGGGCTTAGTTGGCTTACACTCTGTATCTGGCCTCAGGATCAAAACTGGCCCTTCTGTTCCTGACACTGAGAGGGATTAACGTGCCTCACATTCTTCCCTGAGCCAGACCAGCCTGTCCCCCTGGAGTGGATCAGGGAGGGAAGAGGAATATGCAGACACCCGGGCTCCTAAGATTGTTGATACCATAAGAGAAACAGGAAGAAACAGCTTACTTGGGACTGCACTTAGGCAAACTTAATGACTAAACATAAATCACACCTGAGTGGTGTGTGTATGTATGTATGTATGTATGTATGTGTGTGTGTGTGTGTGTGTGTATATTGCCCCTAGGGAGCAGCTAGTTGGAAATCTCACCTGGGGGACACTCTGCCCAGGAACCTCAATTGGGACTCCAACCAGGCTGTTCGCCGCTGGGCTTCCCCAGCCGGAAGGTTGGCTATTATAAGTACCCGACTTGATGTATTAAGCCTTCTCTGTTCTCTACACCTCTCCCTCTTTGTTTACTGTAATTCTCTCCCTCTTGTTTACTTATACTTCCTTTTCCTTATAATTAATAAAGTCTTCCTCCATGAAACTGAAAGTGCAGCTATGGTGAATTCTTATTATTTATAACACCTCTTGTTTATAGCAGCATTACCTACGATAGCCAAATTATGTAAACGGCTCAAGTGTCCACTGACTGATGAATGGATAAAAAAGATATGGTATAGGGGCACCTGAGTGGCTCAGTCGGTTGAGAGTCTGACTCTTGATTTCAACTCATGATCTCACGTTTTGTGAGAATGAGTCCCCACAGAGGGCTCTGTGTTGATAGCGCGGAGCCTGCTTGGGATTCTCTCTCTCCCTCTCTCTGCCCCTCCCTCGCTCAAAATAAACTTAAAAAACCCAAAAGATGTAGAGTGTGACACACAATAGAACATTACCCCACCACAAAAAAGAATGAAATCTTGCCATTTGCAGTGACATGGATGGAGCTAGACAGCATCATGCTAAATGAAATATGTCAGATGGAGAAAGACAAATATTGTATGACTTCACCCATACATGGAATTTAAGAAAGAAAATAAATGAGCAACAGAGAAAAAAGAGAGACAAACCAAGACTCTTAACTACAGAGAACAAAGTGATGGTTAGCAGAGGGGAGGGGGGGTGGAGAGAAAGGGTAAAATAGGTGATGGGGATTAAAGAGTTCACTTGTGGTGATGAGCACCAGGTATTATATGGAAGCGTTCAATCACTATATTGTATACCTGAAACTAATATTATACGTATATTAACTGGAATTTAAATTAAAAAAGAAAAAAGTCCTCAAACTTCTGCATCTGGGATAGATCCTGGGATTGGCAGATTCCATGTCACGTGACTTCCATATGACTTCACATTGAGATATATGTTCAAAATGATAAGCTTGTGATCCTGCAAGAATCTCAACTATGGTCAATGTACTCAGCTTACATTTTAGATAAAAAGGATAAGGCTGCTTCAAAACAATCTTCTTTTAACCATGTCAAATCAACATTCAGATCAGCTTTAGAGTGCAATTTTGAATTTTTTTTTTTTTAATGTTTATTTTTGAGAAAAAGAGAGCACACGTGCATGAGCAGGGGAGGTGTGGAGAGAGAAGGGGACAGAGAGGATCTGAAGCAGGCTCTGCACTGATGGCAGAGAGCCCACTGTGGGGCTCCAACTCACGAACCACGAGATCTTGACCTAAGCCAAAGCTGGACACTTAACCGACTGAGCCACTCAGGCACCCCTTGAACTCATTCTTGATTAGAGATATGCTGAATAATTTGGAGATCCAACCAAATCCAAATAAAATATATCCTTATTGACCTAGCTTAGAAGGAAGAGGGAATGCAACTGCTTTATTTAACTTAACTCCTGATACTAAATTCAAAGGAATGACTCCAGTAAGCTCACACAGAATGTATAAAAATCGATGGCAAACGTGAACAGTTTCAATTTTCTGAAATTAGAATTGGTCTTAAAGAGAGAGAGAGAGATGGCGAGATATAGCTGCACAGAGCCAACATTTAAAAAAAAAATGGTCTTTTAAAAATTTCACCAACATGGTTTTCATTTGAAATACATAAAGATCAAAGATCATTAGAAGAATAACTTCACAGGGACGCCTGGGTGGCGCAGTCGGTTAAGCGTCCGACTTCAGCCAGGTCACGATCTCGCGGTCCGTGAGTTCGAGCCCCGCGTCAGGCTCTGCGCTGATGGCTCAGAGCCTGGAGCCTGTTTCCGATTCTGTGTCTCCCTCTCTCTCTGCCCCTCGCCCGTTCATGCTCTGTCTGTCTCTGTCCCAAAAATAAATAAACGTTAAAAAAAATTAAAAAAAAAAAAGAATAACTTCACACTGAGGTACCTGCTATTTAAAGCCTTTTCATTTTATAAATAGATCCACAATGGGCTATGGGATTAAAATGGCTTAATCTACAGGCTTCCTGCAGGCAGCCTTAAAGAGTTCCAGAAATCCAAGCTACGAAATCGAATAAGTGACAAAGTAACCTAGAAGATGCCAAAAAACATTAAACATAAAGATCTTAATTTTTAAAAAATACATATATTTTAAAATGTTTACTTTTGAGAGACAGAGAGAGTGAGGGAGAGCATGTGCGTTCAAGTGGGGGAGGGTCAAAGAGAGAGGAGAGAGAATCCCAAGCAGGCTCTGCGCCATCAGCACAGAACCCAATGTGGGGCTTGGACTCACAAACTGTAAGACCATGGCCCTAGCCGAAACCAAGTCAGATACATAACTGACTGAGCCACTCAGGCACCCCCCTAACTTTTTTTTAAGTTAGTTTGTGTGTGTGTGTGTGTGTGTGTGTGTGTGTGTGTGTGTATTTATTTATTTATTTAGAGAGAGAGAGATGGAAGGGCAGAGAGAGAGAGAGAGAGAATTCCAAGCCAGCTCTGTACTGTCAGTGCAGACCCTGAGGTGGGCCTTGAACTCAGGAACCATGAGATCATGACCTGAGCTGAAACCAAGAGTTGGATGCTTAACCAGCTGAGCCACCCAGGTGCCCTAAAGATTTTAATTTTTGAGCTATGCAGCTATGTTTCCTATAATAAAAGGCCTTCGCCTAACAGTATCTGTAGAGCTTCGAATTTTAAAGACAGATGAATAGAAGACTGTTGGAGAAGGACAGACATGTCTGAGGATGTGTGCACGGGAAAAGGGGCAAGAAAAGCAAAAGGGAAAATCTAAAGGCAGAATATTGCAGACATCCTGAAGGTCTTTTTTTTAGAAAACAGTTATTTAATGTTTGTTGAATAAATATCAACATTAAATACATCTGATACAAAAATCCAAATGCAAATGAAAAATTCAAGTCAGTGCCTACTTCAGATTCAAAGCATTCACCTCTGGCAGTGGTACAAACATTCCTTGAACTGGGAAAGGTGACCAGAGGAATGGAGACCTTAGCACTGAATTATTGTGAAGAAATAAAATGTTTTGCAAAAAGGGAAATATTTGAATTGACTGTGTAAAGTAGGATAAAAACCTGTCTTTTGAAGGTAATCTTTACCACATAGAGAGAAAATACCCAAAAAAGAGAATGCAGTAAAAAACCAGGGCAACAAGTTACCATAGGGTAATGAGACTATAATTGTTTCCTGCATTTTCATTCTGTTTTACTTCTAGGTTTTCTCTAGTGGGGGGTGGGGGGAGGATGGGAGGAGGGGAGTGAAAAACTGGCAAAAATGTTAAGATAAAAGATTTAAAAACCCCATTAGCACCTTCCAGGAGACCTATTTCCATAAATAAAGCCAGATACCAAAGTGACAGACCAGACCACACACGCCCAGGCACAATGACCAGAATTTCTGTAGACTATATGTAATTAACCATGTAACTGAAACGAAATCTAGCAGGACCTGGCACCTAAAAACTCATAATAGTAACTATTATAGTGATTATTTTAATCTTAGAGGACCTTTCTGCAAGCGATGTCCCCCACTTACCATGCACCTCTAAATTGCACTGGTCTTGTTCAGCTCTGCCACAGACTATGAGATTGTCACTGGGCTTGATCAAGAAATCTTCACGTTCATATTGTTCCTAAGTGGGAAGAAAAAGTCATTAACTAGAAGCATGTATTTGGTAAGGTTCCCAAAGACTTACTAAGAAGCATAATTAGAAAAGCCATGTAAGTATTTACCGTATCCTTCAGAGTAACATAAGGATCTTGATCATTACTTCCATAGACTGTAAGACCCAAAAGAGACTCACCAAGAGTTTCAGTATCTGTAAAAATTCATAAATTGAAACCAGTAAGTCATTTTGACGAAAGCATTCTCCTACAGTATCCAATATTTAGACTAAACTCCAACTGTCTACTTCATAACTAACTGGATCATCCCTAGTCAGGAAAGGAAATACTGAGTAATCAACAGGAATTTAAAAGCCATTTGTATGTGATCTTGGACTGCGTATCTGATAGTCTTGGTATTCACAATGTTCCAATAAAAGAATTAAACTGTGAAGCTCTCTCTTAGAAAATATTACAACTCTGCTCAGATTCTCTAACTTGCTCCTTGTAGTCATTATTAAAAAGTGCTACAGAGAGGTGGCCTTGAAAATGTGGAGATAAAATTACCCTAAAACACTAGAATTGATACAAATAAGGGTGGCCTGGCCAAATCAAATTTTAAAAATGATGAGTTTCACAAAGTTAAATGGGCTTCTTTATTGCAAGATTTCTGAGAACTGCTGATATGCTAATTTGCCATATGACTCTGAAAGAACCACTACTGTGCCTTTTCCACTAAACGTACTTCCAACTGGCATTCTCTTATGGCATTATCTGCAAGGGTGACACAGAGTACACCCCAAATAATGGAAAACTCAGGAGAAGAAAGATACTCTAATTGCTGGGGGAAGCTACTTTAAGGAAGAGGACGATTCAGTCTTGAACATTTGACCGGCAACAGACATGGGAATTTCAACTGGATGAGAAAGAGCCAACAGTCCACATAGTGTGGGGATAATGAGGAAGCAGTTTCTGAATGCCATTTCTGCAGGTTGGGTTAGCTCTTCCTTTCTCTGTATTCCCATGGCACTCTGTCCTAGCAGGATGGGAGCAAGGTTAGGGGCCCACAACCCAGAGTCCGAAGGAAAACACTATTCTCTGCATCTAATGAAGTACACGGAGAGAATAAAGGCTTTAGAGCAAGAGAATGTTCAACCCTCAGCTCCACTGTTCAGCAGCTGTGTCACATTGGTAATGTTAATTCATCTGTGTAAGCCTCAGTTTTCTCTGTAAAATGGGGGTAATAACTACTCTCTCATTAACACAAAGAGACTCATTCAGGTATAGTGGAAACACAGTATTACATTAGGTTCAGGTGTACAACACAGGGATTTCCCATCTCTTATACATCATGCCATGCTCACAAGTGTAGCTACTGACGGTCAGCATACAATGCTATTATAGTACCTGCGACTATATTCCCTATGCTGTAACTTTCATCCCCCTCCCCATGACTTATTCATTCCATAACTGGAAGCCTGTATCTCCCACTCCCCTTCACCCATTTTGCCCATCCCCCAACCCAAGTTACAGGTTATATTCACTACTTACAATAAAATATATGATACTGTGTTTTTTTTTAGATTTTAAATTAGTGGGTTAACTTATTTTCTAAACTAGTTTAGGAAACACACGATCTTCCCGAGCCTTGAGCCAGATTATTTAACTGGCATAAAGGACAACGAAATCTCACAGTGAAAGTCTGCAACACTAGAAGCATGATCTAATACACGAAGCTTGTGATTAAAAACCAGAAGAAGTGAGTGAATTCTAACCTGGGTCACCTTCCTCATCATATTTATCTAGGTCATACTCGGCCAGTTCATCGTCATCCAACGTCCTGTCGTCCTCTGGGTCACCATCTTCCAGGGGTTCCCTTGGTCGTGCCTGGGTACGTGCACTCTGCATGCCATCTTCCGAAGGATCGCCTGTCTCCTCTTCATCACTGCCACCTTCTTCTCTATGCCAAGGGAACAAAAAGATAAAGAAATCACCCAAATGGTACCATTTAATAACAAGACCACCTGTCATCACTGTTTAAGACTTCCACTTCACCTAGACTTTAAAGTCTACCTAAAGTAGATTATCAACAATCTTTTTATTTTTTTATTTTTTGAGAGACATAGAGAGACAGAGCACAAGTTGAGGAGGGGCAGAGAGAGAAGGAGACACAGAATCTGAAGCAGGCTCCAGGCTCCGAGCTGTCAGCACAGAGCGCAACGCGGGGCTTGAACTCACAAACTGTGAGATCATGACCTGAGCCGAAGTCAGACGCTTAACCGACTGAGCCACCCAGGCGCCCCAGATTATCAACAATCTTAAACTTACTGTAATTTTTCCTTTGCTTCAGCAATGAGACGTTTTACTTCTTCTTTACTAAGCTCTACCTGTAAGAGAGCAAACATTTCATTGAGACATGGCTAAGGAAATCATTCTAAATCTCTGAATTACAAAGAAGTTTGCAAACTAATGTAAAATATAACTTCAAAAGACATCAAGAATTAAACTTCAATCTAGACTCTCTAAATTCACTGTAAATGGGAGTTTTCACATGTCTTTATGTAATTAAATCCTTTCCTACCTCAAACTGTTAAAAAAAATTGTGCTCAGTCTACCTCTTCCCAGACATTCCAAAAAAGACTGACTTGCATAAACTGACTTCTATGATAGCCCATCTCATTTCTTTTAATTATTCTGTTGTCTTCTTGGTTACTTCTCATTTTCCCTGTGGGTATTCCTAAACAAACCATCCTTGCCTTGCTCTCCTGCTCATTTTCTGGTTCTCACTGCCAACGATTCACTCATCATGCTGTTGCTTTCTTGTGAAGCTCATTCATTCGGAATACTAAAACTACCACTTACAAACTGATTACCCCAAACTCTCCCCTCTAGCCCCACACTCCAGTTCCATCTTTCTAGCTGCCGTTAAGACCCTCTCCACTTGGGAGATCCTGTACAAAATTGGAATCATTCTCTTCAAAACTGCAGTTTTTCGCCTAATCAGTGCTTCAGTACCTTTTAAAATACCCCATCAGTGCTAAACTGTAAACTCCCTGAAGACAGAAACCAACTTGTCATTGTGTGTTTATGCATATAGTTCAATGCTCAGCTTATGGTAGGGATCCTTGTATGAATCAGTCACTCACTCAGTTTGCACTAAACCACCTCTAGTAATATGGAAATCCTCGAGGGGTGACATTCCATTGTTCCAGAAACCAAGGGTTTTTAAGTTTAACTAAAAGATAATTCTTTTTCTTTCTTTTTTTTTTTTAACGATTATTTATTTTTGAGAGACAGAGTGTTAGTGGGGGAGAGGCAGAGAGGAGACGCAGAATCCGAAGCAGGCTCCAGGCTCTGAGCTGTCAGCACAGAGTCCGACGAGGGGCTCAAAAACTCATGGACTGCGAAAGCAAGACCTGAACTGAAGTCGTACTCTTAACGGACTGAGACAGCCAGGCACCGCCCCCCCCCCCTTTTAAGATACTTATTTTTCTAATTATTCTCATTGATCTGGGTCTCTCTGGGATTTTGTAGCATAAACTCACCACTTCTACCTATAACCTCTTCAAGCAGTTTCCAAACATGTTGGCAATTAGAATCACATGGGGGAAATCTTTGAACACTCCAAACCAATTACATCACGTATTTGGGAGTGGGCCACAGGCATCGGTATTTTTTAAGTAAGCTCTATGCCCAATAGGGGGTGGGGGGGCGCTTGAACTCATGACCCTGAGATCAAGAGTCGCATGCTCCACCAACTGAGCCAGCCAGACATCTTAGGCATCAGTATTTTTTGAAGCGCCCCCAAGTGGTTCCAGTATGTTGACATGTTTGGAACTCGTATAGCCTTTAAAAGCCTATATATCCCTTTTTACTAACAACTATTACCTCCTTCAATAACTTCTAATGAGATCATTTTCTGGCCCCGTTATAAATATGCACTGGAGCCAAACACTGGTGAATAAAACAAGCAAGTCTGTGCCTTAGTGGAATTTACACCTCCCGGGGACTATTCCAATCCCTCATTCCTGTTAATTGGACGTCCCAGCCACTTACATTCCTTTCACTTCTCATCTCTGGTCATCACCGGCCCAATTACATTCAATCCAACGCCCCGCCCCTTCCTTTACTCCCACTGACATACATGCACTTGTCAACTCCATAAAGGACGGGAATCTTTCTGTTTTGTTATGCCTATCTCCAGACCCTGAACAATGCCCAAAACGCAGAAAGCACTTGTCAGTATCAGTTGAACAACTTAAGTCATACCTCCACTACAGACTCATTCTGTAACTTCTGTAGGTCTTTCCTTCATAATGTGTCACGTTTACCTCTCATCCCCCACTGCCGCCATCAACATCTCACTTGGATCGCTGCAGAAAATTCCTCATTCAACTCCGGGCCTCACGGCATCATGGTCTCCACACCAGTTTTCCTAACCTACACCTCTCATCCCCGCTCACTCCTCCGAACGCAGGAGTGGAAAGTGGTTTCACACACGTGCTCCCTCTTCCCGTTATGCCTGAAAACGCACTGGGGTGTGCGCGAAGCCAGGGTGCTGTCAAGAAGGCTTTGGGGAGATTTCCCACTCTGAGGAACACCCCGCCATCCTCCCACCGAGGAGGTCCACGTGCCGACCAATTCGGGGGTGGGGCTGGACTCGGGGGAGGGGACCGTGAGGGGGCGCGGCCCCCAACTCCCAGGCCTGGGGAGCCTCAGGCCTCCTCACGACAATCAGGCCAAAGCCGGCCTCACCCCGTCCAGTCACAGCAGCCAGGCCAAGTCCGCATGCAGAGGGTCCCGGTTCTCCAGGCGGGGCTGACCGAGGATGCTGCGAAGAGGCCGCTCCCCCTACCTTCCAGCGACCAGGCCTCACCTTGTCCGGAGTCTCTTTGGCCACGCCGCAGCGGACCCAGGCCACGCACGTCACCTGGCGGCTGCGGTTCATGGTCTTCAGCTCAAGGGCACCTCACGCTACAGACTCGCCCCCAGCAGCATTGGGCCTCCCCCCGACTCCCAGCCCGCACGCTCAGCGCCCAAGCCTGGGTGCGCTGCCTGCGCACGGCGCACGCGCGGGCTCTGGTTTCCGCGAGTCCGCGCCCACTTCTGACGTCATTCCAGGGCGCCGAATGGGAAAGGGGCGTGGAAAGGGGTGGAAGCGGAAGCAGCCGGGAGGGGACTCCATGTGGGTGGGTCGCGCTGTGTGACCTGAATGGGCTTTTTAGGACTGTTCCGCGTGGGACGGTCTCTGCAGGCTTCATGGAGGCAATAAATAAAACTGGAACTGTAGGGGTCAGAGGCGGATTTTCATAGCTCTTTATTTTGTCTGAAGTTCCATAGTCTTAAAGCTGACAAATGGTAGTAGTTTGTGGTTTTCTTTTAAATCTTTCTCCAAAACGGATTTGTCATTTCAAGGAGATACTTCCGCCATTACATCTCACCACATTCTTGGGTGTTACTTCCTCAGCTTAAAACATTTAGCACTTATTATATACTTAAGTACACAGTAGTGGTTGTAGCAACGGCAAACATAAAACGCTTGTTATGTGCAAGGCACTTTTTAAAAGCCTTCTGTTAATTTGCTTACTTAGCCCCATGTGGGAAGTCTTATTCCCACTTTACCCCTGGGGGAGAATTAATGATCTTTCCTAAGGTCACATAGCTGATGTAGTTAGAGTATAAACCCAGGCAGTGTTGAGTGGGGAAAGGGTTAACACTAGGCTGGGCGATATCAGGGATCTTCAGGGAGGCAGGCTGCAGCTGCAAGCGGGAGGCTGAAGAAGAAGCGGGGTTTGGGGGGAAAAAAAGGGTAAAAGTATTCCAGACCCACCATGCATGGAGTCTCACAAACTTTCTGATAAGGTCCCCATAGAGTCAGGAACAGAAATCCTCTGTGGCTACCTACTTGGGCTCTCACTCTATAGCTTCATACTTTCCCTCAATAAACTCATCGCTTTGCTCACTCTGTTGTCCGGGAGATTCATTCTTCGGCTCCATGAGACGAGGACCAGCATTTTGTCCCACCCTCCTGTAACTGTGTGACTCTAGAAACTTGCTGTAATCTGTGTCATGTTTCTCAGTTAAAGTCAGAGTCACCTGTTGTAGAAAATGTCAGGGGCTGGGGCACTGTAGGATGGCAAGTCTTCGCATCCCAGAACAATCTGGGTTTTGACCTTTGTGGGCTGTGTGACTCTGTTTAGGTCATTTGCCCTCTGTGAGCTTCCATCTACAGCTCCTATCTCTGAGATGGGCAAGCAAAACCAGGAGAGGGGCTGCAATTGGAGAGAGAGGTGGCAAAGATAAACAGGAAATACATGGCCTTCACCTGTTGCATTGCTAAAGTGGGCTGTCCACCTGGGGGTCAATTTGTGGGCATTTTTGCAACCTACTTGTCTTCACATAAAATATTTTACTTGGTTCTCACAACAACACTGATGAAACATGATCAAGAATTACCTCCATTTTAAAGATGAGGAAGTTAGAGTTCTCGGGGGTGAAAAGCCTTACTAGCCTGAGATTACACACAGTTGGCAATTGATAGAATTGATAGAATTGCAACTAGACAGGACCATCTCTCTCCACTCAGCCTAATGCCCTGGGTGCTCTATCAGCCTGAGGAGAGATCCTCTCAGGACTTCATTTCTCAGACTATGTATTCATTAAGGCCTCTTCCACTGCTATTTCTCTAAACTGATTCTTCTGTGATTTCTTTGCTTTTGACCCATTTAAAAAGGTGATTTGGCAGATTGTATTTTTCCAGAAATGGATGCAACAATGTCTTCCTTCACACGTGTTTTCCTACAACGTAATTTGGATAGTCCCCCAACAAAACATGGAGTCTAATTCTTACCCACCTCCTAACCTTGAATCTGGGTAATTTTATGGTTGCTTTGAGCAATAGAGTATGACAGTAGTGACATGTCCAAGGTTAGGCCATAAATGGGATACAGGTTTTGCCTTTCCTTCCTCCCTTTTTTGGAAATACTCATGTTAGGTGCTCTGAGCTATCCTATAAAAAGTTTCAGTACCCTGAGGCCACTATGCTGTGAGAAAGCCACAGATGAAGAGGCCATATTTGGGTGCTCCAATAGACAGTCCCTAGTTTTTGAGTCAACCCAGACATGTAAATGTGAGAGCCTTCAGATGATGCCAGAACCCAGCCACTGATTCACCCACAGCCTTCAAGTTTTCCTAGCTGAGACCCAGACACCACGGAGCAGAAATCAGCTGGCCCCACTGGGCTCCACCCAAAGTTCTGAGCCCCAGAATCCATGAGCTTAAATAGTTGTTTCAAAGTGTTGTGTTTTTTTTTTTTTATCCTTCCCTAGGTTTTTTATTATGGTAAAATACCATTTTAACCTTTTTTAAGTGTACTATTCCATGGCATCAAGTACCAAACCACTAAATTTTGAGGTTTTTTAAATGCAGCAATAATAACGAACAGGCAAGAACCTGTGCTATATTTAGGATAGGGCACATGCACTGATTTATTAGTAGAGGCTGATTTATTAACACTTGGTTGGGCTCAGTCAGGTGTGTGCATGGGAATACAAGGAATGGGTTTATGTTTGAATATTTGCTTCTGGATCTATTCCCTCTGGGGGCTGCCCTCTTAGGAGCCAGCTGCTGCTGTATGATGGTGTTTGGTGCCGAGTGGGCACTTGGTAAATATTTGTTAAGCGAATGAGCAAATTAAGTCACAGAAGGTGGACTAGGTCTCGGGTTATTTTTGGCCTGCTAAGCTTACACTCATATACTGGGCTTATTTAAGCCTGAAATTGTGCCACTTCAACCCAAGTTGTGAATTCTCTTCAAAAATAATCCAACTGTGGTTGGCATTATTAATTCTTTGGGTTTTTTTTTAAGTTTATTTATTTATTTTGAGAGAGAGAGAGAGAGAGAGAGGGAACGCACTTGTGTGTGAGCAAGTCGGGGAGGGGCAGAGAGAGAGAGAGAGAGAGAGAGAGAGAGAGAGTGAGTCCCAAGCAGGCTCCATGCTGTCAGCACAGAGCCCATCTTGGGGCTTGATCTCACGTTCGTGACCTGAGCCAAAATCAAGAGTTGGATGCTTAACCAACTGAGCCACCTGGGCGCCCTGTCATTAATTCTTTGTAACAAGAAATGAAAGCAATGGAGCTTAAGATGCTCTGTTTCCAAGCCTGATTCTTGGGAACACTGATGAGCATATTTGACTCAAAAAAGTCTCTTTGCCAGAGGCCAGAAAAAATGCATGTTGACTATTCTTAGAGCTAAAAGTCCCAAAGGATCGGACCCAGGCCCAAGCGAGGCTCTTGTACACTCTCTAGCTCGGTACCATGTGTAATTAGGCTCATAAACATTATATCCGATTGGCTGTGAGTTCTGGGAGGAAAGTTAAGTCTGGGTACCCTCCTCCCCATTGTACTAGGCCCTGTTTCTCGCCCCTCCTCCAGCTCACCCCACGATAGTAGCTGATGAGGAGTGGAAAGAATAATAACCCTTGCCAGTTACCAAGTGCTAGAGACTTGTGCCACAAACAGATTTTTACAAAGTCAGGTATGCAAAATGTAAATTTTCTTTTCTAGGAGTGAACTTCATTTCCATTTTCATGAGAACAGGAAACTTACCACAGAAGAGTCAACACCTAGTATGGTGTCTGGCACAATTAATGCCAGTGAATATTTGTTGGATAAATTAATGGTTTCAGAGTTCTAAGCTGAAGTCCAGAGTCATCAGGCAACTTTCCCAGCATCACACAGTAAATGGCAAGACACTGTCTTGGCTCCCAGCGCAGAATCTTTCCTCTGTGCCAAAGTTTTCTGGTAGATTCATTCACTCATTCATTCATTCATTCATTCGTAAGGACTGTTTTGGATGCAAGTGACAAGTAATTCTAATTGTTTTAGGCAAGAAATGGAAATTATATGCTCATATAATTCAAGAATCCAGTGACACAAATGGCTTCTGACTCAGCTGGATCCAGGGGCTTAAACCCTGTCAGCAGGACTTGACCTCTCTCATCTTCTGTCTCCATTTTCCACTGTGTTGGCTAATTCTAGGCCTTCAGCACCTTAAAACCTGCAGCGTCCTTATGTCTTGCAGCCTTAGCAGAAGAGCACTTGTCTTTATCCCCACCTCTGTCTCCTTTGTCTCCTCGGTTCTGGAATGGTCACTTGCCCATTCCTGAACCAGTAAGTGTGGTCAGGAGAAGCCTGGCTAGCTAGCCTGGCTAGCCTGGCTAGCTCTGAGCCATGTGTCCAGCTCTGGAGCCAGGGAGGGAATCAGCCCTTATGTGGAGCACAGGGGTGAAGGTGGGGAAGGGAGCACGCCCTAGGAGAAAATTGGGGTGCTGCTACCAGGCGTGGCTGGCGAGAAGGATTGTGGCTCACAACACTCAGCAAACGTTGCCCCTGCCATCTTTGTGCAGAGTTCTGTTCAGGAAGACAGGGAGCTACGAAGGAGAACGTGTCACGCGAGTTTAGACTCTCACAGAGGATCAGACCTGAAAGTTCAGGGAAAACCAAATAAGATGTGCAAGCAAATGTGGTCACACCAACCTGACTGGGGACTCACTCACCTGTTCACCGTCTAGCTACGGGGCAACAGCTGAGGTTTCTGACCATTTAGCTTCCACCAGAAACAGCGTTTCTGCAGTTCTCTGCTCCTTCATGCCACCCCCATCCCCTCCTCTTAGAAAAACTTTTCTCCGCCAGGTTCCAAGAGTAGTTTCCTGTCTCTCCTTAGCTCCTGGGTACCACTTCAGTGTTCATCTTGAAGTGAAACTTCCTAAGATTTCTGGCTCAGGTTCTGTCTTGATTTTCGGCTCCAGTCTCTCTAGAGATGACGAGCTGTGTGGTCCTCGGGTCACAGTCCCAGACTTGAGGCTGGCACAGTGTGAACAAGGGTAAGACAAGCAGAGAGGTGGCGGGGAGCCAGACGGTGCCCAATCTTGCCGTTCGTGGGAAGGAAGCTGATTAGGGGTATGTGGCAGATGAAGGACTTATGTTTTCGTGTCATTTGATCTCCTGCGTGAAATGCACATATATTGGGGGCAGAGTGACTGCGGGAGAACCACTGGCAGGCTCCTTATGGCTAATCCAGGGGAGATGATGTGGTGTGGATTGGAGGATGGCTGACTCTGGGATCGAGGCAAGTGGGGAAAGACACCGTCTCCTGCTGGGAAGGTGTGTAATTAACTGGTGCCCATATTTAGGCTACCACAGGCGAGAAGACTGAGGCCAGAAAAAGGATGTGACTGATTCACGACCACACGTCATGTTGGGCTCAGAGCCCGGGCCTCTCAATATTGGTCTATGTGGTTCCATCTACACCCATGCAGACTCTCTTGGAAGGGGAGGCAGAAATGTGTGCCCAGGGAAGAGTGCACGCTTTCGTGTAATCCACCTGTAACGAAATCAGTTTCATTCTTGCCATTTCAAGCCTCACTTGGGTGGCACTAACAGAGATTTCTGAAGGGAGGGGGGCAGCAAATTGGAGCCAATTATTGACAAGAAGCAGAGAAAGGATCAAAGGTTTGGATGCCCAAGGAGGAAGGACATGAGTTTATTTTAAAGGACGTTGAAGATGAGTTCTGGGCTCCTCCAGCCAGCCTTTGCAAGTATCAGTCATCCTACAGGCCATGCTGACCACACAGTAGCCACATGCCCGCCTCTTCCATTAGACTGTGTCTGATCTCCCTTACGGTTCCCAGAGCCTGGTGGAGAATCCATGCCAAATAAATACTTTAGGAAGAAGTGGGAGAATGACATCACTGGTCCCCTGATCACAATGGAGTGAATGGAAGGATCAAGTTGTTGCCTGGCTATGAGATTCGTTACAGAAGCAGAGAAATTGTCAGGTTCTAATTACACTGTCCATAGCTACAGTGTTTATGTTGTATCATCGTGTGTAACACAGAGTAGGTGCTTAGTAGATATTTACTGAATGAATGAATGACTGAGTGAATGAGTGAAACCTCAGTCCCTCACTTAAGTGCCAAATTCACGCTTATCTAGAAGTTTGGGCCTCCTTGAATGCAGCAGTGTGGCTCCACCTAGTGGATTATGTTTGGAATTTAAACATTTTTCCCCACTTATTATTTTTTTTAATGCTTATTTATTTATCTATTTTGAGAGAGAGAGAGAGAGAGAGAGCAATCACGGTGTGTGTGGGGGGGGGGGGGCGCGGGGGCAGAGAGACAGGGAGAGAGAGCATCCCAAGCAGGCTCCATGCTGTCAGCATAGAGCTTGACTTGGGGCTTGATCTCACAAAACAGGTGATCATGACTTGAGCCGAAATCGAGAGTCGGGAGCTTAACCAACTGAACCACCCAGGCGACCCTTTCCCCACGTTTTTTGAACTGTGTAGCTTCTATGATTACTTACTCCCATTCATCCAGTTTGGCACAGATCACCAAGTATGACAGCATAGCCCTGTAGGTGAGAGGAGCCTATCTGGAGCTCTGAAATGGGCGATTTGAGAAAGACACTTAGGGGATGGAGGGGGCCAGATAGATGAAGTCGCTTAGAGCAGCTGATGTGTAAGGAACACTAGGCCAGGTATTCAGAGGCCCGTCAGTACTTTGCTGTGTGGCCTTGGGCAACACACTTGCTCTCTCTGAGCTTCGGTTTTATCATCACACCACTGTGTGCCTCTTGTGCTCCTGGGATAATGCACAGATACCACCACAGTCTCATTGGACATATGGGGACACCACACTGCAGCTGAGGAAAGTGGCTTTAAATTAAGGAGCCCAGGACTCACAGTGAAGGGTCCAAACCAGAATTTGAATTCAGAGCCATATGACTCTAACACCTGTCCTGTTGGCACTGCATCTCCTCTAGATGCTTTCTAAAGCCCTTTTATGGTGCTACGTACACATCTTCTTGAACCTGTGTCTCTCTTTTTGAGAGGCTGTATATCCACAGAGTTACAGGTGTGGTCTCTGGAGTCCAACTGCCTAAGTTTACTTACATGACCGATTCCACTCACATATCTAGTTATAAGGTATGTGACCTTGGGCATGGCTTCATTTCTCTCCATTTGGGTTTTCCCATCTGTCCCATGGGATTAACAACAACAAAGTATTGAGATCACGTATACGTGTGTGTATGTATATGTATATTTAAAATTTTTTTTAATGTTTATTTTTTTTTTGAGAGAGAGAGACAGAGCATGAGTGGGGGAGGAGCAGAGAGAGAGAGGGAGACACAGAATCCGAAGCAGGCTCCAGGCTCCTAGCTGTCAGCACAGAGCCCGATGCGGGGCTCGAACCCATGAACTGTGAGATCATGACCTGAGCCAAAGTCGGACGCTCAACTGACTGAGCCACCCAGGTGCCCTGTATATGTATATTTAGATTATATATATTATATCATGCACACACACACACACACACGCTCAGAATACTACCCAGGACAAGAACATCTAATAAGTATTTGTATGTTTTAACTATAAGTACATAGTTACACATATATAAAAATATATAAGTATTTCTGTGTTTTAACTACCATGCCTTGCCTTTGGACTTTCGCTGCTCCTTCTGACATAGGCTCAGATAGCTGTACGTTTAGGTCTTTAATATTATTCCAAGTAAGCCCTGTTCATAGTCACAGGGACACACTGGTGGGACTGAAAAAAGGAAAGCTTTCACTGTGCCCTTTCCGGGTTGAATCCCGTTACAGGACCACCCTGCCTGTAGGGCACTATGAATTAATATATGAAATTTATAGATACTGCAGTTATATTGTAGAAATATATTGATTCCATTATTTGGGGGTGGAAGTATTAATTTCTCATTTGCAAATATTTAAAACAAATTGAAATTTTTATAATCTTATTCTTGCCTTTCTTCATTTTTATACCTGGAGCTTCCAAAATAGACGTGACCTTGGTGGGTTTCTCTTGACCTCCCAGAGGCCGTGCTCTATGCCAAAGTAGGAAGGCTGGCAAAAGAGTAAATCTCGGAAATCCCCTGGAAGATGAAAATATAAAGCGGGCTCTGCTGTCTGAGGAGGCCCATGATGACCCAGCTGGATGCGGCTGGACTTGGCTCCGGGAGGAGGAGAATCTGAGCTCATCGCTAGAGACTGTGTTGACTTTCCTGTGATCCAGGAAACTACGGGGAAGAAATGCTGACCCAAATTCCTTCCAAACCACCGTGCTGAGCAGTGACTGGAGACCCAAACCCATCTCCCCAGAACAGAGCTTCTCAGCCCTGGCCCTGCTGACACTCGGGACAGGGTAACTCTGTGAGCCAGAGCTTCTCCTATGCATTGTAGGATGTTGAACAGCTTCCCGGCCTCTGCCCACTAGATGCCAGTAGCATCTCTCTCCCTCGGTTGTGACAACTACAAATGTCTCCAGACGCTGCTAAATGGCTCTGGGGGCAAAATCCTTCCCCCTCCCCCTGCACAAGGCGGGTGGCTTGCTAAACCAAGTCCGAGTCATGTGGTTAGTGCCCCTGGTCAGATATTTTTGGTGAAGGCCATGATGATGGTTTGTGTACAGAGAGGTAGCTGAGGTGGGAGGTTGGCCTTGAATTATCTAGATAATTGATCAATTCTCCTCCTCTATGTTGCATTGTAGGCAAAGCCTTGGTCTCCTTGGGATGAAAAGGTCACGTTTCATTAATAGGGATGTAGAGACAGAACCTAAGGCCTGCAGTCCTAGGAGTTTGGGGCACTCTGTAAAAATCACAGTTTTTTCTTATAACCTTCATGCTCTCAAAGACATTTCTGAGAAAGCCATTTCAGATTGCCACATGTCCCCTCCGTGTACCATTCAAACATCGTTTTTCAAGCCTTCACAATTCTTGCTGTCTACCCTCTTCTCTATTCCTGCCCGTCGTGGCCTGTCTGTCCCACTCGGGACGCAAGCTGCTTTTGGCACACCGGACCCGAGTGTATGTGGTTTTACAAACAGCCCTTAACTTTCTGTTAACTTTCTGTTAACATTTTCCCCCAGAGTGGAATGACTTTTATCTAATGCTTGACAAAGAGTGGAATGATTTTTATCTAGTGCTTGATAAAGAAGCTAATTCCTAAAGTTGTCAGCCGAAACAGGTGGCTGGAAATAGTGATTGCCTGCATACTGTTCCAAAGCTTTTGACACAACGTCCCCCCTGGTGAGAGACAGCAGGAAAGAAGCGGCAGAGGGTAAGGTAATTCACCAGACATTCACCAGCAGCTGGAGAAACACCTCCCACGTCTAGTCAGGGGAGAAATTGCATTCTGGAGAAGAATGCACAATTGAGTCTCTGAAACTCTCGGAGAACATGGCAGTCTTCAAATGACTCATTATGGCCTAATGCACAAAACAGCCTAAGGATCTTCCCCCACAGCCCACCCCGCTTCTCCCCGGGTCCCGATCCTCTTTTCAGGCATGTTTTCAGTGTCCTTAGGAGACAGAAGGGCCTATGGCAGTCACAGCCTTTCTCAGACCCTCCGTGTGCTCAGCAGTCATCTGGGCCTCCGGTTAAAATGCAGATTCCAGGGCAGGAGGTCTGGGGGAGGGGATGAGATTCTCCCTTCCCAACAAACTCCCAAGGAGGTCGATGCTGCTGTCTGTGATCCCCACTTTGAGGAGCAAGGGAGCAGAGCACGTCTCTTAGGAAAGGCCACGGATGTTACATGGATGGAGGAGTGGCGGTGGAGCAGAGAAAGTGCCTGCCTTGCCCCCAGGTGCCAACAACAGCGAGGGCCCCTGAGACGTGGGGCTGGCGCTTGGTTCCTGAGCCAGGGTTCAAGTCTCTGCTGGGCTGTTTCTCTTCTTTGAAATAGAAGAGGCCCCAGAAGGAGCAGCAGCTGGGCTGTAGCCTCTTCGCTGGACAGTTTAAAGGACTTTACCCAATCGGAGAACTCAGTTCGTGTCCCATCTGACCTACCGGCTGCCTACTACTCGGCTTTAACACGTGCGTATGTGACATCGGTGCAGGGAAGTGACCCCCACACGACAGATTCTAAACAAGGCCAGACGGTCTTCCTCAAGTCTGGCGCTCCCGAAAGCCACACGGCCGACCCTCCAAATCCATGGCCCAGACCGTATGTTGTTCAATGTCCTGACTTCCCGCTGCCTCGACGACACCAGAGCTAGCTACCTATCTCCTGGTTTTACGAACACAAAACAAAACACAACCCAGGTCTGTCCCGGGCTTTCTCAGTCCGCTCCTATGCTCTGCTCCCTTGAACATACCCACGGAAGGTGAAGATGCTGTGTGTATAGTCTGAGACGGGAGCAAACAGAACGGGGTTGCAGCTCAAACTGGCTCATTAAAGAAAACACAACCCAACAACCCTGGAAAAACTGAGGGTCCTGAGCTTGAGGACTTTCTGGTGGCTTATTTTTGTGCTTCTGGAAGGTTGCAGCTGAAAGTGAAATTTGTTTCTCTAGCACCGTGGCAGGAGAAAGCAAACCAACATCTTGTCCTCTGTGGGGAGGCCGCTAGAAGAAGCCGGGTCCATGCACTGCAGGCAGAGGCCATGGGGTTCACCTTCTTCCCCCTCAGGAGCGAACGAGGGAGGCCTCGCTTTGTAGGCTCTGGGGGCCTTTCCTCTTTTAAAAAGCTAGATGGGGGCGCCTGGGTGGCTCAGTTGGTTAAACATCTGACTCTTGGTTTCAGCTCAGGTCATGATCTCATGGTCCATGAGTTCGAGCCCCGCGCAGGGCTCTGTGCTGATAGGGCAGAGCTTGCTTGGGATTCTCTCTCCCTCTCTCTGCCCCTCCCCTGCTCACATGCATGTGAGCATGTGCGTGCTCTCTCAAAATAAATAAATTAAAAAAAATGCTCTATGAAGTAGTTGAGTGTTTGAGGTCCTTCTCAGCTCTAACAAGGGACTAAAACCCAAACCTCCCACATTCAGATTATTCCCTGTGGTTGTGTTAATGCTGCTCCCTGCATCCCGGGTTAACAGAGCACGGATCTGGGAGGTCAGGAGATGCCCCCTAGGTGTGTGTGTCCCTGGTTCAGTGATGCCCATCACTGAGCTGCTGTTTGCGGGCGAACTCAGCCATTAGGAAACTTCCCCCTGATGCTGTCTCTACTTATCAGCAAAACTGAGGGATGCAGGCTGGTGGGAACTTGGCCCCATAAAAGCGAAAAGCCTGAGACAGGAAACATGTGGACTCAGAGGCGCGATGGACCAAACGTGTCTCCTGTCTGACTCATGGCCTCACTGAGCATGACCTTGACAATCGGGGCCCATATGCCAAAGAGGTGTGGGGGTGGTGGTAGGGGTGGTGGTCGCTTCACACCAGGAGTCGGCCCGGCAGCAAGTCTGTCCCCAGGCTGTGTCTGTGTGTCAGGGAGCACCTTGAGGGACCCAGTTACCTCTGTCCCCAGTGACAGTCAAGACCCATTACATATTGGCCCATCTGAACTGAACTTTTATACCACTCAACACCCCTGTCTCGCCCAAACAAAACTCACGCACACACAAAACTGCATGTGGAGGAAGCTGACCTTGGCATAACAGCTCACCACGGATGCGCACGATTAACCTTCCCCCGAGCCCGGAAAGCTTTTTCTTCCTCTTCTGAATATGTGTCTGAATGGTCATTTGTTTTTTTTAAAGCAGCAGAGAGGAGAAAAGCATTTCATTCCCCCACCTCCCTGGAAAGGAAGCATCTTATTTGTTTTTTTAATTAAAATTCTTGTCTTCCTTTTTCAGATTTTATTTTTAAGCAATCTCTACACCCAACGTGGGATTCGAACCCACAACCCTGAGATCAGGATTCACATGCTCCTTGGACGAAACCAGGAGTCCAAAAGGAGACATTTTAAACAAAGAGGATGGTGAAGGATTAGAGCTTGCTCATTAGTCAAGCTAACACAGTCTGCACTCAATCCCAGCACTGCATTTACTTTTTGCCTTGCTGTCTGCACCTCAGCTTCCCTATCTGTAAAATGGGAATACAAATCCCTATCATAGAAGAGGATGGAGATAATAATGCATACAAAGCGCTGGGTACAGTGGCTACCACATGATAGATGCTCAATAAACGTTAGTTCTCACTGTGATGTCCGAGTCAGAGCAATGTTGGATTTTACTTGTTTTCCTATTTGTATACACTGCAGGGTGTCTTTCCACAGCAG
The DNA here is from genome assembly GCF_014898765.1 of Herpailurus yagouaroundi. Taxonomy (NCBI): domain Eukaryota; kingdom Metazoa; phylum Chordata; class Mammalia; order Carnivora; family Felidae; genus Herpailurus; species Herpailurus yagouaroundi. The sequence continues at coordinate 14,850,712 of NW_024412413.1, forward strand.
CTATGTACAGGATTGAGCTGTGGCGGGCCTTCATCTGTCAAGATATCATTCTCTAAAGCCGACCCTGTCCTTCCCTGCCAATTTCTGCACTCATCGATGTAAAAGAGGGACTGGAAATGACATTTCAGTCAGAGAAGCATCTCGAAGCAGCACACAGAGGTGTGATGCTCGGCACTGTTTCCATGGCCTCTGGGATGAGATGTGGCAGCCGGCTGACAGTCGCCTAGTAGAATTCCCTACTGGAGAGCTCAGAGCAGGAGATGAACAAAGGGGCTGGGGTCCCTGGGGGCTTCAGGGAGTGAGGCTGTCAAGGGAGTGTCATGAATTAAACTGGACCCTAGTGTGGTAGAAGGGGAGCTGTTAGGCTGCCTTGGGCAGGATGCTGACAGAACCTCTGCTGGCCTCCGGGGACCTGAGGCTGCCGGTAAGGCTGAGGTGGGGTAAGCCAATCAGCCTTGAGACTGGTGGCAGTCGCCCCAGGGCAGGAGCAAACCCAGCTTCCCTCCTGCTTTTCCCTGCCTGGTGAACAAGGTGAGCTGCGTTTTGACACAGCCCTCCCTCTCACATGGCTTCAACCACGCCTCCTCTCTCCCACCTGCTGTGGCAACGCAGTGACATCCCCATTCTATAGGAGGGAAGACGGAGGCTGGAAGGGAGGGGCTCACTCACCAGGCACCTGTGGCCAAACTAGTGCACGACTCATGGTTTTTCTCTGTCGAGTCTGGTTTAAAAAATGCACAACGGATGCAGGGTTGACATGTGCAATTTCACATACCTGGGTTTCATTCTACTGTCAGAAATGGCCCTTCCCTAACTTGATTGCTTTACTGAAATCCATTTTTTTTTTTTTTTGCCTTTATAAAAAGAAGTCCCATTTTTCAGTAACTGAATTGCTCCTAGCTACTTTTTCTCTCCCCCAGCTGGTGAGGTTTTGTAGACCATTTCTCTTCCTCCTGTATTCGATAAGTAAGAGTAGTGAATTGATCAGCTGCCTCACTAACATGATGAGGATAAATGGGGTGGCAGGCTTTAATAAAATGCAGCACTGGCAAAAAATGAAGGCAGGGAGGTCATCACAAATTCTACGTAAGGAGGTCATCACAAATTCTATATCAAGATTGATTGGTTTTCTGAGGCCAAATAGATGGATTAATATCAGAGGGAGAGAACTGATAATGACAATATCTGAGTTGTAAGGACCTTTAAATTCTACCCCCCACCCCCGCATTTATTGCTTGAAGTGGTTGGCCAGTGTTTTTATTGAACGCTTCCTGTGGTGGAGAACTCACTACCCCTGTGTCATCTCATTCCATCTTTGGAAGGCTTTGCTCTGACTTTTAAACATTCTTATTTATGCTTTGATGAAATCTGAATCGTTGAAGAGTGCATCATTAGAACAGCTCTAATCCCTGCAGCCATACTGAGTGAGGCTAATTCTTATCTACAAAACCTCTCTGGTTATTTTCTTCTGATGAGTCAGTGACCTTCATCAAGTGTAGGGGACATCTATCAAGTTCATGGCTACCCCTCCTCTTTCTCCACAGGAATGCTGTGGTATTTGTCCTGTCTCCCTAATGCAACAATAAGAACCGAAGCCGCCAGCCACGCCCATAGCTAAGCACAGTCACGTGACTGAGGTTCTGCCAATCGGATGTACTGGAATGAAGAAACTCTGATTGAGAAGCGGGCACGGTGAAGGAATGGAAGCTTCCACTTCGTGGTGCAAGTGGAGGTGGAGGCATCGCTCTTTGTGGCAGGTTGAATTCCTGAGGCAGGAATGGTGTTGGTGCTTGTGGCAGGAGCAGTCACGGGAATCAAGTTCCTGGTCACTGTGGAGCTGCCATCATGGATTTCTGCTTTCGTAGCATTTGGTGGCAGCAGTGACTTTATCAGGCCTTTCCTGTGTCATGGCTTGTAAATTACTCCTAAAAGCCCTGCCTTTATTTGAGTTTTTTTTTTTTTTTCTGTTTCTTTATTTTGAGAGAGAGATAAAGAGATCGTGAGCAGGGGAGGGGCAGAAAGAGAGGGAGAGAGAGAATCCCAGGCAAGCTCCACACTGTTAGCGTGGAGCCTGATCAGGACCCCATCTCACGAACCATGAGATCATGACCTGAGCAGAAATCAAGAGTCAGATGTTTAACCAGCTAAAGCTCTGCCTTTAACATGATTTCTCTAGCCCGTCAACAATTGTATGAGTTGTCTAATATCTTTGAATAAATCCCCTTTCTTCTTAAATTAGCCAGAGTTGCTTGCTGCTGGGAACCCTGACTCATACAGGCCCTAAACTGAATGTACCACTCCAGGAGGGATCTCTGCAGTGCAGAGAGGAGCACCATCACCTCCTTATTCTAGTGATCATGCTCCTATTAATGTAGTCTATAGCTAAATGAGCTCTTGTAAGCAATGATAGCACATAGCCGATTTTCATTAAACTCCCTGGTCAGTTGAAACCCTCACATGTCAGGAGTACAGACAGATCCATTCCCTGGTCTAAGGAATTTCTAGAAAAAAAGACTTTATGTACTTTCTTATTATTTTCTTATTATTTGTTCAACAGAAAACAATGTCTGAACGTCCCCCAACAATATTTAATGTGTGAGGGTGACTCCTTTGAAGTACTGGAAATGCAGTCATTCCCTTGACAAGGAAAGAGTAATTATGGATAAAATCTGCCCCTCTTTCTTCTTGCCACCCACTCATTCCCCACAGCAAACGACAGACAAGTCTCAAGGTCACCCAGCAGCCATTTCGAACCAGATGCTTCACTCAGCCCATTCCACCATCAAGGTAATTTTCGTGAAGGTGGAAGAGACAGCTGTCTTTGATTGTCCCTTCTTGATCCTCCTGTGTGTCCCTGCCACTCTCAGGAGGCCTTTGGGAATGCAGAAAGAAGTCTTGTAAAAACAGTCTTACAATAAACAAGAGTTTTCTTCTTTGCTTCTCTGGCCAACACAGTAGGGAAAATGAAAACCAAAGCGGGAGAGGTTGGGTGCTTTAAGTCATAGCAGGGAGGCGGGTCCACATGTATGCTAGGCCATCAGTAAACACCCGTGAAATAAATGCATTTGATCTGGACTAAAAGCAGACCAGGAAAAGTGAAGGTGGAGTGTGTGAATAATTCCTTAGGCTTGTGTGAATAATAAACACTCCACCTAGGAAAATATAACTTGAAATGATTTCCCTAGATGTATTCCTTATTTATTTTAAAAGTTTTTTCATGTTTATTTTTGAGAAAGAGAGCGAGAGAGAGCAAGCATGAGCAGGGGAGGGGCAGAGAGGGAGACAGAATCCGAAGCAGGCTCCAGGCTCCAAGCTGTCGGTCAGTACAGAGCCTGATGGGGGGCTCGAATCCATGAACTGTGAGATCATGACCTGAGCTGAAGTCGGATGCTCAACCGACTGAGTCACCCAGGTGCCCTCCCCCCAGATGTATTCCTAAAATGTCTTCATGGTCTGGGATGAAAGGAAAGGCTCATAACAACCTACAAGGTTGAGATTCCAAAGAGGCAAGTGACAAGATGAGAGCCACAGGTGAATTCTGGAAGCAGAAAGGATTGGAGATGAATCTGTGACTTCCATCCTTGACACCTTTGCTGTGGGAAGGGTGGTCCCTGGATGGGCATCATTGGCACTGCCTAGATGCTTATTGGGAATGCGGAAGCACAAGCCTGACCCAGCCCTACTTAATCAGAACCTGCATTTCAACCAGATCCCCAATGATGCGCATATAGAGTGAGTCTGAGAAGCACTTCCCTACACCATCCATGAGATGTTTGGAAAAGTCAGTCAATGGTAGAAGGACCTCACTGCACAGCTGAAAGACCATTTAGACCAAGTGAGAGCAGTGGTCCTCCATGATCCATCACTGACACCGAAGTGCTGGACTAACAGCACAGAACGGTCGCGCCCGGATGCTGCAGGATGAGAAAGTCCTGTCCAGCTCTCAGGAGACGTCACTGGTTTCTGGGAGCTATGGATGGAGAATCAGCTGCCAGAGCCAAGCTGTCTCGCTGCCATACTTCCTGACATGCACATGCATTTCATTAAAAGGAGAGGAGACACTGGGGAATACTACTCAGCAATAAAAAGGAACAGACCCGTGATACACGCACCAGCATCCTTGCACGGATCTCAAGGGCATTGTGCTGAGTGAAGAAAGCCACTTACTCTACAGTTCCATTTATAGGACATTCTCAAATTGACAGAACTATAGAGGTGGAGCTCAGATCTGTGTGGCTGCAAGGGGCTGGGTTGTATGAGAGCAGGAAGGGGGTGGGTGTGACTAGGAAGGGGTAGCACAGGGACACCTTTGTGGTGTAGAAGAGTGATTGTGGTGGTGGTAAAATGGATTTATACATGTGATAGAATGGCATCGAATTGGACACATGCATTGCTGCCAATGTCAAGCTCCTGGTTTTGATATTGTACTAGAGATCCTTAAGATGCAATCATTGACAGGGAGTGGGTGAAGGGTACAAGGACTTCTCTGTACTATCTTTGCAACTTCCTGTGAATCTGTCATTATTTAAAAACAAAAAGTGAAAAGAACAAAACAAAAAGCAGACGGTGGTCATGGGGCTATGATTTGGTGAGATGCATCCTCGTAATAAAACATCCTTGGAGCCTTGTCGTAAGGCTTTTACTGGGTTTCTTGCTTTTTTTTTTTTTTTCCCCCAAAGACATTGTACACTAGCTCCCTTTTCCTAAGTCCTCCTGGATGCCATCTGGAATGTTTTATCACCCTAAATGGTGTTACCACAAGGTTCTGATACGTGAGCGTAGCAAGAAAAGTGTGACATGTCCAGTCTAGGCTCACAGAACATCAGCTCGGAAAGACTTTCATTTAGAGTTGAAGAGACAGGTGCAGAGTGGAGAAGAGGCCTGTCCAAGGTCACCAAGTAGCCAACGGCAGCAACAGGACCAAGGGCAGTATCCGCTGCCCAGTGCAGAGCCCCTTCATACCACCACCCCCCCCTCCCCCGGCAATTCTTCATCCCAGAGGTTCGAGGTGGCATTAAAATTCAGAACTCATCTGAGGTTAACTCTGAACAGCAACATCCAAAGAACGCATCAACGGCATCAGGGCATCTCTTTTAATTGCCTATTCACGCAGACAGATTGTCTTTTCATATTCGGAGCTAAACTTGGAGGCACGTCCTTTCATAGGGCACTTGTTATCCCACTGCCTCATCAGTAATGGGAACTAATGTGCAACGTGATTGCTGAGTACAAATTCTATTTTTTCCTACCAAGCAGGAAGTTTAAAATCTGCGGGGTTATTTTTAAAGGGGGTGAAAAAATAGGCATCGTACCAGCTTCCCAATGGTCCTGTCCGAAGGCACCTGCTGCTTTATTCAAGGCATTGGCCAGGTTGGGAGGATGAAGTTTCACCAGGGGGATTTCTGGGTGGAAGGGTAGGAGAGGAGTGTCCACACACTCAAGTGGCAGGAAAGGATGTGGGCTGGCTGCTGGTTTGATGAGGACAGTGACCCCAGATTTTTCTGGAGTTGACATTCGGTATTGGTTTCCTTTGGGGATTTGTGGCTACCTACCTTCTCTTCAAAGAGCCAGGGTCCCCAGCCCTGGACTGAGAGTTGGGCCAGTGGGTCTGTCGCTGCTTGGTCATTTGTGGGACAGCCTTGGACTCATGCCATATGAGTCACAGAAATGTGAGTCTCACGTTTCTGAGTAGATGAGGAGTCTGAGGAGAGCGAATCCCCACAACCCTAATATTTAACAAATATAGTAATAACGTGAAAGTATTTTTAGTACTTACATTTAGTGTTTACATGAAAATATTTTGTGTGAAATATTTATAGTACTTATATGAAAGAAATCAAGTTGAACTTGGCTTCCATTGACTTAAACATTTCTTGATCACTCACTTTGTGTGAGGCACCATGCTAGGAAGTAGGATTGCAATCGAGCTGTTTTGGGGGGGAATTTCTCCACATCCCCTGGAATAAGTAGCACAACCCTAGAGATCACACACCTCTGTGGGTTGCTGCAGAATGGCTACAGTAGAAAGTTCTAGAAACAACGGGCAAAATTGTTAACCTTCCCTTCCTTGTGTGAATCATCAGTTTCTCCTTCCCTCTGCTTAGTTTTAGAAGTTTGGGAATTACTTTCTCTGCTACTAACTGTGTAGAACCTGTGCAAACTGTCTCGCTTAATCTTTCCAATGACCCTTTTAAAAATATTTTAGAGAAAGAAATGTGGGTGGAGGGGTAGAGAGAGAAGGAGAGAGAATCCCAAGCAGAATCCATGCTCAGTACTGAGCCCGACATGGGGCTCGAACTCACGAACTGTGAGATCATGACCTGAGCCGAAAGGAAGACTTGGATGCTTAACGCTTAACTGACTGAGCCAGCCAGGTGCCCTGAAACCAATTTTTCAAAAGAGAAGAACAAAAACTAGATGGAGTGACTCATCCAATATCTCGGTTCCAGTCAGGGGCTGTACTGGCTTCGTTATGTGCAAGTTTCCAGACTTGCATCGGAGCCTGAAGCCTGGCAGTGGTGAGCATCTCCCTGACTTGAACCCTCACGGCAAGAAGCCCAGGAAACGGTCTTGGAAAGGGTGTCTGGTAGGGCTGGTCGGAAAGGGAGTCAGAAGTGGTGGGAAGCGGATACTTCCGTGCCTGTCCACCTGGGACTCAAGCTAGCGACTGGCAAGGCGAGGGGAGGAGGGAGCGAGCGCTGAATTTGAAGAAGACAGGGAACCCAGGGCCGGTGAAATAGAAGTTTTTCTCAAACTGCTGTCTGGGACGCTGACCCGATTATCCATCCTGCCAGTGCACGCTGCCGGAGGTTAGTGAAACACTGCTCAGCCACGGAGCCTTGGTAACACAACCCTGGATGAGACGACTTCTGGCTGGAGTAACACTTTTTGCCTCGGGCTTCACAGGAACAAACAACGTGAGCAGGAGAAACAGAATCCCAGAACTACAGACTCTCAGGGGCGGAGATCTTAGAAGCCCTTCCTCTAACTGGACCCTGAGGTATGCCCACGCTGTCTTCCAGCTTCTGCCTCCTATGATGGGCGCTCCCACCTTGTTCCCCCATTTTGGGCGCATGGGTGACATTTAAATACAGTACAGAGAAAACGAATTACACGTGTGCGCATTGGGGGCAGAAGCCAAGTCGAGGCCCTTGTGTTTATTCAAGCGGCTGCTCGACCACCCTCCTTCCAGTTCCTCATTGTAATGGAAGCAGAAGGAGCTTTGCGGCTGGCTGTCTCCCACAGGACTCATCCTGCCTCCCCCCGAGATGCTAAGGGCCTCAGATGCGACAGGCTTCACTGAAGACCAAATGACAACGCTGCCCATCGACAAGTAAAAGACAAACGTGGCAGCGTACGGTTTATCTTTGCAAAAGGAATAAATCAAATGGTGTACTCACCCTGAGGCTACACAGGATGCACAAAAATAAATCGACCTTCTGTTCTCCCGGCCTCAGAGTTCTGGCCCCTGGCACACGGATGCTTTGGTTGTTTCTTAAAGAAGAAACGGAACTTGGCTGCTAAGCAGGGCTGGGCATTCTGGGGAGGGGCTTGTGAGGTCAGTTGTCTACCGGGCCTCACTGGCCCAGGTCTCCCCACCCCAGCTTCCTGTAGTCCTTGTGGATGATCCAGGGGGATTCATCTCCACCCAGACCTGAGCTGGGCCCAGGCTGGGCGAGGAGCCAGAGTGGATCAGGTGAGGACTTGGTTTGACCTCAGTGATGACAATACCCAAGGGGAGAGCCGCTTGCCCTGCTGTGACCCCCCCCACCCCAGAATGCCGCCACCATCCACAAGCATCAGGTCATGCTGGCCCTTGATGGGAGCCAAACCATGTGGGCAGAACTCGTTTTTCTCCATCTTCCCACCCCCACAAAGCTTCATCGTGGCACACAAATGGCAGCCAGAACTCCACGCTCTGCAGGCGAATTAGCTCTCTGCATTAGGCAAAGTGGTGACACCTGTCAGGTCCTCCAAGGGTGGCACCCGGAGGTATATGCAGACCCAGGGGACTCGAGCCTGCACAGCCAACCCCTGCTTGACAGAGTGGACAGGTGGCCGCCCCTACCTTTTACCCTGTATCTCCATTTTCCTCGACTTTTTCTGCACAGCCACCTTTTCCAATCTTTTAACTGAACGAAGTTCTCAGGCTCCCCCTGTGGGGTAAAGAGCTCACTCGTACCATACACACAATGCACGGCTTGGGAAAATCATTTAATGACAGAGAAAGCACACCAAACTAGAACAGAAGCCTGTCAGGACTGGCCGCTGTACAAATCGAAGCCCAGAGGCCCCAAACTAGCACTAGACATTCACAGGGGGAAGTCAGTCGTGGTGAAGGGAACATCACGCAGCATTTCTGAGGACACAGAGGAGGCAGGAGGCAGCAGAGACTCACGCACGTGCTGTGTGTATCTGTAACTTGGACTCCTCTGCAGGCAGTTTTTTTCCTTTCTTTTTTTCTCCCTTCTTCATTTGATTGTAGGGCTTGCGGTGGTTTGCAAATGACCAAGTTGAAGAGAGGCCTCATGTATCCAAATCACGTGAGAGCCGATGTTGGAGGCAGATGTGGCCCAGGAGCTGCTCCAGGGATCACACCCATGTAACCTGGCCTCGGTCCTGTGAACAGTGGCTCAGGGAGCATGACAGCAGCTCTTTTAGAATCTGGGGTCTGTGCACAACTTCCCAAAGGCATGCTAGGAAATAGGGTTACCAAAGAAACTTTGCCAACCCCAAAGGGCAAAAGTCATTCTCGTTTCTATCTAGGTTTCCAAGGAAAGGACAAGAGAAAAAGGCAGCAACTGAAAAACTATTTGGAATATTGTGGCACTTCACCAATCTCTTTTGCTTATAATATATGGCAGAGAAAACGGAACCCTGTCGATAGGAACTTTCATCAGAGATAACCCTATACTGTACATTCTCAGAATACAGAAAGAATCCTTCCTATCATACATATTTCATCTTTAAAAATAATCTAACATAGTCATATTCTCTGGCTAGTAGCAAACTATTAACATCTTTTGAGAGTACAGAGAAAACTTTGGGATTCATAGTAAATTCTTGGACGTGCGCGCCCCTCCCGCCCCTGATCAGCATCATCTATGAACACATTTCTGCTAAAGCATCCCAGAATCATTGTTAAAGGAAAGGAATATGTTACAGTTTCACCGAATGGATTTTTAGCAAGAAGTGATGGAACATTTTTACCTTGGCAAAAATGAAGCACAAACATAATGTTTCACTGGCTCGGGCCCATGCAGATGCATGTTTGTTACGTGGGGCTGTTTTACTGTCGCCCCGAAATCACAATTAGCATGCAAGTTGTTTTCAGCTATTGAGTTAGAGATAATTATTGGCAGTGCACCTCTTTTGTGTAACCATGATCACTAAGGCAAGATTATTATTTCACTTTGTATAGAATATCAGCAGTATCTTGTCAGATGCATGTTTATACGGTATAGACCTGCGACTTACTGTTTTTTTTTTTTAAAAAACCAAAACTCAAAACACAGATCCCTAAACACGATTCAATTGAAAATGAACTGTTGCGCTTTTAGAAATAGATTTTTAAACTACAAGGCTGCCCTGTTTTTGTTTTGTTTTTTTTTATGAACATTTTAAAAAGTTCCCACCCCTAAAAATTTGCCAAATTATTTCTTCATTATTGGTAACAGTCTCACCAATTTGCTACCACGGTTGACTCTCGCTGAGCTATAGCTACTAAGGTCCTTGATGTGAGCACAACACTCTCTGGGGTCGGAACAGTTCAGTTCTCCAACTGTCCACCTGCAACCCGAATGACCTTTACTCCTCAGTTCATCCATTTAACAGTGGTCCCGGCGACGGGCGTTCAAGCGCCCCAGGGGTGCTTTCGGATGGGGTTGGCTTGGCTGTCCCATGTTGACCTTCAAGCCCTGGACCCCACTGCAGATCTGATCTGCAGACCAGTGGAATGTCCTTTGTTTCTCAATAGGAACACACAGGAGCTGGAATTGCTTATTCAAGAAAAGCTCGGGCAGGAGAGGCAGCTCCTTGGCCTAGCCAAAAACAGATGCCAGGTGAACTTTGTATGTGTTTGTGTGAAGCCAGTGCAGCAGCAGAACTGGAAAGTCCCCAGGGGACTGTTCCCTGCGCTGGACGTTTCATACAACAGAACCTTTGGAGGATGACAAGTGGATTGACTGAATCCTGATGGCCAACGTCCTCTGTAAGTCCTGGAGCACATCCTGGCCCGTCCCTTCGCCATTTTTGTCATAGAGGAGCTGCTTGAACGCTTCGTTTTCGATGAGGACCATCATGTTTTTGAGAAAGTAGCCTTCGCAATACGCGGAAAGCTCTGTGACTCCAAGAAACTGTGGAGGGCAAGAGGAAGCAGGAGACGGTTATGTTTCTGAAATGCACCTGGCTGCCTGCACAGCTAATAATGGTGAACACCTATTAAGGCAGATTGACTATAAAAATGGCCCCGATTCGCTAGCCTTTGATATATTCACCCTCATGGGACAAGACTTGGCAACTTCTCTCATGAGAGGGCTGGAGTCCATTTCTTCACTGCTTGGCCTTGTGACTTGCTCAGGCCAACAGAACACGGCAGAAGCCACAGTTGCTGATTCTGAGCTACCTTCAAGTGGCCATGTCTGTGCTTCTGCACTCTTGCTCAGAAACCTGCCTCTGTCACGGGAGCAAAAGCCCTGGTGAGCCTGCATGGAGGGTTAGCGGCTCCATGAAACTGAGAAGAGAGAGTGACAGGGCCCAGCCACGGTCAACAAAGCCAAGCACAGCTGACCAGACAGCTGACGTCAGAAGCAAGGCCCATGGAGACCAGAAGAAACTTCCAGCTGTCCCGTCGACTCATGTGCCGAAGAAGGGTTTACTGTTTTATCCCCTGGGTTCTACGGTTCTTTGTTGTGGCTGTAGACAACTGGGACATGAATGGAGTTGCAGACACAGCTCTGCGCTCTTGGAGTATTATTAACCTGTTTGACTGTCACAGCAACCCCGAGTGGGCACTGACTACCAATTCTCTGTATTTAGAGCAGTGGTTCTCAACCAGGGGTGATTTTTGCCCAGGGGACGTTTGGAAAAGTGTGGAGAGGATCTGATTGTCACGACTGGGTGGTGGCCGTGATGTGTGTACTATTGGCATCTAATGGGTGGAAGCCAGGGATGCTAACATGCCACGATGCACAGGACAGACCCTGCAGCAGAGAATCCTGTGGCTCAAGCTGGCAGTGCTGAGGCTGAGACACTCATCTAGAGATGGGGTTCCTCATAGGCTGAGCCGATAAGGAAGGGATTACGTTGACCTAGCTCACCTTTATAAGCCCAAGCAGAGGGCTTGACAGATGGTAGACACTTGGTAAGTTGTTTGTTGAATGTATGAGTGAGCAGTTAACTCTCGGAGTAATGAACTAACAGTGAACATTTACTGGGGGCTTACAATGTGCCAGGCACCTTGGTAGGCACTTCAAGTACATCATCTCCTTTAATCTTCAACTTCCCTGAAGGAAGGCAGATTACCACCTCCAATTTACAGATGAGGGAACAGACAAGAGTGTAGGTTACAAAAAGTCACACAGCGTGTCAAGGGCAGAACCAGGAACTGAATCCTTAAGGCTGTGTGCTTAACCATTAAGACACTGCCCCCATTCTGACACCATTAATCAGAGGCCGGTATTCAGCCTCATGTGTGCGTGGTGGAGGAACTCACGTTTGAAGCACAGAAGTAAATGCGGATATGTGGGCTGGCTGTCTTCAGATCTTTTCTACAGTTTCCAAAGTCCCTCTATGGCAATGAACTGGAAGCTCAGAAGTTCTGAAGTGCTCCTTGAGATAACATCCCACTGCTTTCTTTAAATGTTGATTTATTTAAATTATCCAAATGCTGAATCATCCTTCTGAACTATCCTGTCCTTTAAACAAGAGATGTGGAACACCTGGGTGGCTCTGTCGGTTAAGCTCTTGACTTCAGCTGAAGCTGAAGACACTTTTCTGTGCTTCAGTCACAGACTGAAGTGACTTCAGGTCATGATCTCATGGTTTGTAAGTTTGAGCCCCGCTGAAAGTGCAGAGCCAGGCTGCTTGAGATTCTTTTTCCCTCTCTCTCTTCCCCTTCCATGCGCTCTCTCAGAATAAATAAATAAACATTAAAAGAATAAACCAGAGGGGCGCCTGGGTGGCTCAGTCGGTTAAGCGTCCGACTTCAGCTCAGGTCATGATCTCGTGGTCCGTGAGTTCGAGCCCCGCATCGGGCTCTGTGCTGACCGCTCAGAGCCTGGAGCCTGTTTCAGATTCTGTGTCTCCCTCTCTCTCTGACCCTCCCCCGTTCATGGTCTGTCTCAAAAATAAATAAACGTTAAAAAAAATTAAAAAAAAACCCCCAGAGATGCACTTAATTGTTAGATGGGAAATGATAATGAGGCAGTCCTAACAGGGCTATCTATGGTGGAACGAGCTGGAACACCTGGATTTGAGTTGGGGCTCACCCACCTCCCTCAATATGTGACCAGGGCTGGGCCACTTGGCCTCCAGCTTTAGGTGCATCATTTTCAAAATAAAAATTATGACACCTGCATCCCAGACCAAGATTCTGCCGTTTGTCACAGTTAGGAGAGGTAGGTTAGGAATGTAGTTAAGGGAGGGGCTTCTGGCTTCTGGGATCCTGCCCTGCCCCCCTCCCCGCCCAGATTTACCACTAAGCTATTGGCTGTTGGGCAATTTATACAATCTCTCTTTGCCTCCAAACTCCTATCCATAAAATGGGGTTGATGATAATACCTACTCAACAGTCTGTTGTTGCGATTAAAATGAGATAATGCATGGAGTGACAGAACAGTGGTCAACTGGAGTCAGCACTCACTCAATATTAGTTGTCATTATAAATGTAAACTATTTATCGCTCTCCTTCTCACCAACTGGTATCCAGTGACCCTCATGCACAAAGTAGGTGGCCAGGCTGGGAAAAAGGGAACTGACTGTGTCTATGGAACCTAGCCCAGCTAACGGACCAAGGTTGTGGCCATGAACTCACTGACACCATTCATTGAGCCAATGGCAACTGTATGTATAAAAACCACGTGCAACCTTGGGTACGTCAAATCACTTTTCTGTGCTTCAGTTTCCCCAGCCACAGAATGAATGGCGTGACTCAGAGGGTACGATGCTCTTCAGTGCATTTAGGAAGCAGGTAATTGTGCAGTCTCTGAGAAACTTAGAAGACGTGGTGAGGTTTATCAGGCAAGAGGGCTTGTTACCACCCAGGGTTCCCATAGCTGCACAGTACCCTGGAGTTGGGAGAGATCTTAGGATTGCTTTCATTCTTTCAACATGAACCCTGACATTAGAGTCACAGAGTACAAGCCCTCATTGTACAGGTGGGGAAACTGAGGCTCAGAATCGCCTATCTTTGATTCTGTGGACACAGAGAGCACCCCCCTTGACCACACCTGGCCACTTGCTTTGTATATAAATGTCACTCATCACAAGTTAGTGTAAGTGGAGAACAACAAGTACAATAAATACTTACATTTATATTTGGTGATATTTATTCAGTGGTGACTATACATCAGACCCTTGCCTACCTCCACACAAATAATGACTGACAGAACTGGGGTGGGAACTCTCATCTCCTACGCCAACGATTGACAAACTACAGGCCTGTGGGCAAAATCTGGCCCACTACCTGTTTTTGTGAATAAAGTTTTATTAGAACAAAACCACACCCATCATTTATGCATCATGTATGGCTGCTTCTGCATTACTATGGCAACCATATGGCCTGTGTGAAAATACTACCTGGCCCTCTACAGAAAACGTTTGCTGGCCCCTGTCCTAGACTGTAATTTTTGCAAGAGCAGAGCTCATGTCTTACTAATTTTTTATTATATTCTGATGAATACAGTTCCTGGTAAATAGTGGGTGCTCAATAAACACTAATGAATGAATCCCTAGTTTTGCAAACCTGTGTTCTTTCTAGCACAGTGCATGGTTGGGCTTACTGAATTAGCTTAGATTCAATTTGATGAACCAGCCTCTTCGTTTTCTCAGGTTGAAAGTGCCATCAGAAGCTTCAAGGCCCCCTTTTTACGACTGAATAATTTGGGACAGATTTACCAGGAAAAAAAAAAAAAAGATGGTTAAGCCATGCATTTATGGGATGGACTTCTCATCTGTATAAAATTCCACAGCTGTCTCAAACAGTTAGATGTAGTATAGAGGTAATGTTGCCAAGGTCTTGTTGACATTTGGGACATTGTTATTAGCATGTAAACTCCTGTGTTTCCTGGGGTTCTGAACCAAGAGTTGGTTTTTTTTTTTCCGTTTTTACTAAACTCGCCTTGATGTGCAGTAGAATCTGCCAGAAATAGAATCCACATGCATGTGCTCGTTAGCAGTGTTGCAGTATCTGTAGCACAGGGGCAACAGCATACAGAACGGGGAAAGGGCAGGGGCTGGCTGGCTTTGCCTTGTCTTCTATGCAAATGTCACGAAAGGCAGACTTTTGCATTGGAAACACACCAGGATGTGGCCTGGGAGACCGAGGCAGAGTCTTGTGTCTGTAAAAGGCAGAGCTCTGGCTGCAAAGGTACATAAACAGAAGGGGCAGTTCCCTGCCATAGGTATTCAAAGCCCATAGCACTAATGTATTCCCAACCTGGGCTCCTCTTGTATCAGGCTGCATTATTAAATACAATAGCTACGGAAGCTGCCTGCCAAGGAGCCTGAAGTGGTTAAAATGGATTGCTGACAACATGACAGGCCATGGCAAAGCCACTTGTGGATGCTGGGTTCACAGGACAATTGGAGTGTCTGTGGCCAGGAGAGGGGGAAGGACCACAAGATTCATAATCAGGCTCTCTTCTTGGGTAGAGAGCAGTCTCTGGATGCTTTTCTGCAGAGTACTCAGTTTAAAGATTAAAAAAAAAATGTGCTGTGTCCTGAGAGACCAGATTTTGGTAAAACCCTCATTTAACCAAAGCACCTAGTGTGTGTGTGTGTGTGTGTGTGTGTGTGTGTGTGTGTGTAGTAAGTAGTGTGTAGATTTTGATTTACTGATGACCAATGAGAAGATCTCTTCTGTGTATTAATGATTATTGCAAATATTTCAACCAGAGAGCAAGGTTAAGAGCCTGTGCTTTGGAGTAAGACAAATCTAGGTTTTCCCATCTGGGTATATACCCCAAACCCCAAAGAACTAAAAGCAGAGACTTGAACAGATATTTGTCCTGTGTTCACAGCAACATTATTCACTGTAGCCAAAGGGTGGAAACCACCCTAGGTGTCCACTGATGGATGACTGGATAGACACGATGTGGTCTCTCCAGACAATGAGATATCATTCAGTCTTAAAAAGAAATGAAATTCCAACACATGCTACAGCATGGATGAACCCTGAGGGCACTGTGCTACCTGAAATAAGCCAGTCACAAAGGGCAAATACTGTACGATTCCATTTATATAAGGTCCCTAGAGTAGTCAAGTTCATAGAGACAGAAAGTTAGGTGGTGGTTCCCAGGGCCTGAGGGGAAGGGAAATGGTTCCCAAAGTTTCAGTTTGGGAAGATAGAAAGTTCTGGAGATAGATGGTGATGATGATTTTACAACAATGTGAATGGGCTTATGCCGCTGAATGGTGCGCTTAGAAATGGTTAAAATGGTAAATTTCATGTTATGTGCATTTTACCACACACACACATACATAAATCTCCATAGTAGCTGTGTGACCTTAAGCAAGTTCCTTCCCCTGTCTGTGCCTCAGTTTTCTTATTATGATATAAGACTAATGATAGCATTTACTTAAAAAGGTTGTAGTGAGCATTAAAAAAGAAGGTGTAATACACAAAAATAAATTCAAAATGGATGAAAGACCTAAATGTGAGGCAGGAAACCATCAAAATCCTTGAGGAGAAAACAGGCAACAACCTCTTTAACCTCGGCCGCAGCAACTTCTTACTCAACACGTCTCTGGAGGCAAGGGAAATAAAAGCAAAAATGAACTACTGGGACCTCATCAAAATAAAACGCTTCTTCACAGCAAGGGAAACAATCACCAAAACTAAAAGGCAACCGACAGAATGGGAGAAGATGTTTGCAAACAACATATCAGATAAAGGGTTAGTATCCAAAATCTATAAAGAACTTACCAAACTCAACACCCAAAAAACAAATAATCCAGTGAAGAAATGGGCAGAAGATATGAATAGACACTTTTCCAAAGAAGACATCCAGATGGCCAACAGACATGAAAAGATGCTCAACACTACTCATCATCAGGAAGATACAAATCAAAACCACACCGGTCAGAGTGGCTAAAATTAACAACTCAGGAAAGATGTTGCCAAGGATGTGGAGAAAGGGGAACCCTCTTGCACTGTTGATGGGAATGTAAACTGGTGCGACCACTCTGGAAAACAGTGTGGAGTTTCCTCGAAAAATTAAAAATAGATCTACCCTATGACCTAGCAATAGCACTACTAGGAATTTATCCAAAGGACACAGGAGTGCTGATTTGTAGTGGCACATGTACCCCAATGTTTATAGCAGCGCTATCAACAATAGCCAAATTATGGAAGGAGCTCAAATGTCCATCAACTGATGAATGGATAAAGAAGATGTGGTATATATGGGGCGCCTGGGTGGCGCAGTCGGTTAAGCGTCCGACTTCAGCCAGGTCACGATCTCGCAGTCCGTGAGTTCGAGCCCCGCGTCAGGCTCTGGGCTGATGGCTCAGAGCCTGGAGCCTGTTTCCGATTCTGTGTCTCCCTCTCTCTCTGCCTCTCCCCCGTTCATGCTGTCTCTCTCTGTCCCAAAAATAAATAAACGTTGAAAAAAAAAATTAAAAAAAAAATGTGGTATATATATATATAAAATGAAATATTACTCAGTGATGAAAAAGAATGAAATCTTGCCATTTTCAACAAGGTGGATGGAACTGGAAGTTGTTATGCTAAGTGAAATAATTCAGTCAGAAAAAGACAGATGTCATAGGTTTTCACTCATATGTAGAATTTGAGAAACTTAACAGAAGACCACAGGGGAAGGGAAGGAGGCAAACCATAAAAGGTTCTTAAATACAGAGAACAACACACTGAGGGTTGATGGGGGTGGGGGACTGGGAGGGGCAGGGAAAATGGGTGAGGGGCATTGAGGAGGGTACTTGTTGGGATGTACACTGGGTGTTGTATGTAAGTGATGAATGACAGGAATCTACTCCTGAGGTCAAGACTACACTGTATTTTAGGTAACTTGACAATAAATTATTTTAAAAAAAAAGTAGGTGTAATATGGCTCTTAGCACAGGCGCCTGCACACTAAAAGGGCTCGTTGGATGTTGGCATAAGACAGAAAACAACATCTCAAATGCAACCTGAGTTTTCAGGATGGGCGATGAGAGTGTAATGCACGTCAGCTGTCACTCTACAAAGCAGCAGGTGTGGGAGATGTCTCTTGAGCTCCACTTACTCAAAAGAAGACTTTTTTGTTTTAAATTCCTGATCTCAACTCATTTCACTGTTTCTTCCTAGCAAATGCTAATCTGCCCATCCTGAGCACATGAAACAAAAATAAAATGGCACCTGGACAAATTATTTGACTTCTCTCGGTCCCAGTATCCCTACATGCGAAATGGATTGGATGAGATGAGGTCAGTGGTTCCCAAAAATTGGAGTCATGACTGGCCTTAGGACTGAAGTCACAACAGTAGCCTAGGGAGCTTGTTAAAAATACAGATTCCTGGGTTCCACTGCAGAGACCATTGTGGGTGGGGGGCTAAACACATTCAGGACTCTCCCCAGGTGATTCTGATTAGTCCACCTGACCAGGAGAACTCCTTGGGGGTCTCCAGGGCTGGTAACCTGTTCTCAACCTTGGTCACACTGGAAATCACTTGGGAAGCTCTGGAAAACACCTTTCCCCGGGCTCTACCACCAGAGGTGAGTTTAATTGGTCTGTGATAGGTCCCTAGCATAGGGATTTTAAGTGAGTGCCCAGATGATTCTACTGCGCAGCCAGCACCAGGAACAGAGTTCTAGAACAGTGATTCTTGCCCTTGAGCATGCATCAGAATCACCTGGACGGCTTGCGAAGCCATAGGCGGTGGGTCTCTCCCCCAGAGTTTTTGATTCAGAGTAGGTCTGGAATGGGGCCCTGGAATATACATTTCTAACACGTTCCCTAAAGATGCTGATGCTTCTGGACTGGAGAACACTCTTCGACAACCACTTGCTACTCAAGGTGTGGCTTAGACTAGCAGCAGAGGCTTCACCTGGGGGCTTGTTAGAAATGCAGAATGCAGGGCCCACCCTGGACCTGCTGAGTCGGGGTCTGCAATATGATTCGTGTTCACGTTAACATTTGAGAAGCACTGTCTCAGAACAACTTTGCTTTGGGAACTTCTGAGTTCCTGCTCTCGTTGTATTTGGGAGGGGTGACATAAAAGGAAAGGCATCTTTTCTAGAGCAGGAGGCTGATGGTGGGAGGAATGCTGATGCAGGGGTGGCTCAGCCTGGAGCAAGCGGGCCAGCACCAGCTCTCTGCCTTGACTCCGTGTCTGTGAAGGAAAAGCCTGACCCATTTCAGTACACGGCGCATGCTCAGGGCAGCCAGAGTGGGACTGATTACCTTGGCGTGGTTGTAAATATCCACACAGTTGTCGGTATTGATGCTCTTTGCGCAGATAATCTCACAGTGTCGCTGCAAAGCCTCCAGCTGGAAAAATTTAGCAGCAGACAGAAGCTAAAAACCATAAAAAGAGCCCATTAGTGGCTGGGAGGTGGAAATAAAGGGATGACAATCATGGGGAAAAATCCTTATCTTCCGCAGAAGTGTCCCAAGGTGAAAGGCTGGGAATATAGGCATTGGTAATGTCACTTTAAAGCCCAAAGGAAACACTAGCCACTAAGATAGAGTGATCGAACTCTGTTGCGGGGGAAGATGGCAGAGGAGAGGGGTTTGAAGTGAACCAGATTCACATCTATTCTAGCAGGGGGTCGAGCAAAAATGCCTGAAGTTGTTACGTCCAGAAATATGGGTGAACACCATTAGTCAGCAAGATGGATTTCGGCGTGGCTCACTCCCTCTGTTCATCCAGGTGTCCACACAAATGTCCCCTCAGAGAAGCCTCCCAGACCACCCCGCCTCAGGTCATCTCCCTTCATCACTGTCTGCCTTCCTTACCCTGTCTTAGTTTTCCTTAGAGCCCTTCTCTCCCCAGACATGATGTCATGCCTGTCGCCCTCAGTCCATGAGGGCAGAGATCTCTGTCCCTTTGCATTACTGCTGTAGCTTGGCCCTAAGTGTTCAGAGGGATTGCCTTTGGGGAATGGATGGGGGCACGGGGGATGAGGGAGCCTGGGTGAGCTGCTTTTTGTGACCAGCTCCTCTGTATTATTTACATGATTTACGTGTACGTTCGTTATTTTAATTTTAAAATAAAAATAAATGTTACAGAAGAGCCTGCGTTCTCAGATGGTAGCTTGGCCCTGAGGTAGAGAAGTGTCAAAGGAGTGGTCCAGAGAGGCAAGAGAGTAACTGTGGGTGGGTGGGTGGGGATGACCATGGAAGGGTTCTCAGAGTATGATGGGAAGGATAAGCACCTTATTGAACATAGGAACTCTTACAATCTTAAAAATCCAATGAGATAGATAAATTATTCCCATTTCCAGGGAAGGAAACTGAGGTTGAGAGAGGTTAACTAACATGTCCAAGATCACACAGCTCAGAAGGGACAGAGCCTGGATTTAAACCAAGTTTGGTTCTGACTCCATGTTTTAACCCCTGTGTGGGGTCACCTTTTGAATGACTGATAGTGCTCTGACATCTCTAATCAGCCAGGCACCCTGGACTCCACAGACACCTGAATGGATCCTGGCTCCTTTGCTCAGGATTATCGGAGTAATCTTGGCTTCCCGTTCAAAGCTTCCAGTTTTGAACAGGAAAACCAACAAAGGGTCCAGGTTTAGGAAAGAGCAGGGACTCTTGGCTTTGGGCAGAAGGGAGCAGAAACAAGGCCCCTGGATTAGGGAGGGGAGACAGGCTTAACGGTGAGGTAGACAGCAGATGGGGGAGAGCCAAGGAGACTCAGGAAGGGGGGATGATCATCCTCAACTGGCTGGAATGCTCCTGGCTTCTGTATCTACAGATACACTGTGATTTGGGAAATGTTTTCCAATGACAGAAGTCACAAGGGTAGCTCCTGATGACGGTATCTGAGCCCTAGTTGTGCCTAGACTTAGTCTCCACCTCCACAGGCAACTTCCTTTACCTGCCCCCCCTGCCCCCCACCCCAAAGCCAATTAAAAGTGGATTTCACAGAGCTGCTATTGCAAGTGCACTGAGCACCCTGGCCTTCCGGAAGGGGCTCTGATGCAAAACCCTCGGGAGGCAGGACCCCAAACCCTGCACCCAAGTGAAAACCCAACACAGGTCCCCCCAGCCACCGCCAACACCTGCCAGTGACCTGAGTTTACAGAGGAGCCACCGACCCGATGACACAACAGTTTCCTTACCTCCATTATCTCGTTGTTTTTAATGAGAAGTGACTCTGGGCCACCATAGTAGAGATACTGCATAACCAGCTGGAAGAAAGGACACAGCGAGCAAAGCATCAGTCAGTGTCAGCACACAGACACCATCAGCTTACAGCTGGGCAGTCTATCGGTCCCTCTAGGACACCTGTCCCCAGCGTGGCCATTCCCGCTTGATCACTGCCTTGTAGGAGGAGTTCCACTTAGGATGCTTCTCCCGGCTGGATGTTTTTCCTTATGGCATGCTGAAATTTGTCTCCTTGTGATTCTGCTAGGTTCCAAGTGCATGCCCAGTATCACATTAAACAATTCTGAACAATTCTCTGTTCTCCATCTACAGATGGCAGTCGCGGCTTGTCTTTCCACCTCCATGCCATCAGGCTGCCCCCAAACAGGCAGTTTAAGGAACCTGCTAGGGGTCGTTCCCCTGGAAGCATGGCCCAGTTTGACAGGATTCTTACGTAAGTCCCAGGGGATGACTCTGGGCTCCCATGGGACCACCTGCTCCTCATTACAGCTTGACAAGACCCAGGATGAAGCCATTAGGGGTCCACAGTTTCAATGTTTCACTGATGATGGGAACAGTCTGAGCGAGGCTGTTCTTTGTTCAGGTATTAAGGAGGCCTGAATGGTGTGCAAAGTCCCAGAGCTTTGCAAATTGGTGTCCCTTTAGAATGAGGCCCCCAGATGTGTAGAACTGGCTGTCACTACCTCCCATGAAGCCATTAATTTTTTCTTTTAATATTTAAAAAAAATTTATTTTTTAAAAATGTTTATTTTAGAGAGAAACAGAGCGCGAGTGGGGGAGGAACAGAGAGAGAGAGAGAGAGAGAGAGAGAGAGAGAGAGAGAGAGAGACAGAATCGGAAACAGGCTCCAGGTTGAGCTGTCAGCACAGAGCCTGATGTGGGGCTTGAACCCACGAACCATGAGATCATGACCTGAGCTGATGTCGGATGCTTAACCGACTGAGACACCCAGGGCTGAGCCAGCCAGCCCCAAAGTTTTAATTTTAGGTGGTGAACATGCTCTTCTCCACCACTGTCTTCTGCCTTATGACACATGGACTATACCTGCCTCACCCCACGGCAGTTGTGCCGGAAACATCTGTAGACTGGTTACGTCCCATCTTTGGACACTTGTAAAATGCGGCTCTGGGGCTGGGCTGTCCTCCACAGTCCCTTCAGGCTCCAGTGGTCTGTGACCAACATACGGCAGTGGTTAAGAGCAAGGACCCTGCACGTGGGCTCCCTCAGCTTCTGAGCAGCCCTGCCGCTTAAGATCTGAGGGACCTGAATTGAATTAGGTTCTCTGTGCCTCAGTTGCATCATCTGCAAAGTGGGTATAACATTACCTACCTCATGGGGTTCTGAAGAGGGTTAAATTATATGCAACAGGCCTAGCAGGGGCCTGGCACATGGCAAGAACTGAATAAATCTTAGTTCTTCAGTGTTCTCTGAGGTGGAAAAATCTTTCTCCAGTAGTGCTCTGCTGTGCACTGCCACGTTTTTATTCAGGCCATTCGAGGCCCTTTGTGACTGATCTCAATCTACCTTTTGCATGAGTGTTTAAAAGTCATCATTTAAAAAATATGTATGTTTACAGCTTTACTGAGGTCTATTTTACATAATGCAAACGCATCAACTTAAAGCATACAGTTCAGTGGTTTTTAGTATATTCACAATGGCGTGCAACCATCACCACTATCTAATTTTAGAACATTTCTAACACGCCCAGGAGAAACCCCGTACGCATTACCAACCAGTCTCATTTCCTCCTGGGCCTGTCCTGACAACCACGATGGATTCGCGCATTCCGGACATTTCCTATCAGTGGAATCACACAACACATGCTCTTTTGTGTCTGGCTGATGACACTTAGGGTAATGTTTTCAAGGTTCATTCTTGCTGTCACTTCTCTCTCCTACGTTCTTTATTGCTGAACAATGTATCACGTTTTGTGTATCCGTTCATCAGCTGAGGGACATTGGATGGGTTCCACTGCTTGGCTGTTATGAATACTGCTGCTATGAATCAATTTACTTTTTCAGATCTCCTCTGTCACTCAAGCCTTCTCTCATCCTAATCTGGACAACATCTGCCTTTTATACTCTGATCACTCCCACCCACTTGCCTCTGACAGAACCTACCACTTCTCTTTCAGTCCCGCACTTTTGCCCATGCTGTTCCCTCTGCTTGGATGCCCCTCCCTTCTTCTCCACCTGTTGAACTGGGCCCCCTCTTTTGGGATCTCAGTGGTCACATGTGTGGAGCCTTCTCAGATGTCCTAGCTGTAACCCCTGGCTGGGCACACATCATCCACAACTGCAGTGTTACTTCCCACGAGAGCTTGATGGGACCGTCTATGTCTTGTCCTTCTCTGCATTCTCGTGCCTGCACTCAGCAAGCGCACTTTAAACAGGAACACGAGCCCTCGCCTCACCTCCTCTTTCGTGTTTGAGTCTCCCACGGACTGACTTTGGGCTTCTGTGCCCACCTGCCTCGTCACAGGGATGGTGGTGCATTGATGGTGGTGGCTGAAGCTTTGGGAAATGATAACACAGCATCGTTTACCCTCCCCTCCCTCATCCTGATGGGCCACAGGCATCTAACGTATCATGTCAGCGAATGGGGGGATCCTGGCCTTATGTAAATCAACGGGTCCCCCCAGCGCCTCTCCTTTACGATGGCCAAACCGATAATGACAACAATACGAGCCATGACAATAACTACCCCGAATACAGGGCCTCTCCATTTACAAAGTGTGCCTCCATCATATTAGGTCATTCATTTGAGGTCGGGCTGTTGACTTAAAATGCTGCTCCTTAGCAGATGCAGATCCTGGGGCTAATGGGATTTAAATTGGGCTGTCCCTTGCCGTCAGACTCTGCCAACACAAGCCTTTTCTGCAAAGGGGGCAAAACGAACCCTTATTAGGCCAAAGGGCCTGTTTATGGAGTGGTTTTCCTTGGCAGCTGTCAACCTGCATGGAGCCGGGATTTAAATGGCATCCATGGCCTCATGGAGGCCCCCACTTCCACGTGTAGCCTCAGCTGCGTCCTGCTCTTGCCCGTGTGTGATGTTAAACAGTCTTGTGGGGAGGAAACTCAAAGCAGTCTCATTTAACTAAAATTCTTCTGTCAGCATGGAAGTGGAGTGAACAGGCCCCTGGGAGCCTCCTTCTGGGTCGGATTCAGCCCTCCTTGGCCTATTTCAAGCCACAAATGAGGCTTTTCTTCTTTTATGGGGAAGGGACAGGCACACAGAGAAGTCCCCAGGGCCTGCTAAATCTTCCTAACTCATTACAGTAACTCCAGGCTAATGTGGCCAGGAAACCTTCCCCAGGCAAAAGCAATTACAGGCCTTGGATTCCTCTGGGGCCACGCTTTCCCACGTAGGTCTCTCGTTCAATGAATCCGCACAGCAAACATTTATTGAATGCCTACTACAAGGTTCTTATTACAGGAACCTCCCCAATTAGTTCCAGGCTTTATGGCAAAAGTGCCCCTTCACGAGCACTCAGGAGAGCTGGGAGGCATGCATTTTCCAGCACTTAGTTCATACTCAAACTCGAATGGGCCTACGATTCTTTCTTCAGGGCCGGGTGATTTTTTTTTTTTTTTTTGGCGGGGGGGCGGGCCCCGGGCCCGCCCAAGTCCCTGCAGTTGGGGGGCAACTAGGAGATCAGGTCTGGAAGTCAGTCAGGCCCGGGTCTGAACCTCAGCTTGGCTGTGATGAGTAGCCGGAGCTGGGGCCACTACCTTCCTCCCTCTGGGTCTGTGTCCTGGCTGTAGGTGGGAGAAGAGGTTCCCAGAGGGGCGGCTGGAAGGACTGAAGGAGATGATGTATGGCAGTGGTTCTCACAGTGGGGTCCCTGGACCAGCAGCATCAGCACCACCTGGGCTCTTGTAAGAAATATAAATCCTAGGACCCCACCCTAGGCCTACAGAATCTAGGACTCTGGGGATGGGGTCCAGGAATCTGCATTTCAACAAGTTTTGTGTTTTATTGAGCAACCCCCTTCCTCCCCTGCCCTGGAGATTCTGGTGCCTGTTAAAGCTTGAGATCCACTCTAGTGCAGAGCACTGTGTCTCCACCTTGACTGCATGCTGGGACAATTGGCAGATGCTCCAAAATAGTGACACCTGAGCCCCAGCCCCTGTTCTGATCGGTAGCCTGGGTGCTGGGAATTTTCAAAGCTCTCCAGGTGACTCCAATGTCCAGCAGAGGCTGAGAAGCACCAGCTTTGAGCCTGACACATAGCTGGTGCTCAAGAAATGCGCACTGTTATGGGGCATCTGGGTGGCTCAGTTGGTTAAGCGTCCGGCTCTTGGTTTTGGTTCAGGGCATGATCTCATGGCTTAGTGGGTTCGAGCCCTGCATTGGGCTCTGGACTGACAGTGTAGAACCTGCTTGGGATCCTCTCTCTCTCCCTTTCTCTCTGTCCCTTCCCGGCTCTCACTCTTTCTCTCCCTCTCTCAAAACAAATGAAAAAAAAAAAAAAAAAAAGAAATGGGCACTGTTATTATCACTGTTCCCCCGTAGAAAGGGTATTCTAGAACCAAGCATCCAGGCTTTGGCACCAGGAAGACTGGGCTCCAATCCTGGCTGTCACTAAAGTAGCACTAAGACTTGGGGCATGTCATTTAAGTTTTCTGAGCCTCAGTTTATTCATCTCTAAAAATGGCAAGAAGTATCCAGATAACCATGTGCAAGCAGAGGTTAGTGCCTCATTCATAGCTGGAGCCCCACAGAAGTTTCTTCTCTGCCCTCCCAACTCTAATCCTAAAACAAAGCAGCAGTTTCATGGAAAATTTCAAACTCAGAAGTCACCACCATTCTACAAAGGGCTGTGGCCACTTTGCTCTCAGTAGAAAATGTGGTGAGGAATTGGGGTGAGAGGCTGGGTCTGGGGGGCATGCCAACTCCCTGGTCCCACACTGGGGATCCAGCTCCTCTCTGCCACCCCCACCCCAATGGGATGGCTCCCCCAGACTGGCCTTGTCCCTGGAAATTGCTTTAATCCTTTCCCCAATGCTCAGTCCATAGTAACCTATCCTACAGGGTCTTGTGCTTAGTAGGGAGATGGTTTACCAGTTATGGGTTAGAAAAATAACAACCCACTTAAAAATTGCCAAGTTGAGGGGCGCCTGGGTGGCTCAGTCAGTTAGCCATCTGACTTCAGCTCAGGTCATGATCTCACCGTTTGTGAGTTCAAGCCCTGTGTCGGGCAGGCTTTGTGCTGACAGCTCAAAGCCTGGAGCCTGCTTCAGATTCTGTGTCTCCCTCTCTCTGTCCCCGACCTCTGCTCATGCTCTGCCTCTCTCTCTCTCTCAAAAATAAATAAACATCAAAAAAAAGTTTGCCAAGTTGTCCTACTTGCTAATCTCTTCAAGAACCCATGACATAGATAGAGGTGGTATTAGCTTGTTAAAAATGGAGAAAATGAGGCTCAAAGAAGAGTGTCTTACCCATAGTTACTTGGGAAGGATTCTTTCATTTGAACTTTTAACATAATCAAAGAAATACATCTCTAATGGTGGAGATGCAGGTACCTCAATAGGCTTTAGGGGCCAGTGTGAGGGCATGGTGGCTTCCTCTGAACATCCATGGCAGCCCTCTGGACAGCAGGATCTGAGGGGCCAGGGAAAAGCCATCATCTGGCCTGCTTTCTTCCCACTTGGCTCATACTGAGTGGTCCCAGTGTCTTCTCAGTCTCCAATATACCTTAAGACCCGGCTGAATAGACTGATAATCACTTTCCCTCAAACACACCCCATGATTTCCCACTTTTGTCCGTTTGCTTATGCTGTTCCCTGCCTCCCACTGCAGTTCCCCCTTTCCTATCCACCAGATGAGCAAACTGAGGCTTAGAAAGGTTGGTTCTTTGCCCATCGTCATGTGATAGACACCAATTTTAAATAAGAGAATGCAGCATTTTAGTCCTGGGCTGCAGCTCTTTCCTTCCAAGTGCAGATTGGAAACCTGACCCGTGGCCCTGGTCACGGCCAGCCTTGTCTCCACCCCTCACCGCCCCCCCGCCCCCCCCCGCCCGCATTATCTCTGAGTTGTCTCAACCACCCTCTTAGAGCATGAATCCCTGGCACACCTGCCTGAATCTTATCCACTCTTACTGCACTCCTCCCAAGGCCCTACTTCCTGAACTGAACCGCAGGAAACAACGCTCTGTTCAGAATTCCACAGATCCCACCCCCAGGTCACCCACGTCGGCTCCCTGACCCTGGCTTGTGGGAGCACAGCATGGAGGGAATGCAGTCGTTAAAAGTCCACTGGCTCCTGATCACATTAGGCTCAACGATGGTTTTGGGACTTCATCCTTGCTGTTCTCTGCCTAGAATCTTCTAACCCCCTTTTTAAGCCCCGAGCCTTCCTAGGGTTCCCCAGCTTCTCTTAAGCTTTCACTATTTCAGCTGACACCTCATAGGAGACCTTCTCCAACTTCCCTGGTCCTAGTTGTCACAGCACATCACCTCCCTGCCCCCTACTGGTACCTCCCCACATTATATTGTAAGTGACTAATTACTCAGTTACCCGCTCTATCCTGTGACGCCCCAGGGGAGGAATGTCCTTTATCCTTGTGTCCCCAGGTCCCAGCAGAGGGCTAGGCAACCAGTAGGTGCTCAACTAATGCTGTAGGGATAAAAGGATGGTAAGCCGGAGGGGGTGTAAGGAGGGGCCCAGTGTGCAAGGAATTGAGGACTCTGCAGTGGCTAACCCACAGGTGGATGACCAGCACAATGCCCTAGGTCACAACTGGAGCTCACCTGAAAGATGGGGTACTTCACGTAACCAATCTCTATGCAGGTGCTGTCATTTGTTGGTTTGCTGGAGAGGAGTGCTTTGAACCTGAAAAAGAACACAAGAAAGGAGATAAAAAGACCCCCACACACATCCACAGTTTGTGAGAAACACCAATCTAATGAGAGAAACATGTAGTATCTTGTATTCCCCGCCCCCCACTCTGAAACACATCATCAGTACATCCACAGATGTCATAATGCAATGCCACCCCAGTAAGATACCATAATCAAATCTGAAGTTACAACTTTATTTTTTTTTTAATTATTTTTTTTAGGGGGCGCCTGGGTGGCTCAGTCGGTTAAGCTTCTGATTCGGCTCAGGTCATGATCTCACAGTTCGTGGGTTTGAGCCCTATGTCGGGCTCTGTGCTGACAGCTCAGAGCCTGGAGACTGTTCAGGATTCTGTGTCTGCCTCTCTCTGCCCCTCTCCTGCTCATGCTCTGTTTCTCTCAAACATAAATAAACTTTGTTTATTTATTTGGGTGTAGGTAATCTCTACACGCAACGTGGGGCTCAAACTCACAACGCTGAGATCAAGAGTCATATGCTCTTCTGACTGAGCCAGCTAGGCGCCCTGAAGTTAAAACTTTAAAGTTAAAAATAGTAGTTTGAACTGTTATTTCTCAAACAGGTGACTGGAACAGAACAAATACCATTTAAAAGCCCATCTGTCTGTCCCACAGGACTTATCATGAAGGCTGCTTCCTTCATGGGGTCCTCTGATACCCGTAGTGCTCCCCACCTCCTGTGCACCTTTGCTCCTGGAGGGCAGGGACTCCGCCCTCTGCTCTGCTGCATCTCCAGAGCCTGTGCCCTTCCAGATCTGCTGCATCATAGGTATTTAATCAACAACCGCTGACTACCTATCGACCTCCCCATGGATGACCTGCTGATGGGCTTCAGATGTGCTTTCCTGCGATCAACAAAACTGTAAGCTCCTAGTGGGTACAGACCCAGTCAATGGAACACCCTGACACTCAAAACATTTAGGCATAAGCTGTGTTCTTTTCTTCAACTTATAGTTTTGAAATAATAAGATTCGCAGAACAGTCATAAAGACAGTACAGAGCTCCTGGATGCCCTCCACCCAGCTTTCCCGGATGTTAACATCCTACACAGCCATGGTTGTCAAGACTAAGAAATCAACACTGGTATGATATCTATCCTGCTTTTCTACGGCATCATAACCGAGAACCGTGCAAGGCATGGCGTATTCTTCTTGTTGTGGCAAAGCAGACTTCTGGGCGTTTGCATGTGATTTTGGGGAGAGGCAGTGGAGAGTCCAGGATGCTTTTAGGAACCCAGGAAGTGTTGGTCACATATATTCATTAGCAAATGTCCTAGAAGTGGGTTCTGTTTCTGGGTACCCAGTGTCCTGATCACTTTGTTCATCCTCCTTCTGCCCGCTCCGTTCCCAGCAGCCTGCCTGCTCATTTCAGCGTCCTGCCTTCCTCTGTGACAGAGCTTTGCTGATCCCAGTTCAGCGCTTTGGATAATGCGGCTCTAAACGGCCAACTTAACTCCAATCGAAAGCAGAGAGAGCAGTAGCAGAGGAGGGAGTGATACCACTGTCAACTCCATAGCCAAGGAAGAGTCAGGTTCAAGATCTATAAGTGTGGGATGGCTTACACCAGAGTTCCTGGATATTTGGAGGACAGGCCATTCCAGGCCGCTGTGTACGATATTTCAGGTTGTACACTGCGTGAGGGCACTGGGCTGGGGCAGCTAAAATCCAATTCACGCTGTGCTCTGAAGCCCTGGGCCTGGTACACACTCTGTCTGCCCAGAGGGCCGGTGCCCTTGCCTGAGTCACACAAAGGCGCTGCTGTTTATACTACTGGCTGCTCTGTGCTTAAAAAAACAATCTCCAGAACTTGCTCTGTACCCATGGAACAACTCCCCCACCTTCCCCTGCCCCCGGCCCCAGGCAACCCATCCTACTTTCTGTCTCTATGAAGCTCACCACTCTTGGTTGTGCACATAAGTGGAATCATACGGTGTCTGTCCTTTTGTGACTGCCTTGTTTCTTTGCATCCCCCCCCAAGGTTTATCAGGTTGTAGCATCTGTCAGCTCTGCCTTCCTTTTTAAGGTTAAATAATATATGTATATACCACATTTTGTTTGTCCATTCCTCTCCTGGACGGCACCTGGGATGCTTCTGAAACCTGTGGGCTGCTGTGAATAATGTTGCTGTGAACATGGTTGTACAAAAATGCACTGTGCTCTCGAATTCTTGATTTTGAAAAGATCGTCTTCCAGTCCAGGGAAGATCCCACCAAAATTGAATTTCAGAGACTAGTAACAGCAACAGCCACACTCATAATTCAGCTGCTTTCAAAACTGACCATACATACCTCGGAGAGGCGGTAAATAACAGCACTTTGTGAGCGTAAAATGGTCTTCCTTCTACCAGAAAGGTAACATCAGAC
This sequence comes from Herpailurus yagouaroundi, assembly GCF_014898765.1. NCBI lineage: Eukaryota > Metazoa > Chordata > Mammalia > Carnivora > Felidae > Herpailurus > Herpailurus yagouaroundi. Next base: position 14,880,486 of record NW_024412413.1, read on the forward strand.
ATTTCTTTATTGTTAAGGAAATGAGGATCTAGAATAGGAAGGGGAAAAAGGGTAGCTTTAGTGGAGAGAAGGGTGAAGTTTACATTTTTCTTCTGGACAGTGCCAAGAAGAGCCGACAGGGGAAACCATGGTCATAAAATACTCATTGGCGAGACAGAGGCCAAACAGGAGACAGAACCAGTCAAAAGAACACTCAAATCACTGAAATTCAGTTTTTTTTCATAGGAAATCTCCGTAGCTTATTTGTGATTAGAAGTAGCATTTCCCCAGAGGAGACTCAGCCACGGCCTGATGCAGATGATTTTCTGATGGGAAAGGCAAATGTATGCCCACCTCCCCTTTGCTCCTCCTACATGGGCTTGGTGCCCTCCCTGCCTGATGGCAAAGGGGTCTAGAAACTCTGCCCCCTTACCACTGTATTCCAGGTGGTTCAAAATCCAAGCTCCTCTCTCCCAGAATCAGAGGCACGTGAGCCAGTCCCCTGCTCTCATCAACAGCGACAACAAAGGAGGTATATCACTACTCGCTGAGCACTTACGACGTGCCAGGCGCTGTGGAAGCTGGCAAGTGCACATGCAAACTCATTCGGTCCCGGCAGACAGGGACCATCGTCAGTTGTGCAGTTAGGAAACAAGCATGCAGAAGTTTGAGCCAGTGACAGGTGCAGTAGCCAGGATCTGAACGTGGGCTTTGAACTTTGAATTCGGATTGGAGGGTCTGCATGATTAAGCACTAGGATCCCTAGCTCCACCCCCCTCACCCCCCAATTTGTCTGTCCTTTTAGCCACTGAGACCTAGAGCTCCTGAAGGTGCCAGTCTGTCCTCAGCTCAGTGCTTTTGCTTGTTGGGAATATCCACCAACATCCCTGCCCCTACTGGGTTCCGCCCCACTCCGCTCCTGAGTCAGTCTGGACCCCTGCACGAGGGCAAGGTGGACCTAACCTCTGGTGGGGCTTCCTATTATGTCACCTGCCCTGACCTGAGCTGCAGGGCCCGGCGGGGAGAGGGGGGACCTTTAGGAGTCTCTAAATGGGAGATTACCTCTCTGCGGCGTCTGCACCCAAGCTTCTGAGTCTGAGGATACACGATGAACTGCATTCTCAGCTCACGTGAGAAAGATTCTTCCTTGCCTGTGAACGGCACCACCATCTACTGGTTGCCCAAACCAAGGATTCGAAGGCAACAAGACACCTTCCTCTCCTGGGCTTACCCAGATCTAGTCTATCACAAACACTGTCCCCTCTTCCTCCTAAGTGTTTCTTGATTGCCCCATTTCTCTCCATCCCCAATGCCCCTGCCCTTGCTAGGCCACAAGATCTCTTGTCTGGGGACCCGCAGGAGCCTCTGTTGGTCTCTGCCTCCAACCCGATGGTCCACCTCACCACAGTCATTCTTACTAAAGGCAGATCTGATCACGCCCCTCCTCTGCTGTAAACCTTTCCATAGCTCCCTAGCGCTCCCAGAATAAAGTCCAAACTTCTTAACAAGGCTCTTTGTGATTAGACTGCTGCCTTCTCTGGCCTCTCCCTAGTCACCGGCGCGGGCCGGCCCCCCCCGTCAACCCGCAGTGTGCTCAAACTACACGAGTGCCACATACTCCCACCTCTGGTGCTTCACCTGGGACACTTCCAACTCCTTCCAAACCTGGTTCACCCCATGTGGGCTTCAAGATTCAGTGCAGACACCTTCTATCAAGAAGCCTTGCCTGACTCCCCCCACCCTCCTCAGACTGACCAAGCATCCCCTACCTGTGCTCTCATAGCCCCCTGGTGTAGCCTCATTTGCTACAGAGTATTCACTGTTCCTTTGCCTCCCTGTAACTTTGCTTGGGAGATCAGGACCTTGTCTGTTCTTTTCACATCCTTGCTCTGTGTCTAGAACAGAAAGGTGGTAACGCATAGGAAGAGTGTGGGCTCTGAAGCCAGAAATCTCAGCTCTATGACCTTAGGCAAGTTATTTAGCCTCTCTGTGCCTCTGTTTCCCTTTCTTTATAATGGGAATGGTAATACCAATTATACATCTACATCATTTACAGTGAGCATTAAATGAGTTAATATTTGCAAAGCACTTAGCAACATGGCTTACACATAGTACTCCTCAATAAACATGACTATCATAGTAGATGTTTAATTAATATTTTTTTGAATGAGTGAAGAATGCCTTGACCCTTGTTCCACAGTCTTGTTCTTAGATCCTGCCAAGGACATCAGGCTCCTTCTTAGCCTGGGGACTCGCTTGTTGATGGGCCCTTCCCCAGGGGTTAAACAGTTGTCCTGAAATAAAACTCCAGCTGCTTCTTTTGGCTGGGTTTCGGCTGTCCTAACCATTAAGAGTGGGGATCAACCCCCTGGATATCTGGGGGCCATGACCCCAACTGCTGGGCACACCCTGACAACTCTATCTTGGACCCCTGGCCGGCTCCATTTTGCCCAGACCCTGGACCCAGAATTTGTCTTCTAGGCCGACCCTCCTCTTCCAGCCCCTGAAGGTAGGATGGCCCCTCAGCCCCTGTACTGCCCCAGATGGTGGTCCTCCATTCATACTTCTGTCTGTACGTATAGCTACCTCACCTCTTCCCATTAAAAAAAGTTTTAATTTAGAACATATCATAAAAGCATAAAACAGTAAAAATCACTTACAATCCCACTATCATGAAAATATTTTATGAAAAAAAAAACAACCCTCAAACTTCTAAACAATCCAGACGAAGAGAGAAGAGAGGCCACGGAAGTCCTCAGAGTTGACTAAAATTCACATCTCCACTTGCTTTAAAGACTAAAAGTTTGGAGTGACGTTCTCCCTCTTTTCAGCATCCACTCTGTCTACCTCCAGATAGCCATACTCCTGTTTCCCAAATTGCTAAACTCTCCTGCCTGTAGCCCTTTGAACCATCCTCTCCCAGAATTCACTGGGAGGCAAGAGGACAATGCATCACAAAAAATCAGGCACGTGCTCTCCAGTTTGCTACAGTCCCCACCACTCCCTATTGTCTCACACGGAAGTCATTTCACTCACTTATATGACCTGCCTGGCCCTTGTGACTGATCATTCATGTCTTCCCTGTAAAGCAGGTCTTTAAAGAATCACTATTTGACAACTTGGGAGTTACCCTAGTTTGAAATGCTCTATTGAAGATGCCAACCCTACCTGGTTCAGGTTCCATCTATTCATAAATATGTTCTGCCCCTTTTCTTCCATATTGTGAGCTTTGAGCTTCTCCAGTCTGCTCTTCTTCTGTTGATGCTATAACCCTTGGAATTCCAATGCTTGGCCTTAAAAACTAGGCCCTTTTGATTGCTGAAAGAAAGCTCAGCAAATCTGGAAGGAAAAAATGTTCCCTCCTCGCCTATAACTACGGGAAAGGAGATTTTATGCTGTGTCATTGAAACAGCCCTTACAAATGTTTGCTCTAACACGGGTGTCTGTTAAGGCACCGAGATGTCAGATGTTGCTATGGCCTGGGAATGTAACGTTCAGTCTCCAAAGTCTGTTAATTTGCTTCGTCTTTGTGATGTGTTGCTCTGACAGCATTTTAATTAATACCTGTTTTCTACAAGGTAGAGATATTTGTGGTTTTGGTACGTCCTACTTTGCCAACATGAATGGGCGGAAAGGAAAACAGACAACATTTGACGTGGCTACTCGGGTTTTCACTTCAGCAAAAAGTTGGTGTCATTTCAATTAACAACTTTTTCACGACAGGAGCAAGAATACTTTAAAACAGTTCCACGAATTCAGCCTTTTCACTAATGTAAACTAGCTCACCTGTTCCAAACGTAGTGATTTTGTTAAAGGATAGCATTTTCAGATGCTTCCATTTCTCAAATGTTTCCCAGTCTTTGCAGGAAACAATAGGAAGTAGGAAAGTCCCCAACCTTCATCATAAAAGGATTTGTCTGTAATATTTTATCATTCCCCAGGAAGCAAGGAGAAAGGCCCTTGCAACAGAAGGCTGGTGTTTCGGGCTTCAAGGCAGCGAAGCATTTCTTTGCTTTATTTCCAGACTGATCAGCCAGGTTACGGCAGCCCCAGGATCCTTGGAATGAAATAATTGCCTGATGGAAAGTTTTCTCCTGGAAAATTCCAGAAGCTGGGACTGTAGAAGGAGGGAATCATGGCTTTGGGAGGAGGTGGGCAGCTCATGAAGTGAATCTGAAGGCAGCACAGACCTTCCCTTTCTTCCGAGATGTGGGGGGACTTGCAGTGCCTGCCTCCTGGGGCGGCTTGAGGGTTACCTGAGACGGGGAATGTCAAGTGCTAGGCTGGGGCCAGCCCAGTGCAGTGTCCAACCAGAAGAAAAAGTGATTCCTGGTACTCTGATGGCATTTCAAAGTGTCCAGTTTCTTCAGCTCGGGTATGTTCCCCTCACTTGTGTATCTGTGTGTGTGAGGTGTGTATGTGTGTGTGGGGGGTGGAGGGGTCGGGCACTTATTTCCTCTCCTGGGTCCCTGCAGAAGGACTCCATTAGAAGAACACTGCGGGCCTGGCACTGTCCCCTGCTTGTTCCTCCTCAGGGAGGAAGAGGGACTTCTTAGAGGGGGAGCGGTCGGGGCAAAGAGCTGCCTGCACAGCTCTGCCCTCTTTTGGAACCAGAATCTACCTGCCTGCAGGAAGTGCATGGGCTCTGGGGCTGTCGTCCCTGCGGGAGAAAATCCCTCGGTTAGAGGGACTGGTGGGTCTCCTTGTCCACATTTCCAAGGTATAGGCTCCAGTTATCATGTGAGGATACCCCGATCACCACCTGCCTGACTCCTGTATCCATCTTAGACGTCCTCCGGTACTGTTCTTTTGGGCATTTGCTACCTCTGTGTCCTCAACCACAAGGCAACAGCGAGGGGCAGGGCGCGGTGAGGCACTCACCCAGGCGCGAGGTCTGCTTGCGCTTGATCTCCGTGAGCTTGGGGATGGGGTAGGGCCCGTAGCAGTGAGTGAAGATGACCGACAGCTGCTGGCTGATGACCTCGTTCTGCGGGAAGGAAAGCACAGGTCAGGCTGCCAGGCCCTGGGCGGCCTCCTCCAAGCTGTCAGCAGGAATGCCTGTCCCCGGGCGAGAGGGGCCCACAAACTTCTTGCAGGTTCCAGAAGCAACCCCCCACCCCCCACCTGGACCTCACACCTTGAGGCTGCTGTCTGTTTCTAGTGGGTTCACTGGTGAAAGCTTAATTCGTAAATAAATCTTTCTTTCTTGCCCTACTCATGTATCATTCATTGAAGAGCAAGTTCATAGCTCAGAGAATGGCAAGTAAGTTTTTACCCCAAACACACCTTTATCAATACTCAGAATTCTGGAAGCAGCGAATTACCCTGAAAACAGCAGCAGGAAGCCCTTTTGATCCTGTGACTGTGCTCTCCATTACCCAGACACAAATGCTCCTGATTCAGCTTTCTTACGAATTTGATTTTGGTGCTGAAGCATTTCCGGATCCAGGAATGCTCAGCTGAATCACTTTCTCCAAGAAAAAAAAAAAAAAAAAGTGGGGGGGGGGGGTGGAAACGAGTTCTGTAACAGCTGCCTCCGATTGCTGAGGGACAAAGGAGTCTGTTTCTGATCGCCCCGTGTCCTTCACGTTTTTGCCTCTTTCCCCTTGGGACCCACTGCTGTTCATTAGTCTCCCTTCAACTGCAGGTGTGTGGGAGGGAAGCCACAAATCACAGCACTTGATGCTTTTTATTGGGTGAAGGGGGTTGAATCTAGGGGCTGAGAATGAGGATGAGGTAGAAAGACATTTATAATATATTAAGAAAAGTAGGTTACAACACAGTTTGTACCATGTATTTTTGGAAAGAAAACCCCACATATATACTTGGATTGACAGGTATGTATAGAAAATGCCAGGGAAAACAGAATAAGCTACCTTTGGCTGGGATTACAATGTTTTCCCTTTTCTTTTTATCTGCATTTTCTACAACAAACGAGTGTTGCTTCTGTAATGCAAACAATAAAGCTCACTTTTCATTTTAAAAGATGAGTTTGGGAAAACTGATGATGTCAGTGGTTCGAGATATTCTTGAATGTGCTTCACTGTGCTCCCGAAGCAGAAGGATACAGCTCAACACGTGAAAAGGAACTGACTGTTAGATGAAAGTGGAGGAGATCCCACGAGGCACCAGGTTACCTCGGACGAGAGCCACAGAGGTGCCCACAGGTGCAATGGATATCGGACACAGGGACTCTGCTTTCAAAGATGACACCTTGGGGCGCCTGGGTGGCACAGTCGGTTAAGCGTCCGACTTCAGCCAGGTCACGATCTCACGGTCCTTGAGTTTGAGCCCCGCGTCAGGCTCTGGGCTGATGGCTCGGAGCATGGAGCCTGTTTCCGATTCTGTGTCTGCCTCTCTCTCTGCCCCGCCCCTGTTCATGCTCTGTCTCTCTCTGTCCCAAAAATAAATAAAAACGTTGAAAAAAATTAAAAAAAAAAAAAAGATGACACCTTATGACCTTACGACGAAATGGTCTTTTTTTTTTTTTTCAACATTTATTTACTTTTTGGGACAGAGAGAGACAGAGCATGAACAGGGGAGGGGCAGAGAGAGAGGGAGACACAGAATCGGAAACAGTCTCCAGGCTCTGAGCCATCAGCCCAGAGCCCGACGCGGGGCTCGAACTCACGGACCGCGAGATCGTGACCTGGCTGAAGTCGGACACTTAACCGACTGCGCCACCCAGGCGCCCCGACGACCAAATGGTCTTAAGTGCTCCTCCCAACACTCACAAAGTGATTGGCTGTCTCAATGGCGTTGTGTGGCAAAGGATGAGAACTCGGAGAACCGCCGCACGAAGCCGTAAGGCAGACCAAGTGTCTCTGGACCAGCAGCCATCAGCATTGCCTGGGCTTGTTGGAAATGCAGATCCTCAGGTCCCATTCTAGACCTTCTGACTCAGAAACACTTGGAGGGGCCCAGCAATCTGCATTTTATTTAACATGTTTTCTGGTGATTCTGGTGTGCTGTTAGGTTTGAGAGCCACAGTTAAAAAAATTTTTTTTTAATGTTTCATTTTTATTTTTGAGAGACAGAGAGAGCACAAGTGGAGGAGGGGCAGAGAGAGAAAGAGAGAGAGAGAGGGAGACACAGAATCCGAAGCAGACTCCAGGCTCTGAGCTGTCAGCACAGAGCCCGACCCGGGGCTCGAACCCACAAACTGCGAGATCATGACCCGAGCCGAAGTCGGTCGCTTGACTGAGTCACCCAGGGACCCCGAGCCACAGGTTTTATGTACTGATGTTTTCTCTTGAGTTTGACCTCTGAGCTGGGGCTGTACATTTGCTACCCCTGGTCTAAAGCCTGCCATTCAAAATGTGTTCCCTAGACCACCAGGAGCAGGATCACCTGAGAGCCTGTCCGAAATGCAGACTCTCACTCCAGGCCCATTGAATCAGAATCTGCAATACGGTGCCCTGCAGCTGATTCCCATGTACACTAATGTTCGAGAAACACTGTATGGTAGGCACAGCTATGGCCCCCTGGAAGACTGCATCCCCCAAATCCCTTGGGACTGAGAATATCATGAGATACCATGCCTGTGAATACGTTACATTACGGGGCAGAAGGGGCTTGGCAGGAATAATTAGGGATACTAACTATGGTTTAAATGGACCTTAACATAGGTATATTATTCTGGATTATCTGGCCAGGCCCAGTGTAATCACACAAGCCCTAAAATTAGAGACAGGAGATGAATTCAGCAGGGATGGAGAAGAGGATTTGAAGCCTGAGAAGGGCTTGATGTGCTTGCTGTCACCAGCTTCGAGATGGAGGAGACCACGCGGCAAGCTAGAGGAGGAATGTAGGCAACAAGAGTGGGAGAAAAATGGGATCCCCGGCTGGCAGCCAGCAAGGAAATGGGGCCTCATCCTACAACTATAAGGAACTCAATTCTACCCAAACCTGAATGAGCGTGCAGGTGGAGTCTTCCCTGGAGCTTCCAGGAAGGAACACGGCCCTGTTGACATCTTAATTCTGGGGAGCTGTGAGACCCTACCCAGAGAGCCCAGTGAAGTACTGTGCCTGGCTTCCAACCCATGGAGACCACGAGATACTGAGCAAGTGCTGCCTTCAGCCTCTACACTGTGGTAACTTGTGCAGCAATAGAACACTACTACATCCCATCTAGAGTCTGCCTCAGGTGGATTGCATTTCATCATCCTCGTGACCCCAGTCTGCCAGGCGCACTGAGCATGCTCAGTGAGGACCTGCAGCTCACAGAAAAGAGGCGGCCTGTGTCTGCGAAATGTGCCGCACAGACTGGGTGATGAATGACGCTGGTCTTGCTCACTTACAGCAGGGAGTGTCTAACCACCTCGGGTGGGGGGACGAAGATCCACTTCCTGTGAGAGACGCCTGAGCAGCCCATGTTCTTCTGTGGAGACTGACTGATCAACTCAAAAGGTACTTAGGAATCATCGGAGAAGTGTATTCAAAGTAACCCAAGCCGGCAGGGCAAGACCCCTCCTCTCGGAACCCACAGCTGGCTCGTGCTTGGTAACTTCAGTATGTGTTGTACCACTTGATGAGGTACAGGTAAGCGCTGACCATGTCTGTTCCAAAGTGACAGTCCCCAAATACTTACAAGTTATCTGGAAGAGTGTCACTGCCCACCTAGCTGATGGCTGCACATAACGACTTGATTCCAAGGAGAGCAGTTGGGAAAAGGGGGAACGAGTAAGCCTGCAGCTGAGGAACTTGGCAAGAGCCACCAGAGGCAGGCGATGAAGGTCACCTCCCATAGTGAACACTCATGTGGAGAGTGTGTGCCCTCGATGTGGTGGGAATGGCATCTGACCTCTGTAGTCCTCCTTCCCAAACCATAACCCCAGTCTAACCATGAGAAAAACACCCCGAATTCCACTAGAGGGCATCCTACAGTAGAATGTCTAAGCAGTATTTCTCAAAATTTGTCAAGGTCACCAAAACCAAGTCTGAAACGTGGTCTCAGCCAACAGGACTAATGTGGTATCCTGGATGGGATCCTGGAGGAGAAGAAGACATTAGACAAAAACTAAGGAAATAGGAATGAAATATGGAATTTAGCTAATAATAATGTGCCAGTGTTGGCTCTTTAATTATAACAAATGTACAATACTAATGTAAGATGTTAACAATAGGGGAATGTGGGCTAGGGGTTATATGGGGGAACTCTGTGCTATCTTCTCAATTTTTCTGTAAATCTAAAACCATTCTAAAAAACTGAAGTCTCTTCTTGGAAACAATCTGCCCAATAAGGAAACAGAATCATTATGATGGAAGTATTAGAAGTTCAGGAGAAGGGGAAAGAGGGGGAGTCAAGGATCAAAGTGGACATCAACAGTTCTCTGGGTTTTATTTGTTGATCCCCTAAAGGTTTCATGAATGTGAACTTTACCCCATTTGCTAAGTGATGCAGCCATTCGTGACTTAATTCTTTCTTGAAATATTTATTGGGCATCTGCTAAATACCGGACACCATGGGAGGGGTTGTCAGTGACGCTCTGAATGTCAGGGCCCAAACTGCTGCCTCCTTTCCGGCTGCCTCTCTTTCAGACACTGGAGCCCTAAGAGGAAACTCCCCACTGTGTCCTTGAATTCACCTGTGTTTGTCAGGGTGTCTGCTTTGTGCCCTTTCCTGTGTGTTTCCTCCAGGGAGGGGGGACTATGGGTATCATTCACTCTAGTTCTCCAGCACCCAAAATGAATTGGGTCTCCAGGAGGGCTCCCCTAAGCAAGAAGGGGTGCTGTAATTAGTATCGGTTAAGAGCTCTAGTGGGGTGAGACCCATTGGGTTACATGGTCAGTTTGGAGCAGTGAACTGGGTTATTCTTTGGGTTTGGTTAGCTCTGGGCCCAAACCTGAAGATGGCAGATTGGAATTAACCAAACTTGAGGCTCAGTCTGTTTTGGAGGCATGGGTAGGTGGGGTAGTTGTGCTGTGATAGGTACCTATATTCTCCTCTGAGTTGTACATTTAAGAGAAGTGCTTTTAGGTAAAGGTGCCACAAGGCTTGACTGGTCTGTGCATGTAGGCTCTGAGCTGGGAGGCCAGAGCAAGTCCAAGGAGGAGCCGTGGGCTGGGGACGGGTGGGCATTTGGCTGGGCCCAGGTACATAGCACCTGGTTAGCGGTTGTCACTGGTACGCTGCTGGGTACCAGCCGCTCAGGTCTCTCATGGAAAATGCTGGGTGTGCACATGGGGTGAACTCAGGTCCTCAGGACTCAGAACCGTGTGGTTACAAAGAACCAAAAGGGAATGAAGTTCTTAATACCACAGTTAGCAGGAGCCTCCTGAGATAGATTTCTGTGGATTCAGGGCTGACATCTTTCCTCTCTTCCTCTGACCCTCACTTCTCTCCTAAAAAGATACCAGAACATTTTCTTTTCTTCAGAAAGGAATGCTGGGATTGATCCCAAAGGTCCTTTTCAGGTGGGTTAGGCAGGGCTTCTACCCAGTGGTAAAAACATAGACAGCAGGGCCAGATGGGGTTGGGCCCCAGTCCTGACTCCTCACATACTAGTTCTGTGACCTTAGGAAAGTTACTCAGCTTCTCCGGGTCTCTGTGTCCTCTTCCGAAGTGGATTAAAAATATCTGCTTGGTGAGGTTGCTAGGAGAGCTAAAAAGGATAGCGCATCACAACATGCCATTAGCTTGAATTAAAGGAAATTGCTGAGATTTGACCATTCTTTAACCCCCAAACAGCAATTTCCTATAATTCAAACCAATCTTTTTCTAGATTCTAAAATGTCATACAATTAATGACAGCTTTTAGGAAGAGAAAAAAAAAACTCACTGCATTAACAAACATTCATTTTTAAGACCCATTTCAAATTGCGAAATGCTAAAAGGTGAAAGAAGCCGCATCTCAAAATCAGGAGATGGTGGAAATACAGTTACTTTCTGGGGATACCGGCAGTGAGTTCTCTGCCTCAATCCATCATCAACAGCGGTTTGTCTTTAGACTGGCCCTCCTGTGTAGGATATGCTGGGCTGACCTGTGAGCAGTGAGCCTCTCTTTGCCGTAGTACACCTGGGAAAAGGTAAAGAGATGGGAAGGGCACCAGACAGAGTCCCATGAGGTCAATGCACAGTCCCACGTCTGTCACTGGAATTGTGTACAAGGTGAAATTAAACAGATAATAAACTAAAGTGCTTTTAAATAGGTCATCCATGTATTTTGATATGTACTCTCTATTCATTGCAAGTGATGTGGGCCTTCTGTTTATGGTAATACTATAGCATTTCCTTTCTAAGTACATTTAACATATGGTAAGGTGATTTAAAGGAAAATATCAAATAAATAACAACCAGTGAAAGTATCTCTTAGGAATGAAAGGGAAGCCAGCCATTCTCAGATGAAGGAAAATTAAGAGAATTTGTCATCAGGAGACCTATCCTAAAAGAATGGCTGAAGAAAGTTCTCTAAATTGAAAGGAAAGGATAAAAAAGGAAGCTTGGAACCACAGGAAGACAGAAACAGTAAAAAAAGTATGGATAAAGATAATAGGCTTTCTTTCTTTCTCCTTTTGAGTTTAATTATGTTTGATGGTTGATGCAAAAATTATAAGAGTGTCTGATGTTCTAAATGAGGAAATATTTAAGAACAACTATGTCATAAATGGAGGAGGATAAATGGGCATAAAAGGAGGTAAGATTTCTATATTTCACTTGAACTGGTAAAATGTAGACTGTGCTGTTATGTATATATCATGTAATACTGCAAGCAACCACTAGAAAAGCTACTTGAAGCTATAGAAAAGCTATCAAAATACTACAGACAAATAAAAATGGAATTAAAAAAATGTTCAACTATCCCACAGGGAGGCAGGAAAAAGAGAAACAAAGGCAGAGAAACCCAACAGAAAATAAAAAATAAGATGACAGGAACACCTAGGTGGCTCAGTCAGTTAAGTGTCCAACTTCAGCTGAGGTCATGATTGAACAATTTGTGAGTCTGAGCCCCACTTCAGGCTCTGCGCTGACAGCACAGAGCTTGCTTCAGGTCCTCTGTTTCCCTCTCTCTCTGCCCCTCCCCCACTCACGCACATGTGCATACTCTCTCTCTCAAAAACAAACTTAAAAAAATAAGATGGCAGACTTAAGCCCTAAAGTATCAATAAAATGTGAATGGTTTAAATACACCAATTAAAAGAGATTGGCAGAGTGGATGACAGTATATGCTGTTTACAAGAAAATAACTTCAAATATAATGAAAATGGCAGATAGTAAGTATAATGGTCCAAAAAAATCACAAAAACATTAATCAAAGGAAAGCAGGAGTGGCTACCGTAATATTAGATAAGGTGGACTTTAGAGCAAAAAAAATGAACAGAAGCAGAGAGGAGCATTACATAATGATAAAAGGGTTAATTCACCAGGAAGACATTGTAGACCTAAATATATATGCACCAAATAACAGAGCTGCATAATCTGTGAAGCAAAAACTGATAGAATTGAAAGGAGAAACAGACTAATCCATAATTATAGTTGGAGACTTAACACCCCTATCTGAAATGATAGAACAAGGAGGCAGAAAATTTGTAGGATATGGAAGAACTCAACAATACCATCAACCAACAGAATCTTAGGGACACTTATAGAACACTTCATTCCACAATAGCAGAAAACTGTGTTTTCAGGTGTCCACAGAACATATCAAGATAGACCATACTGAGGGCCATAAAACCAACCTCAAAAACTTAAAATAATCAAAATAATACAGAAAGTATTCCCTGACCACAATGGAATCAAACTAGAAATCAAGAGCAGAAATACAAGGAAAGCTCCAAACATCTGGAAACTAAACAACACACTTTGAAATAATTCATAAGTCAAAAAAGAAGTTATAAGGGAAAAATAAAAAGTTAACACTGAACTGAATGAAAAATGAAAATAACACATCAAAATTTGTGGTACACAGCCGGAGCAGTGCTGAGAAGGATATGTACATTATCAAATGCATATATAAAAGAAGAGAAAAAGTCTCAAATCAATAATCTAAGCTCCTACTCAAGAACCTGGAAAAAGAAAAGCAAAATAAACCCAAAGCAAACAAATAATGACGATAGGAGAAGCAACCAATGAAGGTTAAAACAGAAAAATAGTAGAGAAAATAATGAAACACAGAGTTGGTTCTTTGGAAAGATGAATAAAATTGACAAACCTCTAGGAAGACTGACAAAAAAGGACACAAATTAACAAAATCAAGAATGATACAGGGGTTATCATTACATCAGAAGAATAATAAGGGGATTATGATGAACAACTCTACTCACATAAATCTGTTAACACAAATGAAATGAGTTTTTTCCCTGAAAAAAAAAAAAGAGCAACTCACCTAATATTAAATAGATAATTTGAATAGCTGTGTAACTATTAAAGAAATTGAATTCATAATTAAAAAAAAAAAAAAACTCTCCCCAAAAGAAGTCTTCAGGGCCAGACTGAAAACGAAGAAATACAACTATCTTTATTTATAGATGACATGACTACCTAAGTAGAAAATTCCATTGAATCTACAGAAAATTCCTAGAATAAACAAGTTCAGCAAGGTTGCAGGATACAAGTTAAATATACAAAAATCAATTATATTTCTTTGTGGTAGCAATGAACACATGGACAGAAAAATTAATATAATATTTATAATTTCTTAAAAAAAGAAATATGTATATGTAACTCTAACAAAACAGGACTTGTATGCTGCCAACTCCACAATATTGATGAAAGAAACCAAAGAAGATCTAAGTACATGAAGAGACATACAGTTCACAAATTGAAAGATTTAACATAGTAAAGATGTCAATTCTCCCTGAACTGATATAGAAGTTTGACACAATTCCTATCAAAATCTCAGCAAGATTTCTTTATTGTTGGTAAAGCAAGTTTATTCTAAAATTACATGGATGGGTGCCTGGCTGGTTCAGTCACTAGAGCATGCAACTCTTGATCCTGAGGTGATGAGTTTGAGCCCCATATCAGGGGTAGAGTTTAGTTGAAAAAAAAAAATGTAAATGGAAAGACAAAGAACATAGCTAAAATAATTTTTAAAAGAAGAATAAAATGGGAGGAATAAGTCTACCTAACTTCAAGATTTAACTATAGCTATACTAATCAAGACTGTGTGGTAATGGTGGGGGGACAGACATATAGATCAATGGAACAGAGTCGAGAACCCAGAAATAGGCCCACACAAATATGCCCAACTGGCTTTTGAAATGTGCAAAAGTAATTCAATTAAGGAGAGACAGCCTTTTCAACAAATGGAGCTGGAAAACTAAACATCCATTGGTAAAACAACCAAACACACACACACACACACACACACACATCAAAAACCTTGATGTAAGTTCCACACTTCACCTCAGGCAAGATGAATCACAGACTTCAGTGGAAAACATAAAACCAAAATTTCTAGGAAAAAAATATGAGGAAATATTCATGATTTAAGGCTAGGCAAGAAGTTCTAATACTTGATACCCAAAGCATAATCTCCATAAGAAGAAAAGTTGATAAATTAGATTTCCTCAAAATTAAAAGCTTTTGCTCTGTGAAAGACTCTATAAAGAGGATAAAAAGATAAGCTATAGAATGGGAGAAAATATTTGCAGGCCGCTTATCTGACAACAGATTAGTATCACTCAAAATTCAACAGTTAAAAAGCAAACAACTTCATTAGAGCACAGACAAAAGACACAAAGAGACATTTCACTGAAGAGGATAGCCAGATGGCAAATAAGCTCATGAAAATATGTTCAACACCATTAGCTACTTAGGGAAATGAAAACCAAAAGTACGAGATATCACTTCCACATCTATCAGAATGGCTAAAAGAAAAAATAGCAATAACACCAAACAGTGAGGACGTGGAGAAACTGGATTATTCCTACTTTGCTGGTGGGAATGTAAAACGTAAAATGGTGGGAATGTAAAACCTTAGCAGTTTCTTTGAAAATGAATCACACAGCTACCATACAAACCAGCAATTACACTCCTGGGCACTTATCCCAGAGAAATGAAAACACATTCACACAAAAACCTGTGCACAAATGTTTAGAACAGCTGTATTTGTAATAGCTTGGACCTGGAAACAATTCAGATGTCCTTCAGTGGATGAGCACTTGTACAAACCACGGTATATCCATGCCATGGAGTACTGCTCAGCAATGAAAAGAAACAAACTGTGGGATCATCCAACAATCTGATGAATCTTCAGAGAATTATGCAGAGTGAGAAAATCCAGTTCTAAAAAGTCACATACTGTATGATTCTACTCAAATTACAGTCTTGAAAATGAGAGAAATGGAGAACAGATTAGTGGTTACCAGGGGGTGATAATGGAGTGAGGGCAGAAGGGAAATGGGTTTGGCTAGAAAAGTGCAACATGAGAAAATCCTGTGGGTGCTGGAAATTTTCTGCATGTTGACTATATCACACCGGTATCTTGGTTGTGATATTTTATGGTACTCTAGTAAGAGATTGCCAATGGGGGAAACCGAGTAAAGGGTACATACTGCTATCTCTGTATATTTTTTCTTACTACTGCACGTGAATCTAAAATGATCTCAAAATCAAAAGTTTAAAAAACTAAAATATTTCGGGGCGCCTGGGTGGTGCAGTCGGTTAAGCGTCCGACTTCAGCCAGGTCACGATCTCGCGGTCCGTGAGTTCGAGCCCCGCGTCGGGCTCTGGGCTGATGGCTCAGAGCCTGGAGCCTGTTTCCGATTCTGTGTCTCCCTCTCTCTCTCTGCCCCTCCCCCGTTCATGCTCTGTCTCTCTCTGTCCCAAAAATAAATAAAAAACGTTGAAAAAAAAATAAAAAAAAGAAATGACTATATTGTTTGGCTCCTGGGAAATCTAGAGATGCTGAATTCTTTTGAAGTTAAAATTTAGAGAAGGGAGCAAAACACATCTGCAACTAGATTTCAAGTAATGTATGAATGAACACAAGTCAAGGATGGGAAGGTGTATGCTTCACTTCATAGTATAGCTGTATTTCTGGGAGTTGACGATAAAGTGAATTTCTTTATTGCATTTCTATGTTCTTATGCATTATTACTTATCTATCTGATGAAAACAGATACCTGCCCACACAGAACAGCAGATGAAATCTGAACAGGAACCCTTTAATGGAGAAGGAACTAGGCTAGGCAGTTGTGTGATGTGTGGCTACTACTATCCTCTGATATGAAACATTGGAGGGCACAGCTTTGTAGCACTTTCTCAACGCTCTGAATTTCTCTGCCATCATCTCTCTCTAGTCTTCTTTTGACCACAAGAACATCACTCATGCTTGGGGAATGCTTGGCTTCACATGGCAGCGGTGGGAAATTAATCACCTCTTTTTCCTCCCACCAGGAATGTACATGATGTGTAATACCACACTTCACCAGTAGGGATTGCCACTGGACCCTTATAAGGGCAAACCCCACTCTTGAATGCACTCTTCCCCAGACTGTAGAAGAAGATCAGTACAGCTGATGGGGGTGGGGTGGGGTCGGGTTGGGGGGAGATTCTAGTCTACATCTCCTGGCAAAGGCCCCTCCCTTCTTCCCAACTCCCAGCCATTGGCTGTCCTTTTGGGGGTAGTAGCTGAGTGAGGCATAAGGGGCCTACTGGGGTGCTGGCAATGTTCTCTTTCTTGGCCTGGGCGCTGATCACACAGGTAGGTTTAGCCTGTGAAGATTCACTGGGCTCTACACAGTTATGATCTGGGCACTTTTCTGTACATATGTCATACTCCAAAATTCCAAAATACAGTTTATTTAAAATTAAAAAAAAAAATTTTTTTTTAACATTTATTTATTTTTGAGACCAAGAGAGAGAGAGAGCATGAACAGGGGAGGGTCAGAGAAAGAGGGAGACACAGAATCTGAAACAGGCTCCAGACTCTGAGCTGTCCGCACAGAGCCCGACGCGGGGCTCAAACTCACGGACCGTGAGATCATGACCTGAGCCGAAGTCGGATGCTTAACCGACTGAGCCACCCAGGCGCCCCAATACAGTTTATTTTAAAAACCCATAGATTACATTCACTTAATACACAGGATGCCTCAGTAATTTCTGGAATTCCCACTATAGTCTGAAAAAAGGAAACAAAAACCAAGAAACCAAAACAAGTTTGAACACCTAACCCTGGGAACAGACTTAGGAATGTTTTTCACTAAAGTGGTTGCTTAGGTAATTGCAGGTGAAAGCTTCATTCATTCATTCATTCGTTCGTTCATTCATTCACTCATTCATTCATGTTAGAGGGATGAAGGGTGAGGGGCAGGGAGAGTTTGGTTTTGAAATGCTTCCATAGGGTTTTGCGCTCTGTGGAATCACTGAGGCTCATTACCCAGGAGCTGCACTCTTGCTCCCACTTTGGGTCCTGTGGTGGGGCCTTCATCAAGTGCAAATCCAGCCTGCAGGGGGCCCTGAGACTCTGGGCCAGGATAGGCTGCTGAGAATACCTAAGGAGAGCTGCTTTGCACCCCAGGCCAGGTGTTCCAAGGCTTAGAAAGCAGACGGGCTCGGCCGGCCGTGTCGCTGCTGCTTTGCTGTGGGGCCATCCCTGCTGTCAGAGAAGGTGGCTCCATGCTTCCTTCTTCACTCTTTGGGAAGCCCGTCAGCCCAGTCTGGTGGGGGAACCCACGGTGCCCTTTTAGTTCACAGGCCCATTTCTCCTGAGACTTCAGAGGTTCCCGTGTCTTAGAGGGACCCCAGACTTCTGCAAAATCTGTTCTGGAGCAAAGGGGTAAGAGGCTGGTGCTGGAGCCAGGCTGCCTAGGGTTAAGCCCAGGTCTGCCACTTACCAACTGTGTGACCTTGGGCAAGTAATCACCCTCTCTGTGCCTCAGTCAACCCATCGGTCAAATGGGGGATAAGAACATCACCTCCTTCAAAGATTGTGAGGATTGACTGAGTTAATCTTTATGTTGTGCTTAGAATAGTGCCAGGCATATAGTAAATATAAAAAATACATATTTTAGCTTAAAAATCCTCATTTGTGTCTTGAGACAGTTCATTATAAAAGGGTTCCGAGGTTAAATGAGTTCGGGAAACGCTTGATTGCCTTTGTGAATTAGGGTATTCAAGGCTCTCCGGGAGAGAAACTGGAGTAAACCAATGTTAGCCTGTAGAAGGGTACATGCACTGCAATGGGGTGTTAAATACTTTGGTACCAACCCCGCTGAGGGAATGGCTTTTACAGAACACCCTTTGGGAAATACTCGAGGTGCGTCATACTCCGGCGAGGCCGGCTTCGTGACAGGGTCACTTGTACCGCACTCACCAAGTTGCAGAGCCAGTTTGGAGGGCACGGACTCATTTTATCTTCACACCCACCCTAAGAGGTCAATATAGTTATTGTCCCCATTTTCAGGTAGGGAAACTGAGGCAGAGGGAAGTTAAGTAACTTGAGTGGGGTCATAAGGCTAGTACGTGGCATAGCGAGGTTTGGATCCCTATAGGTTGGCTCCAGAGTCCATGCTCTGACCCACTGTGCCATATAAATATATATTCATTCCCTCGTGGCCCACTGGGGAGCCCTCAGGTACGCGGTAGTTGATGCACAGACTCCTCAGAGCCTCTCAAGGCAGCCTGGTCACCCCTGGTGTTTCCATGGCCACAGTGGTGGGGCATTTGTCACAGTCTCCCCCTTGCCCTTGGCTCTCCACCCTTGATAGGATGGCTGGGGGATGGGCATGCCACGGCTGTCCATTCTCGAAGTTCTCCAGCAACACACGCAATGATGCCAAAGGCCCCCTGGCAGGGACGGAACATCTATACTATATCATCAAACAAGTGACCCCGAAGAGATTTTTAAAAACTGATCTCATAATAGCCCAAGGGATGAATTGATGTTCTGAAGGGGCTGCAGCATTTATTTCTCTGTTGTAGGAGTAAGGGGATCCAGGAGGAAGGGCGGGGAGACTCATCTGATCTTCTGTACCTGAAAAATTTTCTCCAGGGCCCGGCTTTGTGGGAACCCTGGAAGGGTCTGTATCCCATGGATCTTGGGAGCTATACCATTTCCCTCTTCCTGCCGGATTCCTATCTGTCCGGCCAGGCCTGCTCACATCTCAGCACCGCCCTGACACCTTCCCTGACTGACTCACACCCCTCAGAGCCCATGCCACCATTCAACATTGTTTCATAAACCTCAGATGCCCTTGGGGCACGTGTGTTGGCAGCATCTCCCCAGCTTTCCTGCAAATTCCCTGGGTTATTAGAAGTGTCTTGGGACATAGCAGGTGCTCAATAAAACAGCTGCCCACAATGACTGCACAAGTAGCTTTAGTCAGCCACGTACATATGCCACCAGTGGCCATCACTGCAGGATTTGTATCCGGAGGGCAGGATCAGGCTAAGGGGCCACTGAAGTCGGGGACCTCCCCGCTTGTTCTCTGCCGCCGACCGACACCATAGCGTTAAACTCCTCTTACCTTGCTCGCTTTCAAGATCTCGAACATCAGGGGCAGGCCTTGAGTAATGAGCTCCTCTGTGTACTCCTCCTCCTGAATGGTCTTAAACTCCTTCAACAGGCACTGGATAAGAGGCCTGCGGTGTTGCTGGAAGGCGATCCGCAAAGACTCCAGCCACGTGTGCAGGGTCCATGGGACACCTGGGAGAAGGAGGGGAGGGCACGGAGGCGAGGAGAGGGCGAGACAGAAAACAACCACAACAGAAGGTGTGTTTTTATCTGGAAGCTGGCCTTCCCCCAGGACATCACCAAACTACGAGACCAAGAGACCGACTTGGGATGAATACAGCCAGGGTAGTTTGTATTTTTTTTTCTCCCCCTGAAGACTTGCAGATGTTGAAACTAAAGATCACAATTCAATTCCCTTAGCTATGGGTGTCCATCTCTGCATGCTCGTCACATTAGCGGGGGCTGCATTTTACAAGCTAGAACCACCGTGTAGAACGTGGAATTGTCACACGCTGCTTCTGCCTACTCCATACTTCTGAGTCCTGACTTCATTCACCTCCACCCCTTCTGCCTTCTGGGGAGACAGAAGCCCAGGGAGGGAAGTGTCTTGCCCGGGATGAGATAGTACCAGGCGAGAGCACAGAGCTGGTGAAACCCATCGGTGGACTTTGCCATCTACCGCACTGGCCAGGACGGACGCATATGTCGGAAAAAGACCCGGGAGGATTCTGCCGCTGCTCCCCTGTGCAAAACAACTTTCCCATCTATGGGCACTTCATCAGGTTCTTCCTCCTTTAATAGAAACCCCTCCAGCAGCTGATTGCTGTGATTTGCTTCTCCCCTGTCGAGGTGAGGCACAGAGGAAGAATGCGTCTCACTACTGTTTATAACGAGCAGGCCATTCAGAGCCTGGAGCATCATCATTATGGTAAACAGGCTCTCTGGGCAGTGGCATAAATATCCCACAGACTGAACAGCTACCCTGAGAGAGGGGCCCACGTCCAGAGCAGCAGCAGGGGGCCTCTCCTCAGGCCCTCAGCCCACCTTGACCTGCCACTCCGTGTGTTGAAGGCCCAGGCTAGGTCCTGCTGTTCTTGTGCGGGGCTGTTGCCTCTAGACCGGGGAAGACTGGGCGAGCCTGTTCCCTGGACGCATGGAGGAGATGGGTCTGAGCTCGCTCATTCAAGGAAGAGCCACCCCCAAATTTTCCCGAGAGTGGCTTTGCCCCCGCAAGCTCAGTGGGTGAGCCTGGCAAAGAGACGCCCTCGTCCTAGCTGTTGGCCTGGCCGCTGCTTCGTGATTTGGGTGCTCTAAGGCAGTGATTCCCCAACCACTGGGAGCCACCTGGGATGATTGTTAAACATAAAGATTTCCGGCCTTTATCCATCCAGACCCTCAACAGCAGAGCCTCTGGGTGTAGGGCCTGGCAATCCGTATTCAGACAAGCTCCCAGGTGATTCCAATTCCTAAGTTCTCAGGGTCCAGAGTTTGGGAATCATGAGAAAATGACCTGAGGTCAGGCGTTTGGGGCTGGAAGGGTGATGCTGTCTTTGGGGATAGCTCGGGCAGTTTAGCCTGGAAGGGCTCCAACCAGCAAATGCGAAATTCCCTGGGCCTCTGTGTGTGTGTGTGTGTGTGTGTGTGTGTGTGTGTGTGCACGTGTGTGTGTGAGTCACCTAGCACTGGGCAGTGATGCTGTGTCCAGTGGCGGAGGGCGCCCAGACTGACCTATGCTCCTGATATCAATTGTGACATCCACGTAGCCATGCTCAGCGCTGTGATACATGGCCTCCCTCAGGGCTCTCAGTTTGGCCTTGCTGTTGCGGCTGGCACAGAGGGGAGGCGGGGCTGTCTCCGCCAGGTCAGTCCCCTCGGCCAGAATCTCCTCCAGGGACAGGATATCACTCTTCTCCTTCTCTGGCTGAGCGAGCAGTTTGCGGAACACATTCCTGTCAATCATAAACCCAGAGAGGAAGACACTCAGAGATGGAAGGGTTTTGCCGGGGCAGGGATGGGGTGTGGGGAGTGGGGACACCACTCGTGTGAGACAAGGGAATGGCAGGAACAACTCTGGAGTGGTGGCTTCAGAGGCCTGACCACGGATGCTATGTTTTAGGGCTGGGTGGAGGAGACGGTGGAGCATGACTGGGTTTGTTTCCTGGAGGACAACCTGGAGCAGCTAAATGCTTTCCACAAGTATCCAGAAGGCTCTAGAACTGTGCTCTTTTAACCATCAACCTGCACAGGGTCCCACATGAATTTGCTTTACATGGGGTTATGTGTAATAAAATTGGATGGGGTAAAACCTGAAGGCCATGTGACAAGAAATAACCAAACACGAGGGGTTTTATTATTTTTTAAATGGATCCTTGTCACTTCATGGCAGCTGACGTGACGGGCTCTGACCAACGCTGGCAAAGAGTGGCATCTCTGTGAGGCGGAAGCTGATCCGGGAAAGGACAAAGCAAGGCAGTCTGAGTGGATGTGCGCTGCACGAAGTTGGCTCTGAGCAGAAAGCTGGCAGTGAAGGCCACTGTGGCCAGGCCTGGTGTCTGGCCTGCCTCTGGGCCCCACATCCAGAGATATAGTGGGTCTGGGGTAGGCCTGGGAATCTGCATTTTTAACAAGCACCACTTGGGACCTTGTGGCTTTGGCCCATCCTAGCCTACCTGTGTCCATGGGCTGCGGCCTGGCTGAAAGAGTTCATATCACCCTGGGGGGTTGTAGAAATTCCATTCCTGTACATGGTTCCTATCAGGGGATCCGCACCACGCTCCAACAGCAAACTAACCAGCTCAAAATTTCCTGCAAGCCCAGAGAAGGGGGTTTTATAAGCGAATAAAGCAAATACACGGTCACAGACACAGCGAGGGCCGAGGTGGTGGAGACCCTTGGCCGGGATGAGAATCAGCAACTCTTACCTACGGCAGCAGCCAGCTGGAGGGGCGTTTCCGAGTAGTTCTCCTCGCCGTGCTCCACGGAACCTTCCACCTTGGCCCCGGCGTCCAGGAGCAGCTGCAGAGGAAGAGTGGCCATTGAGACATTTAAAGACATGTGCTGTGAGGACGCGTCAGGAGAGCTGGTGGGAGTCAGCACAGTGCCAATGTTCCTGCCCTCCCTCTGGGTCAGTGGCCATGTGCACAGGGTGAGGGCAACTGTACCTTGGGGGATGAACTGATGGCCCCTCGAATCTACTAGAACCTCGGAGTATCACAGTGTGGTCCACGGAAAAGCAGCATCAGCATCCCCTGGGAGCTTTGAAATGCTGGCTCTCAGGGCCCACCCCCGACCAACTGAATGAGAGTGTTTGCATTTCAGCAAGATCTCCAGGTGATTTATAAGTACACTGAAGTTTCCAGAAGTGCTGACTGAGCAGCTCATGGCATCAGAGTGCTGGAAGACTCCCTTTTCGGGTCGGTTACACAAAGCCTCGGAGAGAGCATTAGAGGGATCTCTTAGAACCACAGAATCTTGAGTTCTGAAGGACTCTGGAGACCACCTGGGCCAATGAGGGCAAGGATGCCTTCTAGAACACTCTGGATGGCTCTGAGTATAGTTTAGCCAATGCTAAATTTCCTGGCCAGCAATTAATAAAGAGGCAGAGTGAGAATCCAGGAGTTTACTCCGTTCTGTGCATTCCTGAAGGGCTTCTTCAAGATGGAGAGTCTGTCTGTGCCAGATCTCACTCTCAGTGAATGTGCTCTCAGGACCACCAATGGAAAATGGGGAGGGGGGGCAATCTACCTTCTTTGCTACATATCCAGGGCTCCCTCAGGGCACAGCCAGGAGAGGGCTGACTCCTGGCATTCCGGGACCTGTATGCCTGCAGTGAAGAGGTGGCCTGACTTCTTTTTGGGTTTGCTTGGCTGCCCGCTGCTCCTATTCCTGATTTAAAGGCTTGGGGATGCCACTGCACTTTAAGGGTGGCATTTGTGTCCACTAGGCCACCTCCTGATCCCTTCTTTCTTATATTCCTCTACCAAGAGTGAAGTGGGCAGAAGTTTCAGCTCTCAGCATAACACTTCATACTCTCAACCTCCTAAAACATGAGTTTGGGTCTGTCCTAAGGAGTCCCATGACTGAGGAAACAACAAAAGATTCCTGTGGATTTCCAACATTGCCTCATGGTCCCTGGAACACTTATTTCCTGCTCTGTAAACTTCTAAGACGCTTGGAGCACATAACAGCAAGTATTCCTGATGTACCCACAGCTCAGCACCATGAGGCCAGGTGTGATAATGGACCTGGATGCTGAGTTCTTTTTTCCTGATGAAGTGAAGAGCAAGTTTAAGATCTAGAATATATTCGATGGCTATTTGTTGAATACCAACTGTACAAGAGCCAGAAAAAGTATAACCAATACATACTTAAATGCCCAACGGCCCTCGGATGAGGACATCTCTCCATACTTGGGGAGCCTTGGGTAGCTGTTTCAGAAGACACATCCAAAGGCCTTACTCTAGACCTCTTGGATCAGATTCTCAATAAGTAGAATCCAAGCAAGTGTCAT
This sequence comes from Herpailurus yagouaroundi, assembly GCF_014898765.1. Taxonomy (NCBI): domain Eukaryota; kingdom Metazoa; phylum Chordata; class Mammalia; order Carnivora; family Felidae; genus Herpailurus; species Herpailurus yagouaroundi. The sequence goes on from NW_024412413.1 coordinate 14,904,375, forward strand.
TTAGAATCATTCCCTTGGCAACTTGGGGATGCTTCTTTCCACTAGTTAGAAACCACTAGATTCTACACAAACACCAGGGTCACACCTCAGGGGAGGTTCTAAGGTCTCACACCATCCAAGTCTTACGATTCACATTGCGACAAGCAAAATGAACAAATCCACAAAATTGCAGCTCAGGCCCCACCCCCGAGCAACCAGGAACAACTTCATAAGTTTGCCACTCTTCTGTGTGAGGCTGCATGTGGGTATGTGATCGTTTCATATTGGTTAAGGCCAGGCCATATAGATCATTACATATGATATTTTCACTTATATGATATGAATGTGCTATATTTAGTTGCAATTAACCAATATGAATCTCTTAGGGAATATGCATGCTGGGAGAGGTAACAGATTTGCATGATGGAAGAGGGTAAAATTAAAGGTCAGATGTGGATAGGGAAATACATTAATATACCTGAACTACAGGAATATGTCCATGCAACACAGCAAAAGTCAGAGCCGTCCAATGGCGGGTCTCAGGGTGGACGGATGGATATTTATGAGGAGTACTGACAACCTATAAACAAATTGAAGTTATTTTCAAAATGTGACCTTCACAATATTTTGACTAGCAAATCTGACCTATCTGTGGCTGGGCATGTGGGCTAGAGATGTACAGGAGGACATTCTAGAAGTGCTTTGGGAAATGTCGGTAACAGTGGGGTAGTGACTTTATGTTCTCTGTGCATCATAAGGTCTCCTTTGCTTCTTGTCTGAAAGGAATTAAACCGATGATTTCTGACTTCCTCTGAGGTGCCTTGGAGAAGCTGTAATGGCAGCTACCACAAGCCAACTCCCCAGCCTGTCCCCTCTTTCTGCTTAAGGAAGGGTGGTGGTTCTGAGAGCCACAGGGTGTCAGACAGCATGAGATGCCACATCATTACATTTGCACCTTTAGGGGAAATTCTCAGCAGCAGCAAACCCCAGGCAAGGCAAGGTCTGCTTTGAGTTTTCAAGCGAGGGAGGACCACTACCCATCTGATGGAGTCACATTCCCATCTGGTCACAGCTCACCCTACCCTGTTCTCATTTCACTGTTCTTCTGGCTTCTCAGTTGACAAGGACCCTCATGCTACTGGAAACCTGGGCACAAAACCCTCCCTGGACACACCACGAGTGAGCAATCTGATACTGGTCCTTCAGTGTGGGGGGCCTCAAAACACCCTAGGCCAAAAGAGAGGCAACAGGGAAGCTGAAGGTTGGGGCCCTTCAGGACTGGCACCCACACATGGCTTTTCTCCCAAACACCCCCGGGACCAAACAGCTGTGATGTCTGACTCACTCAGAGCAGCTGAATTCACTCGTCACCTGTCAGGGTAGGCCTTGAGCTGGCTAGGAGTCATGGGATGGGCTAGAGAGGATCAGAGAAGCCCACCAGGACCCAAAGATGAGGAGCCCTTGCAGGGGTCTGCATGGTGTTGGGGGATTCTTAACAGGCAGGAAAATCCCCAGTACCTGAAACTTATAATATCCAAAATGGTCTGGATGCAAAACTAGGTCTATTGCCTGTTTGCCTCAGATGAATCTAAAACTCACTAATTAAAAAAAGCACAGTACTAAGACTACAAGAACATCTAATTTTGAACTAAAAAAGTTTTATAGGGTTGCTGAGTTAGGACTGCAGCATGCCAACCTTCCCAGCCTCTGGGGCTGCCAGTGGCTGGCTGCCGAAAGACAGGATAGGACGTGGTCGAAAAGCGTGATTTCACCCATCACAAGCCTCGTGGTGCGTGTGCGCGAACCAGGATTGACTGAGCCCCAAACTTATGCTAGGTCCTCTTTGTATTTATTTCTCCCAGCAACTCTCTGAGATGGGTGTGATTATTCTCCCCCTGTTGTGGATGGGGATGCTGAGGCTCAAAAAGGTTAAGCCACCTGCCCCAGCACAAAAGCAAGTTACTAAGACTCAGCAGTTTCGGAATTTGAGCTTAAGTGTCAAACTCTAAAGCCTGCGGGGGTGCGCTTCCCACAATAAATACACCACACTGCCTCACGGAAGCTTTGCCATTAGCTTTAGGACCTGTGGCTTCAACTCAGCCAATAGGCGAACCAATCAGGATTCGGTTGGGAGGGGGTAGGATCTGAGGGAGCTACACCTTAGGTCAGGGTATGCAGAGCAGCTCTGTCTTATGTCCTGATGGCTCAGGAGAGAGCTCCCTGCCCTGATCCCAGAAGGAATGGATCAGTAATAAGAATCAGACTCAGTTCAGCTGAGATAAGGGAACGCTGGTGCTTCTTGTAGCTTCATTGGTTGTTTTTAAATGAAACATGCACGTGGGCAGCTCCCTGGGATTTCGGTGGGCTGGGGCCTCCAGATGGAGGAAATCTACCAGCTGATTTGACCTATTGGCTGGACTGACCGCCCCCAGTGGTGGCTCTCAGGAGAAAAAGCCCCCCCTCTCTTTGCTCGTTTTCCCTGGGGGACTGCCAGGCCCAGGGGCCCTGTAGCCCTCTGCACCCTCACCTCGACATTCAGGTCAGCTCCGGCATCCAGCAGCATCTGAACCATTGCCTCGTCCCCACGGACACAGGCATACATCAGGGGGGTCATGCCCTGTGGTGGGTTAAAAACCAGAGAATGGAGAAGGTTTACAAGGTAGCTGTGTCACTGGACGATAGCAAATGGAAAATCTTACTTGTGTGTAGGTGGCTATGTTTGTACTCAAAATCCAGCATTAAAAAAATAAATGTGCTGCCCTTATGACTCATAAAGCCACAATCCTCCCTATTTTGAAAACCAAAATGAAGGCAAAAAAAAAAAAAAAAAAGGTGGGGGATTGCCGTTTTTGCAATTATCTTTGCTTAAGTTGGAGTATTTTCATTTGTCTGTCCTAAGGTGCAAGAGACCTAAGGGGGTTTGCTAAAACACGTGGCTGATTTCAACTTACAGGTCTTGGGAACTTTCTGGACTCTGTGGTGTCAGTCCTAAGTTATCTAACTCATAAACACTGTTTCCTTGACATTTTTCTCTTTCACAATGTAAGTATCATCTTTGCTCTACACAGCTGCTGGCCAGTGTCAAGGGAAATTGGATGCCTCTGAGCATGCCCCCATCACTGTGTTTATCATTTACAAGCAAAAGGCAAGTGAACGAGGAATGGTTTTTAGGAGTTCCATGTTTGCCAGTGACTCCTGCTTATTTTGAAGTTCCACAACCATTAGAAGGGAGGGATGGATTTTTCAATAAACAGTGTTGAGAAGGTGGCTCCTTGGGAAAATGTGCAAGTTAGAGCTTATCTCGCACCATCTAACTGGATCTGTTTCTAGGTGTAAAAGTAATGGAAGAAATCACGAAGGAAAAGCATTACAGTGTTGAGGACCTAAAACCAAGAACATAAACAAAATTGAAAGGTAGGCAATAAACTGAGACATATTTGTCATAGTATAAGAAAGGGTTATATGCCTAATATGTAAAGAGCTCTTCTAAATAAAGAAGACAATCAAAGCTCCAGTGAAAAACTGGCAAAAGGTAAGGAAAATATTAATAGGGAGGGGCACCTGGGTGGCTCAGTCAGTTAGGCATCTGACTTCGGTTCAGGTCATGATCTCACGGTTCATGGGTTTGAGCCCTGTGTCAGGCTCTGTGCTGACAGCTCAGAGCCTGGAGCCTGCTTCGGATTTTGTATGTGTGTGTGTGTGTGTGTGTGTGTGTGTGTGTGTGTGTGTGTGTGTGTGTGCGCGCGTGTCTCTCTCTCTGCCTCTCCCCTACTCACACTCTGCCTCTCAAAAATGAATAAACAGTTAAAAAAATTTTTTAAAGATTGATGGGGAAACACATATGTTGTTGGAGGGTGTGTACAAGGAAACAAAGTCTCTGCGAAAGTCATTGCAGAAAGGTTGATGTCTATGAGCCACTACGTCCACTTTTAAGAACTTCCCTAATGATGAACACAGTGTAACATATAGGATTGCAGAGTCACTATGTTGCACACCTGAAACTACTGTGTCAACTATACTTCGATTAAAAAAAAATTTCCCTAATGAAAAAAAATTCCCTAATGAAATAATCAGGGATTTTGAACAAAGACTTGTGTAAATATGTTTAACTCAGCATTATTGATTTAAGTAGTGAGAAGCAACCTAAATATCCAACAACTGAGGTATGGTTAACTGAACAAATAATAGGACCATTTTATGTCGCCATTAAAGTGATTTAAAAAATAGTATTTAATGATATTGCAAAGTACCTATAATATAAATTGTCGAAAAAGGCAAGATATTATAAATCTCTGTTTTAAAAAAATATAAATGTGTGTGTGTGTGTGTGTGTGTGTGTGTGTGTGTGTGTGTGTGTTAGGGATCCTTGTTGCTCAAGAAAATTCTTAGCTGCTATTCCTTCCCTGGAACTCACTGCATGAGCTGCCCATATGAGAAACAGCTCCATCTGTCCCTTGTGACTTTCCATCTGGGGCTCACATTGAAAACTGCTGTTTGTTTCTCTGTCCGTGACACCTTCATCCACATGGTGTCTCCCTGACTGGTAGACGCACGAGCTTCTCCCTGTACCTCAGTTTCAGGGACTTGGGGGATAGCTGCCTATATCTCTGAGGTGCCTCCCAGGGTTCCCCAGAATGACTTTTGTGTATCTCAAACATACCCTGAAAGTTTTGTAAAAATACTCCTGGAGTTGTTCTGTGATGCAGTAACAGACAGGCAGGCAGAGAACTAATTTTAACCACGCTGAAAAAAGGACTTGAGGGACACATACTAAATATAAATGATGGCTATCTGGGTGATGGCATTATTTCCTTTCTGGAATAGGCCTATTTTTCTCAATTTTCCATTTCAGCTGCAATGATCATGTGCAATTTCTATAAAGATGAACAAGGATATTTTTATATTTTAAAAACCGAAACTAACTCAATAAATAAATAAAAATCACCCTAGTCACCAGCAGGGGGAGTGTGTGTCCAGTGCCTGCTGTTGGCAAAGTCGTGGGGCAGCGTACCTGGCAGAGGTTGGAGGGGTTGCCTGTTCAGAGACTCGGGCCCTGTACCTGTTCGCTCATGGTGTTGATCCCATCCGGCCCTAGGAGAGACACCGCCTGCTTCACCAGGTCCGTCCGCCCACAGTTCAGCATCCGGAAACCCAGGTCCTGTTTAAACTTGGCTTCTATGGCCACAGCGTCCAGCTTCCGAGAAGCACAAAAGCAGTCGTCAGCCCTAAGGAAGGGAGAGACGATCAGTGAGGTGCAGTGGCTTCCCCAGGAACTGGTCCTTGAGGACCAGTGAGAGTTAGAAAGCACCAAGGATGCTTTGCCTTTGTTTTTCATGTCAACTGCCTGTTCCTAGGCTCCAATTAAAATCTGGATGTCTCGATCCTTTGTCCTTTATAACTGCTGCTGATCTGTCTTCCTCTTTGCTTCCACAGCATACTGAGCTAAGCATGGTGATAGCTAATATTTACTGAATGTTTACTGTGGGCTAGGCCCTCTGCTAAACTCTTCACACGAATCAGTTTGTTCAATCCCCACACAACCTCAAAAGGCAAGTACTATCACTACCCCTCTTTAAACCCTGGGGAAACAGACATAGATAAAGGAGTTGCCCGGGGCCACAAAGCCAACAAGCTGGAGTAAACACTGTCCCAGAACCTCCTTTCATCCCCTCCCCTTGCTAATTCAGAGAGTAGAAACTGAGGAAAGGAGCCAGATGTTCAAAATTCCTGGTTCTGCTTCTCCCTAAGCCAGTTTGTGGCACAAGGGAGGGCACAAGCCCCTCCCTTACGTTTGTGAGGGAACTACCTTCTTTTCTATCGTTGGAGGAAATGAGAGGGGCTATTGTTCCAGAAAGTTTATGGCACCGAGGCTCCCGTTCATCAGTAAGGCTAGGAGCTGGGGGAGAGCATTTGAAGGCCGAACCACAAAGGGAGCCTCAGGAAGTGGGGCGGATAGGTATGTGCTTGACTGTTCATTGAGTTTCTGATATATCATTCGTCTCTTCTGGCAGAGGAACCTTGGGCAGAAGTCTACCCTGAAATATAAACCCAGCTGTAGGAGACACAAGGGCTTGGACAGGAGACCATAAGAATTTGCTTCTGGCCACCAGGGGGAGCTGATACAGTGAAGATAGAAACCAGAGTAAAAGACTGGAAGCTTGGTGTTGCTGTGGGGTCTAATCTGCATGCCCGCCTGAGCAGCTGGGTGTCAGGCTAGGGCTCCAACAGCCTATTTGTACAAGCCCAGTTGCCCAGGACCCTGGACTCCGGGGTTAAGACCTTTTCACGGCAGGCAGGGGAGCCAAGACCACCCAACACTGTCGGAGGACTTTCTCGGCACGCTTGAGGGCTCCCCAGGTGGTGGGAGAGGACTGAAGGACCCTGGGCCTCAGCATCCAAGATGCAATCCCCTAGGGCACAGAATGGAGCTATGCCATAAGGCATGGTACATGGGGCTTTGGACATGGGACTCTTACAGCGAGGGTGGCTAGATTTAGTAAATCGAAGTGTGCCATAGCAAATGCGGTGTGGAACAAATCTACACTAAAACACTGCTTATTTGAAATTGAAAGTAAAAGTTTTTTTTTTTTGTTTTTTTTTTTTTTTGTTTTTTTTGTTTTTGACTTGGGAAAGGGCAGAGCCATCTGTCATGATTTGAAAAGAGTCTGAGGACTTAAAAACTGAGAACAAACTGAGGGTTGATGGGGGGTGGGAGGGAGGGGAGGGTAGGCGATGGGTATTGAAGAGGGCATCTTTTGGGATGAGCACTGGGTGTTGTATGGAAACCAATTTGACAATAAATTTCATATATTAAAAAAAAAAAAAGAAAAGAGTCTGAGGAGAGACCATGGATCCCAGCATCTCCAGAGTTAGAGGAGAAACCCCAAGTGGGGTGGCAGGCTTCATCTGAGTTCCCTGAAAAAGTGGTTAAGAAAGAAGCTTCAGGCCAAATGGACAAGACAGAGCAAAGCGGGTGAGGGCAAGGTGCTGGGGCATACAGCAGAGGCTTCTGGAGGGGGAAAGGTGGGTGTTTGCATGTGTTGTGTTGACATGTCTGGAGCCTTGAATGGGTCAGGTGCATGTGCAGATCTTGGGGAGGTATCAGATTTGACTAATTGTAAGGAAAACTTTTCTTCGAAAAGACCATTACCTAGTTCAGGAAGAGGTTGGTTTGTGAACTCAAGAGCCTCCTTCTTAAGAGCAAAGATGCTATGAATTGTCATTGTCAGTGAATTTGCAATCTCCTCTCTCCTGTCTGTGTCGAAGACCCTTCTGCTATCCTCCATGCTTGACTGATTCTCTCAAACAAGCATTTTGTTTTTTCTCTGGAGTCAAGCTGAATGTAACTGAGCACCTACTGTGTGGGGGCACCATGGCAGGGGGCTAGGAGGTGGAAGACACAGACCCCGCCCCGTGTTCCCCGAGCGTCCAGACTCATAAACCAATAATTCCAAGAACATCAGGATAAGTGTTTACCAGCTACAGAGGTCCTTGATTTTAATTAGAAAGAGACAAATGGCAAGAAAATTACTGTAGCAAAGATGATGATAATTGTTATTATAGGAAGCTAATGTTTACTGAATTCTTGCTTTTGAAATCTAAGTTCTTTCCATGTATTAGGTCATACAATCCTCACGACAAGCCCATGACATAGGGGCCCCATTCTAGAGGTGAGAAACCTGCCCAAGGTTCATCATGACAAGCCCATGACATAGGGGCCCCATTCTAGAGGTGAGAAACCTGCCCAAGGTTGACCAGTGATCTGACACCCCAGTCTGACCTTGCTCGGTGGGACCTGGCACTTTTCCATTGTGCTGGTGTGCCCACATATAGAGGTGCCTTCTGTTTTTTTTTCAAGTGTTTATTTTTGAGAGACAGAGACGCAGACAGAGCAAGAACACAAGTGAGGGAGGGGCAGAGAGGGAGGGAGACACAGAATCCGAAGCAGGCTGCAGGCTCTGAGCTGTCAGCGCAGAGCCCAGCGTGGGGCTCAAACCCATGAACTGCAAGATCATGACGACCTGAGCTGAAGTCAGACATTTTATTTTTATTTTATTTTTTTATTTTTTTTAATTTTTTTTTTCAACATTTATTTATTTTTGGGACAGGGAGAGACAGAGCATGAACGGGGGAGGGGCAGAGAGAGAGGGAGACACAGAATTAGAAACAGGCTCCAGGCTCTGAGCCATCAGCCCAGAGCCCGACGCGGGGCTCGAACTCACGGAGCGCGAGATCGTGACCTGGCTGAAGTCGGACGCTTAACCGACTGCGCCACCCAGGCGCCCCGAAGTCAGACATTTTATCCAACTGAGCCCCCCCAGGTGCCCCTATACAACTGCCTTCTTGAGCGCATCTCCTGGATGTCTCCCAGGGCCCTCACATTTAGTATTCCAAAATGCAACTTGTTCTTAACACGTCCACCCCCTGCCCTCCCAACCTGTCCCCCAGTCATCCTGTCTCCATGAATGGCACCATTGTCCACCCGGGTGCTCAGGCCAGAACCTTCTCCCACGCTCATGTCCATTCCATCAGCTGTTGATTTTGCCACCCAAATCCCAAATCCATCCACTGCCCTCCAGCTCCACTGCCCACATACTGGTTCCAAACCCCAGCCTCTCTCGTCTAGTAGTGCAGTGGCCTCCTCACTGGTCTGTCACTTCTATTCTTTTTGCCGTCCAAACCAGTCTCTTACACAAGGCAAGAGTGAGCTTAAACTGTAAATAAAACTGTGTTGTGCCTCTGCTTAAATAAGACCTTCCAATGCCTTCCCATGTACTGAGAATAGAATCCAGCTCCCCCAGGATGGCCCACGGGACTCTGCAGGGGTGGGGCCTGCCCTGTTCTCCCACCCTTCCTTTGGCAGGGGCCACTCTCCACTGGCCAATCTCTCTCCTGACTCGAGGACTTTATTCTTGCCCTTCCCCCTCCTGGCCCTTTCTCACCCCTCAAATAGGAGCTGGAATGTCACGTCCAAAGGAAGCCTTCTATAACAATTTCATCCTTCCTTTTGTTAGCACCTTTTACAATCTGTGACTACTCTATTCATTCTATCTATCTATCTATCTATCTATCATCTATCTATCATCTATCTTCTTATTTCTTTTCTCCATGAGGCTGTCAGCCTCCTGGGGGCAGGACCACATCTATCTTATGCCTGTGTTATGTGCTTAAAGCATGTGGTATTAACTGATAGGTAAGCCATGCACGGCCTGCCCTTTATTCGTGAGAGCAGGCCCCAGGAAACACCTGTTTTTCAGGAATTCCTCAGTCATACAAAGTAAGTAACGATTCTGGTTACTGAATTTTACTGGCTAAAGCAGGTAAGAAACATCTTCTATAAAGGTTTCTGTTCAACTGGTTTGTTAGAGAATTAAACTCTGCCAAATTTAAATTCCTGCAGCATTCCTGTAAACACGACTCGGAGCTCCATTTACTGTCTCTGGAAAGCCTCGGAAGGATCTACCACCAAAGACCAATAGGTCCCCCTGTGCCTGCCTAAGTGTGGGACTTATTTATGTAGAAATCTACTAAGCCGGTCACCCTGGGGCTTCACCAGAAGGTGATCAGCTTTGTGTTTTCCCTTCCAGTGGCTTTCAACGATGCCATGAAAAAATGTGATCAATTTAAATAAGAGGTCAGCTACCGAGGTAGTCAATTTCTCTGATTTCTCAAGGGCCCTGGCCCCAAGAGATTGGCTCAGTAGTTTCCACCACTTCAAGAATGTGCCTTCAGAAAGATGTTTTCCAGGAAGCCTGCAGGCCTGAGCACACACACACACGGCAAGTAATCGGGTTTTCACCCCCAGGAAGGAGTCGGCATTGAGGCGGGATGTTGGCGCATTCTGCTGGTCTCTTGATGCACTCTCAGTGACGAATGGGAGCTGGTGAGGCCTCAGACACATTTTACTCACGTATGAATTTTTAAAGCTAGCACACATAGTAGTTGTGAGCATGAACTCTGATTCTCAGTTCTGCTATTTAGCAGCTGTGTGATCTTGGGGCAAGTCACTTAACCTCTCTGTTTTTGTCTTCTCATCGGTAAAATCAGTTTAGTAATAATACCTTCCTCACAGGATTTTGGGTGTGGATGAAATGAGATAAACCATGTACAGTGCTTAGAAGGAAACAGAGTTTAGCACACGGCTCTCGTTAAATGTTACAGATATCCGGGGCGCCTGGGTGGCGCAGTCGGTTAAGCGTCCGACTTCAGCCAGGTCACGATCTCGCGGTCCGTGAGTTCGAGCCCCGCGTCAGGCTCTGGGCTGATGGCTCAGAGCCTGGAGCCTGTTTCCGATTCTGTGTCTCCCTCTCTCTCTGCCCCTCCCCCGTTCATGCTCTGTCTCTCTCTGTCCCAAAAATAAATAAAAACGTTGAAAAAAAAATTAAAAAAAAATGTTACAGATATCCTATTACGATCATTATCGTAAATCACCAAGCAAGGTGCATACTGGAGAGAACACACTGAATTTGGAAGAAGCAAATACAGAGACTCGGAGACTGAAGAACACTGTAATAACAGTGTTTCTTAAGGTCTCAAATAGACACCACATCTAACCATTTTCACCAGAATAAAGGCAGTCCTTCTCCCAGTGGGGAAACCCTGGCCCCCAGAGAGACTGCCATGCCCCAGCATGGTTTTGCCAGCTGTACTGCCCGGCCAGGCTCCCAGCCCCTCTTTTCTTTCCCACGCCCTGGACCAATCCTGATCCCATGGGTGCTAGAAAGTGCGGTTCCCAGGCTCCCTGAGTGCTGACTCTGGGCTAACTCTGGGAAGCCTGTCCCCAAGGGTGTGGGCTCCAAAGTGTGACTGCCTGAGTTTGTCACCTGGCTCTACTCTCCCTAACTGCTTATGCTGTGCACCTAACGCTGCACAGGTAACTTAAACTCATTCCATTTTCTCACCTGTAAAATGGGGACACTAACATTTATACACATTTTACTGATTTAATAAATATTTATTAGCTCTTACCGTGTACCAGGCATATTATAAGATTTTTTTTTTTTACAAATATGAACATGTTCAATGCTCACAATAACCCTGTGAAGAAGGCATTATTGTTATTTACCTATTTTATAGACAAGGAAAAATGGGGCAGAGAGAGGTTAATTAACTTGCTTATTGTCACATAGCCAATAGGGGTCAGGATTGAAAGCCAGGCAGTCTGGCTCCAGAGTCTATCCCAATAACCACTCTGTACAGCCCAGTTTTTAGCAATGTGCTGGCAATCACAGGGCATCCAGACATGACTCTGGGATCTGAACCTCAAAGGCCCAAACAGTCCCCGCAACCATGACCTTCCCTCATCAGTAATAAAGAAGCCACCCTTTATTGCATAGCTCACTGTGTGCCAGGCAGCATACTAGGTGCTCAATTCCTCCCACTTCAACTGACCTCTCCTTGAAGGTCTTATCATTATTCCCTTTCTACTGACAAGGAAACTGAGGCACAGGGCTGAGTGCTTGACCCCAAAGCCTGTCTCCCATGGGGCAGACGGAACCCAGCGCTTAAGACCAGAGTTCATATCCCTTTGTGCTTCATACTTGAAACCTGGGGCAGGTGGCTTAACCTCTCTGGGCCTGTTTTCCCATCTGCAAAGCAGGGTTGACAGCAGCACTTCTGTCCCCAGCAGCTGTGACAAGGATCCAGAGGTCGTACTTTTGAACCACCCAGCACAGTCGTGATAAAAACTGCCCGATATGGAGAATGCACCATTTTGTAATTGTAGGTCCTCTTTCCAGGGATTTAATCAGGCCATCTGGAAGTCCCCCACCTCCCCATCCTCCAACGCCACACTTCTCCAGTCCTTTTCTTGCCCCCAAGGCCCTTTCCAGCTGCCGTGGGGCCCAGTGCCTCTGAGCGTGGCCCTCACTGTGACCCGGCTTACAGAGCCTGAGACAGTCCTGCCATGGCTCCCACGGCTTCTCACTTCCCCTTCAGGGTTTTTGTTCTTGTTCATCTGGGTCTTACCAGTAGGCTGGCAACTCGGGACAGAGCAACTTCCCAGGCCTTTCTCAGAGGCTGTGGCCAGAGGTCAGCTTGGGAGGGGAGGCCATGTGAGGGGTGGAGTCACTTTGCTCTGCTCCCATGGAAGATACCAGTGCCCACCATGGTGGGGCGCAGGCGGAGGTATATGGCCGCTGTGGGGATCACCCTGGGAAGGTGCAGCCCCCCTCTGCCCCCCGGACCCCAGGACCTGTGATTCGGCGTATAGTACGGTTCCCAAGGGCTTGAGATCACATAAGTTGCCTTGGAACAGAGTAAAGATATTAACAGTAGTCAGAGAAATAGTGAGGATTTACAGTTTTCCTAACACATTCTAGTTAATTCTAATAATGGCATTGACAGGTAGCTTTCCCTATGCTAACCATTTCCCATGTAATAGCTCACCTCATCCTCAAGATAACCCAATGGACTGGGCACTGTTGTCTTTATTTTACAGATGAAAAACCTGAGGCATGGAGGTTATGTCACTTGCCCAAGGTCACATAGCGCATAGGTGGTGAAACCGGCTTTCGACCCCTTTGGTCCGACTCCTGAGCCCACGCTCGCATCCTGCTTAAACCCTCACAGGAGCCCCAAAAGCAAGCATCCGTACCCCCATTTTACAGACGAGGAAGCAGAGACCAAGAGGAGTTAAGCATCCTGTCCTAAAGTCACTTGGCTCCTTCCACCTCCATTTCAGCCCAGACCTGTCTCATCTCAATGTCAGACTTGGGTTTGTGTGTGATCTCCCACACTCTGTCAGCCGAATTCCACAGAATCTGACATTAACGAATGCTTACTGTGTGCCACGCACACTGGGGGGTCCAGAGACACCACCTGGATGAGATTTCTGCCCCGAGAGACTCGGAGGCTAGGGGACATGCCACAATTCATTCATTCCCACATACCGTTCACTGAACACCAGCAACAGGCAGGTACAGGGTTAGGTGCTGGGGTCCCGCAGCAAGCGAGCCAGATCGAGCCCTGCCTTCTCAGGCTACACGGACAGAAGGATACTGAGCAAGTTGTTGGCTCCACTGGTGACCACGTAATTGAAAATGGACGTGTCTTGGGAGAAAAATGAGAACAGAACCCTAACTCAAAGTAGTAACCGAGATTCGAGTCCCTGGCCTTTCCTGTTCCTCGGGGGGGATGCTAGAGAGATTTATGATGTCGAGAAAGAGACAACAGGTGCTGACTTCATTATCTGGATCTTCAGGAACTCACTGAAGGGTGATGGAGACAACTAGTGATGTTGATGTATATGCCAATATAGCCTATTTCCTGGCTGCGTAACCTTGGGCAAGTTCCCCCATCTCTCTCTGGGCCTCCATTTCCCCATTTATAAGATGCGGAGAACCAGTACCCGTGTTCAGGTTTTGTGAGGAATAGGTGAGACAGTGCATACGAATCTATTTTGTCTATTCTGGAGGTCCTGTTCAAATACAGACACGTGGCTAGAGGATGTGGGATGTGGAACGCTGGTACAGACTATGGATTTCTAGAAGATGTGCACATATTTCAGCCACCTGAAACGCAGCACGCACATTACAGGCACTCAGCGCCCCTAGTACCTCTATGGGAACTAGGGTAATAGGTTGGCTATGAAGCAACATATAAACTAGGCATGGAAAACAGGGTTAATCTCAGGCTCCAACCCTGATTCACTAGTGCGGCTGGTTGGAGTATGGTGTTGTGGTTGGTTGGGGAATGGTGTTAAGGAAGATTCTGAGGCCATGTCAAGGCTTTGCCAGGAAAGAGGGGTATGTAGGACCCAACAGAACAGTTCTGAAAGTAACTGGTAAGGCAGAAATAGGGCCAAGATAAAGGCTCAGATGAATGTGACTTTAGGTTGTGGCTGCACCACCCATCAGCTGTGTGATCTTGGATGAATCCCATTTCCTTCAACAGCCTCAGTTTCCTTATCCAGAAAATGGGGGTGTTAGGCTGGTCAAGCTCTTGGGTGCCTCCAAGCATGGACATTCTCTGAGTTTATCCCATGTTTTCTGGTGCTCGTGTATTATCCCTTACTAGGCAACAGCTTTCCTCCCTGGCTTCATCCCAACATTTTGGCTTCTCTGTCTTTGCTCTTATTTCATGCAAACACTTACTTGTGGCCAAGGGGATCGTCTGGGAAAGGAATGTGTCACAATGACCACCATCTTCCAGCATCCATTCTCCACCCCCTCCTTATAGTAACACAGCATCTTCTGCCTTCACTGAGTTTTGGCATGGCACACGGCTGTCCGGTTAGAAATTATATTTCCCCTTGTGGTCAGCGACAGCCATTTGACTAAGTTCCATTCCCCCCTCCCCAGCTGGTAAACAGACGTGCCCATGTCCTAGCTCTGGCTATGCAGGTGAGCCCAATGCACTAAGGCAGGGCTGGCAAAGTTTTTCTTTTTCAAGTTTATTTATTTATTTTGAGAGGGACAGACAGCGTGAGTGGGGGAGGGGCAGAGAGAGAGAGAGGGAGACACAGAATTCCAGGCAGGCTCTGTGCTGCCAGTACAGAGCCCAACGTGGGGCTTGAACTCATGAAACTGTGATATCATGACCTGAGCCGAAACAGGAGTTGGACGCTTGCTTAACCAGCTGAGCCACCCAGGTGCCCCAAGTTGGCCAAGTTTTTCTTAATGAATGAGGTAGCCGCTATTTTAGGCTTTAGGATAGATGGTCTCTGTTGGGACTACTCAGGTCTGCTGTTGGGGCTTGAGGACAGCCAGAGGCAACAGGTAAACAAATAGCTGTGGCTTTGTTGCCATAAACTTTTGTTAAGAAAAAAGCCAGGCTGACTTACGGGCCATAGTTTGCCGATGCCTGCTCTAAAGGAATTGCAGAGCAACAAGATGGAAGGAATTTGGGTCTTCAGGGGGATCTTGTGGAGCAGAGGTGCCCCATGAGCTTGCCCTGGCTGATCTATTATACGATGGAGAAATAAACATCTATTATGGTTACGTCACTGTACTTTGAGATACTCTTATCATTTGTCTAATACAGGAGCTAAGAAAGTAACTGCCCTTTATGGCTACTCTCCGAATACATCAGAATGGAAAAATACCTTTCCTAGAATTTAAAGGGCCAGATTGGGCTGCTTTCTCCCATTTCCTAATTTCTGTGTCTCTAGATAAGAATACGAGAGTCTGTAGGTCCAAGGCAGGGGTTTACTGCTATAGAGTATGTAGGAGAATAAGGTTCTTGGGTTTCATTTATAAGGGTCTGGTGGCCCCCAGGCTAAAAGCAAGACAATGTGCTCTCAGTGTGCCAGCGGCTGCACTGGCCAGGCTGCCTGGGGGGATCCTGAGGGTGTACCAGGGCCACAGGTGCCCGGCCCTGGTTTCCCAGTTTATTGACCTCCTACCTGGAGGAGGTCAGCCTGGGGGAGGTGGGGTATGGGGGCACAAAGCCAAGAATTGGCTGGTTTACACTTTTATGGAAAAGCAGCCCTGTGGTTCTCAAAGAGCCACGAAGACAGCCACGTTCTGTTCCTGCTGCAAGGCACAGGAGGTCTGACCGGAAGAGAGTTTCAGGAAGCAGGGAGAGGTGCAGGGTGTGGGTGCAGAGGGGCAAACTCTAGGCCAGGGCAGTCCTAAATCCCATGCTGCTGGCCGGCACAGGGTTTGGAAACAGCCTGAAAACTTTCATGTGGGGCATCCACGTGCCCAGTCCTCTCTGTGGTCCTTCATCACGCTGGGTCCACTCGTGTGTGTGCCCTGCCTGGCCTCGGCCTCAGAGTTTGGACCCGGGCCTAGCTAAGGATGAATGCGGTCAGTTACAGATATTAAGAATTTAAGATTTAAGAATTCTTCATTAATTCATTCTGATCACCTATTACTTGTCAGGCAGTGTGCAAGGCACTAAGTGCTTCGACACTCAGAATATTTTATTGGTTCCCTGGGGTGCCTGGGTGGCTCAGTCGGTTAAGTGTCTGACTCTTGATTTTGGCTCAGGTCACGATCTCACAGTTTGTAGGATTGAGCCCCCTGCAGCAGGCTCTGCACCTACAGTGCGGGGCTGCTTGGGATTCTCTCCTCTCTCTCTCTCTCTGACCCCACCTTGCTCATGTTGTCCCTGACAATAAGTAAACGTAAAAAGTATTTTTTTGGTTCAATAATAATAATAATAATAATAGCAAACACATATCATTTATTGTGTGCCAGGAACTATTTTAATTTTACACACACACACACACACACACACACACATATATATATATATATATATATATATATATATATATATGTCCTACACACACCTGTGAATGAGTGGGTGTCTGTATATACATGTAAAATACGTATGTATACACACACACAGATACTCATTCATATATATGATCTTGCCTAATCCTTACTTTAACCCTACACAATTTATCTTCAGCTTTCAGAAGAAGAAACTACAGCACAGAGAGGCTAAGAAACTCACCGAGGTCACAGAGCCACCAGGTGGTAGGACTGAGATTTGAACCGGGAAGGCTGTTGCTGGAGCCCAGCTCTTATGGCCCCAGCCCACTGCCTGTCGGTTCCAGTAAAGGTCTTCCACAAACACATAGATTCTATGCTGACGCTGCCTGGGTCACTGCTAGATGCCAGGTGCTATGCAGGAAGCCAAAGAAACATAAATTCCCACTCACAGGCCTCAAACTCGATGCCCTCTTGTAACCGCCCCTCCCGAGAGGTCCCCATCACCCAACCATTTCTTCTTTTATTTTTTATTTATTTATTTTTAGTTTTGAGAGAGGGCCAGCGGGGGAGGGGCAGGGAGAAAGGGACAGAGGATCTGAACTGGGGCCTGCGCTGATAGCAGCGAGCCCCGTGCGGGGCTTGATCTTATGAACCGTGAGATCATGACCTGAGCCAAAGTCGGATGCTCAGCCAACTGAGCCACCCAGGCACCCCCATTTCTTCTTTCTCACCCTTCCAGCCAATACGGCCTGCCGCCCACTCGGCACACAAGCCTCCCGACTGCTTTCTGGTCTGCATGCACAGTGTGCCCCTCGCTTCAGATCCTCTCCCCGTATCCTGCCTTCCTTCAAATCCTATTCCAGATACAAGTCCCACCTAACAGCTTTTGGTTTGCAGCATCCCAGAATGTCGGTGCTGAAAGAGAGCACCGGGGCCAACTCCTAACCTTCCTAAGATCAGGAAACTGGAAGCCTGAAAAGGGTTAACTAATCTGAAGCAGTTACAGATGCATTTAGGAGCAGAATGCATGTCCTCGGCTAGGGTCATTTAGCAAGTCTCTCTATGGATACCTGTAGGCTTGTGTAGGGCGGCGATTCTCAATCAGGGGCGCTTTTGTCACCCAGGGGACATCTGACGATGTCTGGAGACAGTCTGGGTTGTCACGAATAATGAGGTGCTCCTGGTGTCTCGTAGGTACAGGAGACTGATGCTATTGCATAGGACAGCATCCCCCTTCCCCAAACAAAGAATAATCCAGCCCCAAATGTCCACAGTTGAGACGGGTTGAGGTTGAGAAATCCTGGGAGAGGGTAATAACGTTTTTGTTTTTATTTTTGCATTGTCTCTTCTATATCAAGCGGTTCCCATTACAGGATTCTGTAAGCGTGACAATAAAATGGTGGCTTCAGAAATGAATCGTGAAATGACAATTCAGAGGACGACAGGCCTGACTTGGATACCAGCCCCTGGCCCCCCTCCTCAACACACTTTCCCAAAAAAGCCACATTCCATTTCATAGGCTTCAAGTCCCCTAGTGGATGAGTTTTTCCTTTTCTTTTGGGTAGCAAAAAGATGAACAAATTGAGACTGTTCTGTGCTGAAGTAAGTCACACCAAGTTCTCTGTGCACCTTTCTAAGGAAAAAAAAAGTATATATTATTGCAGCGAATGGAACATGTAACAGTGCAAAGTTCCTAGGAGAAATCTTTGTCCAAAAATGGTGTCTACCTGCTGTTTAATGCTGCTATACCAAAGTACAGAGAAGGGCAGGCTCATTAACCTGACTCGGATAAGGTAAAGAAAGTGTGAATCCACGTGCTCCTCCCAGCTAATCTTTGGGAGAGATCCCAAGGGGCCTGGAACCTTTCTCCTCTTTAGAAGTAGATGGCCAGTTAGTGGCAAAACCCACTGTGTTTGCCTCCCTGCAAAACAAATTCTGGGTCCATTCAAATATGTGAAAAAAGATGTCTCTCAAATGCAAGGGCTACAAACACCCAGGAGAATGAACCTAGTGTGCTCATTTCTGAATATGCTGTCATGTGATTTTGAGTAGAAAATGATGAAGCATCATTACACATCTCTTGCTTTGGCATCATGGCTTATTTTAAAAGAGTCGAAAATAAAGCCTATCCTTTAGAGAAAAGAGTCACCCCTAATTTTGGCAAGGCCTTAACGTATCCCTTTTTGGCAGAGACTGGTTATAGTCCCCCAGAGAGTTCTTTATCTCCTTCATGTATTGTTATAGGACCTGAATTTTTAGCTGCCCAGAGAAAGATGATAACTCCCCAGCTCCCTGACGATCAGATGTGGCCAAATGACTAAGTGCTGACCAACAGGAAGTAAGGGGAAGTGATGTGTGCAGTCTCTGGGGTCTGCTCTATCCTTCTACTTTTCCTCTGCCCATGAGGGAGAGAGGAAGTCCCGGTGGGTGGAACCAGCCATATGGCACCACGCAGAGGAAGGTAGCACCTAAGGAATGGTGGAGCAACAAGAGGGAAGGTGCCTGGGTCTCTGAGGTGGAGACGCCATAACAGCCCCGACTGCTTATGCCTGGATTCTTGTACGAGGGAGAATTTTAAACTCCTCTCTTATCCAAACTACAGGTATTTTGCATGTCTGTTACACCTAATGAATCTGTATGCTAATGAATCCATTCCACAACCGGTTTTTAAATTAAAATCAGTTCAGGAAAGCACACAGCAAGTGCTAAGTACCCGCTACCTATTATGTTAGGTGCTGGAGATTCAAAGAGACAAGCACACACCCCATCCCCCAAGGAATCTAGAAAGAACTAATGGTCTTCTATTTAACAGTTTTCACAAACACACACACACCTGTTCCCGTGGTATGAGAGCAAAGTTTGAGTGTTACAATTCCAACATTCCCAGTGACAATAGCCCCATAGGATGCTCTATGATGGGTGCACAAATGATTTCTGTAAAAGGCCGACTAGGAAATATTTTAGGCTTTGTGGGCCATACGGTCTCTGTCATAAGTACTCAACTCTGCCACTGTGTGAAAGCAAAGTGTGAAAGCAGCCACAGGCTATATAATAAGCAAATGGGTATGGCTGTTTGTCCAGGCAATTTTATTTGTAAAAATAGGTGGCAGACAGCTCTGGTTTGCCAACCCTTGTTCTATGGTAAAATATTTAAACAGGATAACCTTCTCTTTGGGATTTACAAGAAACACAGCATGTTAAAAGCATGGAGAAAGTTTTTTTTTTTTTTTTTAAAAAGCCTACTTAATTTTACTTTGCCAGTGTTCCCCAAATTTGAACCGCTTAACACTTTTTTTAAAATAATGCTTATTAATATCCCATAACTGGCCTTCTAAATATGCTGTTGCAAACACTGGCTAAGTAACTTTTATTGTTAATAAATTAATTTAGGCACACATAAAAGAAAAAGCAATACAATGGCCACCTATATGCTTACCATTATAATTATATTTATAAATATATAAAGCATGATAATTACAAAGTCCCTTAGACCCCCCCTCCCGATTCCATCATCTCATCTACTTCCTGAGATTACCCTATCTCATCAGGTTGAATTTATCATCCTCATGCATGCTTTAGATGTTTTACTGCTTTTATTAAATTCCTGATAATATATAGACTGTTTCGCATGTTGGTAAACTTTATGTAAATGTTAGCACACTACACAAATCCTGTCGCGATTTGCTTTTTTTTTTTTTTTTTTTAACACAATATTACATTTCTGGGATTTGACTGTGTAATAACATGTAGATCTGGTTCACTTACTTTCCTTGCCTTGGTATGCCATTGAATGAACATTTACTCCTTCTCTTGTAGACAGCTTGTTTCTTTTCCCTTTTCTTCATTTTGCAATTATAAACACAAAATGAACACCTGATTTCCAGGTGGAGGAGTTTCTCTAGGGTATAAACCTAAGAGTAGAATCATGTGTTTCCGAGTTTCCTTGAAAGTGGACTCAGAGTCCCCTTCAGTGATGTACTGGGGTTCTGACTGTTCTAGATCTTTGCTCAAATCTGGTATCATCAGACTGTCACTTTTTTGCTGACCTGATGGGTGTGAAAGGCATGCCTAGGTGTGGTTTTGAATGCACTTCAGGATTATAAGTGAGGCTCAGCCCTCTTCATAGGTTTCTTGGCCATGTGGTAGCATATTTCCACGTTAAGCCTTCACAGGCATCTTTGGCACTGGTCAACAGCTATGTTAGATTTGCACAAGAGGCTGCCATGCACCTGAATTTCTTCTTCTTCTTTTTTTTAATGTTAGTTTATTTTTGAGCGAGAAAGAGAGAGACAGACAGAGCATGAGTGGGGGGGGAGGCAGAGACAGAGAGGGAGACACAGAATCCGAAGCAGGCTCCAGGCTCTGAGCTGTCAGCACAGAGCCCAAGGCGGCACTCGAACTCACAAACCTTGAGATCACGACCTGGGCCGAAGTCGGATGCTTAACTGACTGAGCCACCCAGGCGCCCGGCACCTGAATTTCTAAGAGATTCTAAGGCTGGAGACTGTACGAGGTGGGCCTCATTCAAAGTTACTTTCACACCTCCTGATGTTGATTCTTTGACTGGAGCTACCCCCTTCAGCAGAGAGAATGGGGCTTTGGAGTCTGTAGACAGACTTGGTTCAAATCCAAGACAGGACACATTCTACATGTGACAGTGGGTAGGTTTATGAACCTCCTGGAGCCCCAGTGTTCTCAGATGTGCAAAGGAAAATCGAGCCCTTTCATAGAGCTGAATGGAGCAGAGCACGAGAAGCACCCAGGACAGTGTCTGGCCCAGGCAGGTTCTTGATTGTTAGTCCCTCTATCATCTGCTAACATACAGGAGAGACCGTGAGCTGAACCTCTACCCGTTTCTTTCACCTTCTGCATGCCTCAGTTTCCCCCACAGGTAAAAGTGTCATTCCCATGTGCACGCCTAACGTTAGGCCACAAGGCTGAATAATCTTCAGGGCTAGACAGGCCTTTGGAGATCATCAAGTCTGGTGATTCTTAATGATTTATAGAGAGATTTAATGAGCTGATGAAAAGGAAGTTCATTCTGGAAAAATGGCACAGACAACAGAACATCGTGATGCCTAGAAACTTGCTGAGTGATTGGGACCCGTTCCTTCGCTCTTACCCAAAGCACCTTTGTTGTCATGGTTTTGAACAAAGTACTTTGTACTAAGTACATGCCTTTGAATGAGTACGGTTGCCTAATTGCTAAGGGAAGAGAATATTCCTGTGTAAGTATTATTTTAAACTAGAATTTGAGAGATTTGCTAGCAGCTAAGTAAATAAAGCACCCTGGACAGAAATTTAACAGACTCAAGAGGAGGCCAAACAAAACAAAACAAAAAAAGGTCCCTGTTCCCAGGAAGCCAAATCCCATATGGCAAAGTACACACCCTCACAACTGCCAGCTAGGATCGGAAGCTCCAATTTGGAAGCGAGCCCCAAATGCCATTTAAGATGTAGTTCTCTGTGTTGCCGTGAAGCATCAACTGTGTTTCTGTTTTGCTTTTAACACTTGGAAAGCTCAGAACAAATTCCAAGTGTTGGCAAACTGTCTGTCGCCTGCAATATGGTTTCCGCCCACGCCAGACTGCAGAAAGCAAAGGGTGCTGTGCTCCCCTCACCGGCATGCCCGGTGGCGTCCTTTCGTCTGCATCTTCTGTGCTGGCACAGCAACCTGGGGTTCTGGTGGGCCCTCTCCGTCTTGGTTCCCTTGGTGACCGCTGCCTCTTCTCTGGCCTAGGGCCTCTCTTCCCTCGTGTCACGGTGAGGCCTCTTCTTCAGTCCCTTCCTTGGGATGCTCTCACCCGCACCTGTGACATCAGTGGCCACCCATCTGCCAGCGTTGCCCCCAAAGGCCTCCTTAGTGCGACCTCTCTTTGAGCTCCACACTTGCTTACCCACGTCTCCCATGTCGAAGCCTATTCTCATCTGTGTCAGGCCAGGAAAAGTCTTAGTCATTTAGTACAGTAGCAGCACAGTAACAACCTTCTGCATCATTCATTCGTTCATTCATTCATTCATTCTACTGGGCCCCAACTAAGTGTCAAGCTCTGTGGTAGGCCCCAGAATTCAGGTATCTGATTTCTTCTTCTTCCTCTTCTTTTTTTAAAATGTTTATTTGTATTTGAGAGACAGAGAGACAGAGTGTGAGTGGGGAAGGGGCAGAGAGAGAGGGAGACACAGAATCCGAAGCAGGCTCCAGGCTCCGAGCTGTCAGCACAGAGCCCGATGCGGGGCTTGAACCCATGAACTGTGAGATCATGACCTGAGCCGAAGTCGGATGCTTAACTGACTGAGTCACCCAGGCACCCCTCAGGTATCTGATATCTGCCCTAGCCAAGTAAGCCAGCTGTCTGAGATAAAGTCCATGCTGCAAGACCCTTTCTTCTAGAATATTCTATGCCCCCTAACCTCTTCCCTAACTTCTGCTCACTTGGGGCAAGGCCCTGCCAATGGGGAGCCATATCTGCCACATACTTTCTCCTTTCCTTCTGCTGTCTCTTCTCACTACTGACCCCACCTCAGGTCACAAATGCAGCTGGTAATGGGCACTCGACTGCTTTGAAGAAGTGTGGTTGTCTAACCATTGATGGCCTTCAAAATCTCCTACTTGTCACTGGGGTGGGAGAGTGGCCCCCTGGCCAGCTGGCCGGGTTGAATCTCTTCCTGCACCCTCGGGGGCTGGCTCACCAGCAGAGACAGGAGGGCAGAGGCCTCAGCCTGGGCTACAAACCATATCCCAGATGGTATACTACCACATGTCATTGAGACACTTATTTCTGCTCTCTACCAGAGGAAGCTGAGGCTATTGTTTTTGGTAACCAGGAGGTAACCTTCTGGGTCCAGAGTGGAGAAATAAAGATAATCGCTAATATCCGATGTGCATTTACCATGACACAAGTATACTATGTGGTTTACATGCTACATGGTGCTAATAAATACATATTATTTTACTGGATCCTTCCTACAACTTCATGAGGTGGGCATATGGTTGTCCCCATTTTGCAGAGATAGAAACTGAGGCCCAGAGAGGTAAGTAACTTGCCTAAGGTCATATGGAGAGTAAATGGTCAAGCCAGGACTTGAACCCAGGTAGTCAGGCTGCAAGGCCTACACTCCTAACCACTGAGCTCTGCTTCCTCTCTGTTAGATGCTCGGGGAGCACCTGACTCACTGGCAACCTTGCTCTGGTGGAGAAGCCCTACATGGACTCTCTCATTTCTGCAGACAACCAGCTGGCATGGCAACTTGTCTTTGACATTTTCAAAACTGAATCCATTATTACTTAGCTCATATTGTCCTTGTCCTCTATTTGTTAAAAGCATCCCTAAGCTACACACCCTCCCAAGACAGAAACCTCAGGGTGAATCTTTAATGTAAAAAATTTGGTGAGGGGAATAGGTTACCACATGCTACGGAATGCAACAGTCACATGGGTTTCCCTGCCGTCTCTGTCCCCCAGTGTGATGGGTTGAATTATGTCCCCTTTCAATATGTTGATGTCCTAACCCTCCACCCGTTTACATGTGAATGTGACTTTACTTGGAAATAGGGTCTTTCTAGACGTAAGCAAATCAAGATGTGGTCATGGGGGTGGGTCCCAATCCAACATGACTGGTGTCCCTATAAGATGAAAATCTGGACAGAGAGGCCATGTGAGGAGGAGGCAGAGACTGGGGTTGTGTTGCCACAAGCTAAGGAATAGCTGGCTTTTCTAGAAGCTGGAAGAAGAAAGGAAGGATCCTCCTCCAGGCAATCTGGAAGGAACATGGCCCTTGATTTTGGACTTCTGGCCTCCAGACCAATGTGTCTGTTGTTTTAAGACGTCCTGTCCATGGTATTTTGTTACAGCAGCCACAGGAGTCCCATACACTCATTTTCCAGTTCTCCTCCGCGGGTGTGGATATGACCCCGGTTACTGGCTTCGTATCTACCCTTTCAATGACAGCCCAACATGGATAGCAAATACACGTGCATACTTCACACAAGGGTGACACCTTAGACACTATCCTGCATCGTCTCTTTCATTTGGTAACACACGACAGCCATTGAAAGAAATTGTGGTCAAATATATACAACACTGATTTACCGTTTTAAGCATTTTAAAGTGTGCGCATTCGGTGGCATGAAGTACCTTCCTATTGTCATGACACCATCACCACTGTCCGTCTTGGGGACTTGTTCATCTTCCCAAACTGGATCTCTGTCCCCAGGAAGCACCAAACACCCCAGCCCACGGCTGCCAGAGCCATGCCTGACACCCCTCACTCCCTCACCCCACATACATCACCAAGTCCTGCTGCTTCCACCTTCACTGGGTCTCCGGCCCTCCCCACCTCTCAGTCCGACTGCCTGCGGCTCTCACCTGGGTTCCCGAAACAGATTCTGGACTCTGGCCCCACCCCTGCGCGCCTCAGCCCATTATCCACACAGCCACCAGCCCTTCCTTCTAAACTACAAATCTGATGTCATCTCCCTGCTTAAAAGTCTGTGACGGCTCCTACGTCCTGCATATACAGTCAGATGAGCTCAGCCCTATTTTCGGTGCCTGGTCCGGAGCCTGGCCCGCAGGAGGTGCTCAGGGGGGTGGTGCTTGAATGGTGTGAATTCCTTAGGTTTCCTCCAACCCGAGCTCCAACCCTGAGGACCCCTGTGTGGTCCCCTCCGTGTAGACTGACTTCCCTTCCTCTCCTCTCTTCACTTTCTCCACCTGATCAATCTGTTCATTCGTCAGCATTAAGATCGAAGCTACCTCGTATGTTTCCAGCTGTCCCGGAGCCAGATCTTTACTGCCCTATAATAGTTACCAGAATTTTCTGTAATTACTTGGGGACATGCCTCTCCCCCGCCTGGCCATGGGGGACACACATGGGATGTCAGCCACACAGAAGGTGTTCGGTCTGTGCCTGCTGAGAGCAGGACAGCCTTGCTAGCTCAGCTCTTGGAGCAGGCTTTATGGCCTGTCCCTGACACTGTTAGGGGAGAACAGCTAGCCTCACCGTGACTCTCCTGGGATCAGGGAGAGGGCAGTTTCCGGTCTTCCAGGAGGCGCTAATGCACTGACATCAGTGTGGGGACAGCAGTGGCTCCACCAGGTCACCATGGACCCTGAAGCATAGATTTAATGTCCGCTGGAGGTGAGGAAGGGACTGGCATTCTGTGGCTGTCCTTCCAATGCCAGCCCCTCTGGAGAGGCCGTGGGGAGCTGCAGGAATTTTCCAGAGCCAATCAAGGACAAGGGCACTCCAAGGAAGAAGAGAGAACAGCTCTTGACTCGGTGAGAGGCTGGGGAGCCTTCCGGGGCCCACAGAGCCATGCCAGGGCCCAGGTGCTCCACTTCCACAGGTGACCTTCTGAGGGAGGGAATGGGGAGGCCTCCAGGTCTGGATTCAGAGGTGGATATGGAAATGACCTAGGGAAATGGCTGGCGTGGATGTGGCTCCGGATGGAACCCTTTCCCCCAGTTTTTTTCCCGGTCTTCTGCCTAAGATACCAAGTGTACCTTTAAATCAGGAGTGTGACACTGTCTTTCCCTTTGGGAGCCCAAAGTGCTCTCTGAATACCGACCGCCCACTTCTCCCTCCTCAATCCCTATCTACCCCACACTGCTTCCCTGTCTTTGCAGCACTCAGACTATGTGAGATCATCTTGCCCATTTGTCACTGTTGTTTATTGCCTGCATTTCCCCAGCGGTGCCTAAGTCCTGGGGTCCTTGTCCCCCCGCCCCCCCCCCCCCCCCCCCCGCCAAGCCCAGAACAAGGCCTGGTTCCATACAGATGGGTGGAGAATGATGGAGAGCATCCCTCCTTCTGACACAAGGGCCGGAAGTCCCCTCACAGGGCGATACTCTTCTTAAAGGGCCACAGATGTTCATGGGAAAGAGGGCCAACAGCTCCAGCCGCACAATGCCTGTCTCCTAGGTGACTCGGTGATCACCAGATGCTATGGCCCTGACGTGGCCTCCCTATGCCCCCCACAGGGCGTCACGGACCACCAGCACCCCCATACATGTTGATAAACAAACCTGAACCTCCAGCTGTCATTTGAGGCTATGTGGGAGGCACCAGAATTTTAGGACAGGTACTGTTGGGGTGCAACCTTCACCTTAGAACCCAGTTTGACCCAAACTCGACAGATGGGAAAAGCCTGTTAACCTCAAAAGGTGTCCGGGAGACCTGAGAAGGGTTAAAAGCAGCAGGTCAGGGGCGCCTGGGTGGCTCAGTTGGTTAAGCATCTGACTTTGGCTCAGGTCGTGATCTCGAGGTTCATGGAGTTCGAGCCCTGCATCGGGCTCTGTGCTGACAGCTCAGACCCTGGAGCCCGCTTCAGGTTCTGGGTCTCCCTCCGCCTCTGCACATCCCCAACTCGTGCTCAGTCTCTCAAAATTTAAAAAAAAAAACAACAACTTTTTTTTAAAGTAGAGGTCAAGCAGGGTTCAATTCATTAAATTCATACTCGGCTCCCTTCTAGGGTTCCCCACCCCACGAAGCAAACTTGTCCTGTGAGATGGGCGAAGTCACCTGTTACACAGCAGCAGACCCAGATGAGAGCATCGAGACTGTTGTTTGGCACCTAGTAAGTTCTCAGTAAATGTAACAAAAGAGGGAAGGAAAGAACATAACGACCCTGGTCTCCTGAATCCCATCCTGATACCCTTCGCACCTTACCGCTCCCTAAACTTATCCATTCTGGGACAGCTCAAAATCTGTTTTGAATTTAAGAAATACTTGCAAAAAGTAACTGTTTCCTGGAGTGAGCTCATCATTCTTTTTTTTTTTGTTTTTTTTATTTATTTTTTATTTTTTTATTTTTTTATTTTTTATTGTATTTTATTTATTTTTTTAATTTTTTTTCAACGTTTTTATTTATTTTTGGGACAGAGAGAGACAGAGCATGAACGGGGGAGGGGCAGAGAGAGGGAGACACAGCATCGGAAACAGGCTCCAGGCTCCGAGCCATCAGCCCAGAGCCCAACGCGGGGCTCGAACCCACGGAGCGCGAGATCGTGACCTGGCTGAAGTCGGACGCTTAACCGACTGCGCCACCCAGGCGCCCCTGAGCTCATCATTCTAATAACCCCTAAATCCTGTTGGTAGATGCTGTTGATCAGCTAAGATAGGATTTGAGAACATCCCTTATTATCATTATTTTAACACAGCCCCACTCTGGAGCAGAAAAATTGCCTCTTACAAATACAGGGAAATAAACAGGATTTACTCTGTGTACTTCTAAACTGTTTCAAGACCAATTATTAATAAGAAAATGTAAAACCCTGCCTGCATGTATTATTTGTTCTTTCTTTTATTCTACAGGCCCCCTCCCCCACCTCCCAAAGGAGAGGAAAAAGAGAAGAAATAAAAGGCTGAATTTCCCAGGTTTACATTATCTGATATTTTAATTAAGGAAGAATAAATGGGTCACCCCTGTCAGCTTACAAACTGCAGCCGCATCAAATGGTGTTCCTTTTGAATAAACCCCATCACCATGGTGAGGCTTTACTGTAGCCGAATAAAGACAAAAGCAGAGCTCCAGCAGCATTTGGCCAAGGTCACTCTGAAAATCAATGGCTGTACTAGCATCAGACCTGAGAATCCTTGACTCTGGTTGCTCTGTCCCAGCTGGTATCCAGGCTGCCTCCCACCAGGAAACCTCGGCCAGCTGGTAGGTAATTATATGTGCTAATAGTCACTGACACTCTAGTCACCAACACCGAGATCCCAAGTTCCTGCGTTTGTTAGAAGCCCCAATGACCCGCACTTTTCTAGGACTGTTTACTTAGAGAAGCGAGCTCAGCTCGGCTGGGCTCAGAACCTGAAGCCTACCTGGCAACTTGGAAGGTGAATGTCTGGGAGTGGGGGGAGGGGAGAGAGCCAAGGAGACAGTGTTGTTACCTCCACTGGCCAGGTCCTCCATTCTAGAACTCATCTGCCTCACAGTAGCTGTGTGACTTCAGGCAAGTTCCATTACCTCCATTAGCCTCAGCCTTCCTATCTGTAAAATGGGATAAAAAAGTCTGCCTTGCACAATTGTTGGCGACTGCATGCCACGAAGACAGTGCCTGGCACAGAGTAGGTGTCCAATACCTTACTTTCCCTGACACCCAGCAGACTCAGGACTATTGCAAAGAGAAGAGCTGGAGCCTCAAGGTCAAATCAGATTCGAGCTGGTGATGGCAGGCAAGGGTGGTGGGAGAAAGCAGGCAGATAAGGTGCCACCCCGAGGACACAGGGAGCAGGGGAGTCTAGTGGGCAAAGGATGGGCTTTGGAGCATGGGCCACAAGGATCCCACCCCTGGTGCCTCCATCTATAAAGTGTCCCACCAACAGCCTCCTAATCTGTAAAATGGGGAGATAACTGGCACACAGTAGGTGCTAAATAAATGGCCGCCCCTTAACATCTCCCCAAGACCTGCCGTTATTCTAGGTGACAAGGTCATCCCTTATGGGATGACAGTGTAGGCAGGAGCTGCCTAGACAGAAACCTGAGTGGTTAGAATTATGGGCCTGGGGGGTCTGGGGCACCTAAATCCATGTCCTGGCTTCAGCACTTACGAGTCCTATGACCTGGGGCATGTTACTTAACCTATCTGTGCCTCAGTTTCCTTATCTGTAAAGTGGACATAATAATAGTATCCACTTCGTAAGGTTTGGAGAATATTAGATATTAATGAATCTGTGTAAAGCACTTCAAACAGTGCCCAGAATATGGTAAAGCATTCAATAAAGGCCAGCAATGGTGACTTGATCAGCCCTCGTATGTTCCTGGGCCAAGGGGCATCTCTGGGGTTTCCGGGGTGGGGGCGGGCTCTGTTTTATGCTGTAAACCCTCTATTTCCTGGAAGACCCCAATCAGATCAGAAGGGTGGAAATCTCTGTGGCCTGGTCACACGATTGGGCCAGATGGATTTCAGAGGAAGGGCAGTTTCTCATTGGGTGCACAGTGGGGATTTGAAAATAGTGACTATGTATGAGTTCAAAGTCTTTCACAATGTGTGTTCAGTGTGTGAAGTCTCTAAGCTCTTTGAGGGTTTGTGTTCCAAGTTTGAATCTGTGGCCTCTGGGCTTCTGTATTCAAGGTATGAGGTCTGCAAACTCATTAAGGTGTGGGTTTCAAAGTTTGCCTCTGAAGTATCTCGAGTATGTGTTCAGGGTGTGAGGCCTCTGAAATCTTTGAAGATGTCTGTCCTAAGGTGTTTTCTAAATTTATTTTTATTTTCTGAGGCATGACCAATGTATCATATTAGCTTCAGATGTACATAATACAGTGATTTAACACTTGTTATACATTGTGAAATAGTTACCACCATAAGTGTGGTTACCATCTGTCATCTTACAAAGTTAATACGTATTATTATTATTATTAAAAAATTTTTTATATGTTTATTCATTTTTGAAAGAGAGAGAGCACAAGCAGGGGTGGGGCGGAGAGAGAGGGGGACACAGAATCCGAAGCAGGCTCCAGGCTCTGAGCTGTCAGCCCAGAACCCAACGCAGGGCTTAAACTCACGAACTGTGAGATCATGACCTGAGTGGAAATTGGACACTCAATCGACTGAACCACTCAGGCGCCCCAGTTAATACATATAACTGACTATATTCTTCATCCCCGTGACTTACTTATTTTATAACTAGAAGCCTGTACTTTTTTTAAAAATTGTTTTTAAACATTAATTCATTTTTGAGACAGTGTGAGTGAGGAAGGGGCAGATTGAGAGGCAGACCCAGAACCCGAAGCAGGCTTCAGG
This sequence comes from Herpailurus yagouaroundi, assembly GCF_014898765.1. NCBI lineage: Eukaryota > Metazoa > Chordata > Mammalia > Carnivora > Felidae > Herpailurus > Herpailurus yagouaroundi. The sequence goes on from NW_024412413.1 coordinate 14,934,261, forward strand.
ATCCCAGCTGTCAGCACAGAGCCCGACGTGGGGCTCAAGCTCACAGGCCGCGAGATCATGACCTGAGCTGAAGTCAGAGACTTAACCAGCTGAGCCATCCAGGCGCCCCAGAACTTTTTAATCCCCTTTACCCATTTTGCCCGCTGCTCATTACCCTCCTCTGGCAGCCACTAATCTGTTTTTTGTATCTATGAGTCTGGGTTTTTTTTTTTTTTCTTCCCTAGATTCCACACATAAGTGAAAGCATATGGTATTTGTCTTTCTCTGACTCATTTCACTTAGCCTAATACCCTCAAGGTCCGTCCATGTTGTTGCAAACCAAGATTTCATTGGTTTTTATGGCTGCATCGTATTCCACTGTGTATAAACACCACATCTTGTTTATCCATTCATCCATCGATTGACATAGGTTGTCTCCATGTTTTAGCTTACAAATAATGTGCAGTAAACATAGGGATGCATATGTATTTTTTCCAATTCGTGTTTTTGTTTCTTCGGCTGGATACCCAGCAATGTGGCATTGCCGCATCCTGTGGTAACCCTAATTTTAATTTTTTGAGGCACCTCCATTACCGTTTTCCACGGTGGCTGCCGTAGTCTGCATTTCCACCAACGCTGCTGAGGGTTCCTTTTCCTCCACATCCTCGCCGACACCTGTTTCTTGTCTTTTTGCTAATAGTCATTCTGACTGGTGTCAGGGGATATCACCCTGGGGGTCTGATTTGCATTTTCTGGACGAGGAGCAATGCTGAGTAACTCTTCATGTGCTTGGTGGCCATCTGGACGTCCTCTTTGGGAATATGCCTATTCAGATCTTCTGCCCATTTTATAATCAGATTGTTTTTTTGTTACTGACTTGTATGAGTTCTTTACATATTTTAGATTCGTATCTTGAAACACAGACCACCAAAAGGTTCAGAAACTCCACTCTTCCTCACAAATCCCCAGTAGCAGATGGATGTGAAACATTTAACAAACAACTCAGAGACCTCAAACTCTGATATGAAGACCCTCAAACTGCTCAACAACTCACACCTCGGACAAGACACCCGAACGTCTCAGAGCTCTCATACTCTGAACGAAGATGCCCACACAGCTCATCAACATAGACCTGCAAAGACCAGCAAATGGCTCAAGGGATTCACTCTATCGGACGCACATACCCAAGTGTTCAGAATGCTATACTCTGTGTACAGACTGGCTAATACTTCAGAGACCTCACAATCTGAAAACAGATACAGAAACAGCACAGAGACCTACAGATGGACATATCTTGGACACATACCTGAAGCTGCCTTGCAGATCATATACCGAGAATACAAACTCCCAGATAGCCAGAGGCCTTACACCTGGGGAAACAGCCAGCCAGTTCAGGGCCCTCAAGAACAAAGGCTCCAACCAGCCAGTAGGTCTCACACATTGATACAGACCCTTTAAACAGCTCAGAGAACTCTCACTCTGGGTTCAGAGTCCACACATCCAGGATGCGGAATCCACAAAGAATCGAGGGACTTCCAATCCTGCGCGGACCATACTAAATGGCTGGGAGACCCCAAATCTGGGATACAGACCCCCAACAGCTCAGAAACATTACACTTCAGGGACACAGACACCCAAGAACTCAGAGACCTCACACACTAAGGGGGAAAAAAAAACCCAAACTGTTTAGAAACCCCACATGCTCAGGAATGCAAATCAAAATCATAATGAGTTATCAGCACACCCTTGTTAGAACGGCTAGCTATTAAAAAGCTAAGAAATAACAAGTGTTGGTGAGGATGTGGAGAAAAGGGAACCCTTGGGCACTCTTGGTGGAAATGTATATTGGTACAGCCACCATTCCATGATAGAAAACAGTGTGAAAGTTCCTCAAAAAATTAAAAATAGAACTACCATGGGATACAGTAATCCCACTTGTGGGTTGATATGCAAAGGAAATGAAAACAGGATTGCAAAGAGACATCTGTACCCCCACGTTCAAATACAGCATTAGCCACAAGAGCCAAGATATGGAAACAACCTAAGTATCAATGGATGAATGGAGAAAGAAGATGTGAAAAAAATATATACGTACATAATGGAATATTATTCAGCCACGAGAAAAAAGGAAACCCTAGCGTTTCCATCAACTTGGATGGATCTTGAGGGCATTATGCTAAGTTAAATAAGTCAGACAGAGAAAGGCAAATACTGTGTGCTCTCATTTATATGTGGACTCTAAACAGAGCTGAGAGAGACGGAGAGTAGAATGGTGGTTACCGGGGGCAAGAGGGTGGGAGACATGGGGACATGTTGGTCCAAGGGTGCCAACTTCCTGTTATAAGATGACTAAGTTCTGGGGATCTAATGTACAGTATGGTGATTATAGCCAATAATACTGCATCATATACTTGAAAGTTGCTATTGCTAAGAGAGTGGGTCTTAAATGGTCTCACCCCAAAAAGGAAATGGTCATCATGTGATGGAATGGAGGTGTTAGCCAACACTCTTAAAGGTGGTAATCATGTTGCAATATATAAATGTATCAAACCAACAGCTTGTACACCTTACAGGTCCACAATGTTATATGTCAGCTATGTATTAATAAAGCCGGGGGGGGGGGGGGGAAGAAAGAAAAATAGAAAGAAAATAGTGACAATGAACACCCGGAAGGGAGACAGCACACATATGCATACACACCTCTGAGCTTCCTGCTGTTTTGCATTTAGACCCAGGTTTTGACTCAGCTGAGTGGTTTATTTTCTTTCTTTTGCTTTGGATAAAAATGAGCCCCCATGCACGGGGGGGGGGTCCCCAAGTGGCCCAAGAAAAATTCCCACCCTGATGGGGGAGAGACCTTGTTACAGGCGCGGGAAATAGAGGGCTCCCGCCATCCCTATGGATGTGAAAAATCAGAGATGTGCTTTCACCCAGCCAGCAATTTAAATGTGCAAGATTTTGTTGGAAAACTACAGGAAGACCATAATTTCTTTCTCTTGGAGTGAGGGAAGAGGGAGAGAGGGAGGGAGAGGAGGAGAATGAGACTCAAAGAATGTGAACAGAAACAGGCAGGCCGATAACTGGTCATCCAAGAGCGGAGCGTTCCCAACACGCCTTGCTCCCGTCCTCCACCATCCCTGGAAGTGCGGGGACCCGCTTATCCTCAAGCCCGCGTCTGTCATTTCAACCGTCTGCGGGGCGCACGGCGGGCGCCGGGCGGGGCTCGACCGGCGGTTCCGCCCCCCCCCCTCCCCGGGGAGGACGCCCCTCGCTGCGCCCCGGCCCGGCCCTACCTGAGCTGGCGCGGCTCGCAGTCCACGCCGGGCAGCAGCAGCCGGGCCGCCTGGCGGACGTCGTCGCTGTCCATGGAGAAGCTGCGGCGGTGGCCGGCGTGCGCCACGGCCACCCGGATCCACTCCATCAGCGGCGGCAGCACGAGGAAGGGCCTGCGCGGGAGGACGCGAGAGCGTTAGGGCGGCCGGGTGGCGGGGGCTGCAGGCTCAGCCCCACCTCCTGCTCGCCGGCCCCCACCCCCCCACCCCCGCCCCTGAGCCCCCCCACCCCCACCCCGCTTTCCCTGGGGACCCTGACTCTGAATCCCCGTGTGGTGGGAGGACCTTTGGAGACATCCTGATCGCACGGGTGACCGCACCGGCGACCCCGGGGCAGACTCTCCGGAGTCTTTGGGCCTCAGTTTCCTCATCTGCAAAACAGGGATACCGTGTGACTATCCTGCGAGTGTTATCTCCCTCAGAGATCATGTGAACACACAGGAGATGGCTCACTTAAAGCACCAAGCACAGGGGCTGGCACTTAGTAGAAAACCCAAAAAACGCCTGGGGTTATTGGTACTTGGGACTCCCCATTCTGGATCCGGCCCTAAGGTGTCCTCCAAATCTCCCCTCCCATCTCCCCTGGCTCCCCTCGTGGAGCTCTCCCAGCCCCAGCTCTGCCTGAGCACCACGCTTCCAACAGCAAAGACCCAAGACCCCACGCAGTCTCCGGAGCCAGGTGGCTCTGCCCAGCACAGCCAGCACAACTGCCGGCGCCTGGGGGCCTGGCCACACCCCCTGAAGCTCCGGGAGTCTCAGGTTCCTCACCAGCTAAGGAGACCACAGCAGGGGCCAGCTTGTTGCAAGAATTAACTGAGACCCTGCCCCAGGCTGACCGTACTTTGTAAGTGTAATACATTTGTGCCAACTTCCTGTTTCTTCCAGTGATGATTACAAACTCTGTCCTCCCATTAGGATCGCTGGGTTGGCCGGGGAGCCCTATCTCAGGGATTCTGATTGAATTCATCTAGGATGGGGCTGGATACTGGCAGTTTTTACCCCCCCACCCCCACCCCACACACACACCCAAGGGGTGACTTCATTGCACATCAAAATTATCTGGAGGGCTTGTTAAAATACAGATTGCTGGGCCCCACCCACAAGGTGTCCGATCCAGTAGCTTGGGGAGGTAGACAAGAATCTGCATTTCTAATGAGTTTCTGTGTGATGTAGATACTGCTGGTCTGGGGTCACACTCAAAGAACTTCTGCTCTATAGGAATGCAAGCTGGTGCAGCCACTCTGGAAAACAGTATGGAGGTTCCTCAAAAAGCTAAAAATAGAACTGCTCTATGACCCAGCAATTGCACTACTAGGCATTTATCCAAGGGATACAGGTGTGCTGTTTCGAAGGGACACAGGCACCTCCATGTTTATAGCAGCACTATCGACAAGAGCCAAAGTCTGGAAAGAGCCCAAACGTCCATCGATGGATGAATGGATAAAGAAAATGTGGCATATATACACAATGGAGTATTACTCGGCAATCAAAAAGAATGAAATCTTGCCATTTGCAACTACATGGATGGAACTGGAGGGTATTATGCTAAGTGAAATTAGTCGGAGAAAGACAAATATCATAGGACTTCACTCATATGAGGACTTTAAGACACAGAACAGATGAACACAAGGGAAGGGAAGCAAAAATAACATAAAAACAGGGAGGGGGACAAAACAGAAGAGACTCATAAATATGGAGAACAAACTGAGGGTTGCTGGATGGGTTGTGGGGGGGGGGATGGGCTAAATGGGTAAGGGGCACTAAGGAATCTACTCCTGAAATCATTGTTGCACTATATGCTAACTAATTTGGATGTAAATTTTAAAAAATAAAAAATAAAAAAAGATAAAATAATGCTATTATTATCACACACACACACACAAAGAACTTCTGCTCTAGGGTTGGTGGAGGGCCTGGGAATGTGCATGTGCGTGTGCGTGTGTGTGTGTGTGTGTGTTAAAATGCACACCCGCCCCACCCACCTCATCTCCAGAGATGCTGATTTTGTCAGGTCCACCAATATAATTTTTTATTTGTTTATTTTTATTTTTTATTTTTGAAAGAGAGAGAGAGAGACAGAGTGCAAGTGGGGGAGGGGCAGAGAGAGAGAGGGAGACACAGAATCCGAAACAGGCTCCAGGCTCTGAGCTGTCAGCACAGAGCCCGACGCAGGGCTCAAACTCATGAACCATGAGATCGTCACACCTGAGCCAAAGTCGGACGCTTAACTGACTGAGCCGCCCAGGCATCCACCACAAATATAATTTTAATAAGCAGCCCCTATGATGCTGATTTAAGTAGACCAAAGAACACACTTTGAGAAATGCAGATTTCGCACAAACGTGCAGACCAAAAATGTTTCCTGTATTCGGCAGAACCATGGTTAGGCTGAGGCAAGCAGGGCACTCAGGGTGCAAAATTGAAGGAGGCCAGGTCATGCAAATATGTTCTAGGCACCTCTCCTGCCTCACCTTGACCCCAGTGCTGCCATTCAGTCCAGCATGGCTGCCATGGGGTGGAAAGAGGGTCGTAAATGGAGGGTTGCCAAGGCAACAAACTGCTCACTGTATACAGGCATCCTGAGCTGCCTACCAAGTTTTTGGTGGCGAGTTCCAGTTTGCTAGAAAGCAAGCTGTATATCCAATGTTAACATTCAACAGTTAAGCTTTTTACAGTCGTTCTCAATTAATCCCATTCATGATCTCCTTGAAATGCTTAGGACCAACCTATAAGCTAGTTGTGACTACGCCTATTTTCTCCATCAGGAGAATGACGCTTATTGAGGTTAAGTAGCATGCCTTGGATTACAAGGTCAGCAAGTGTGAGAGCTAGGAGTTAGAGCCAAGATGTCTGAGTACAGAGCCTGTGTGCCATAACCCCATGTGGTACTGACATTCTCTTGTCTAACTTCCCAGCATGTGCTCTGTTACCAGCATGCACGAGAAGAACGTGCTGATCTGGTCACGGAGTTTCCATGGCACACCACTTTCATTTCCGGCCACGCAGCTCAGTCCCCTGTCTGTAAGGCCTCCAGCTTTTTAAAAATCCGCACCCCACTTACCCTTCCAACTACAGAGCAAATCCTACCCTACCGTAAACATTCCTCCTGATGATCCACTCCCAGTGGACCCCTCCTATAATAGACCCCACTCCACTGACCTTACCCATTGGCCTTGCAGATGCCCCAGTAGAAGAATGTAAACTCCATTGGGGGCAGGGACCTGGGCCTGCTAGATTCACTGATTCAGCCACGGCCCCAGGACGGCCCTGGCAGCCTGGAAGCACTTAATAAATACTTGTTCACCAGACAGACAAAGATTTACCGATTTCCTACCGGGTACAATGGATACAATCGAGTTTCTGGACCCATGGACCTGGGAGGCAGTCTCCCAGGGAATTTCTGCCTGAGTCAGCCCGCTGCTTAGGCTGTCGCCCTCATTCTCTCGTTCTCTCCATCACCTAAACTGAATCAGGCACTCAATAAACACACACTGACTTGGAATTGAATTGGATTCTACTGTCTCAGGTGAGCCAGACTTATTTTTGTCACCGTGTCTCCGTCGCTGTAGAAACCAGCCCCGAGCGCTCAGAGAACTCTCCTCTGGGTTGTTTTCCCAAGGCAGCCGCCATCCCATCTGGCCTTTCCTTTGCTCGGTGCCCCCCAAGCGCAGCCCAGAACTCTCAGCCCCTGGGGGGCTGCGTCCCGTCTCTACTGCAGAGTGCCCTTCGGCTTCTACCTTTTCTGTGAGGTGCGAGGCCCAGGGCACGCCGCCAGCTCCTGATGAATACTGAAGAGGAGAGAAAGAGACACTGCTGTCTTCAAAATAACACCTGTACCAAGACAGCTGGCGAGCACCAGAAGAAGAAACCTTGAACCCTAGGGTTCCAGCCTGCTCTGGACTTTTCTCTGTACCTATTCTCCTTTCACCATTGCCTTCTCTCTCTCCATCACCCTGACCTCAATAGTTTATAAGCACATGAATTCTTTGCCAGCAACTCATTCAAAAATCTTCTTATCCTGTCTACTCAGAGGGGGGAAAAGTGTTATTTTGTGATGTTTCTTTTGGAGCAGGTTGGAGACGGGGAAGAATTCTAGGGCCTGAGTTAAGGAGAGGATGCAGGAAACGGAAGGAGAAAGGCTGCATTCTCCTGATGTATTTTTGAAGAGAACCGTGTTCCATTGACTATCGACTTTGTTCTGAAGTTGTCTGCAGTGACTAAAGCCTACAGGAGGCTTGTGAAGCCCATGGCTCAGTGAAGTGGTTAATCTTAGACTGTGTGCTCCACAACAGAATCACGGGGTACTGTGCGTATTGTCTGAAAATTCCCCAGGCCCTGATTCACCCCCAGAGTTTTGGTTTAACAAGTCTGGGGTGGGGTCTGGGCATGTGCATTCTAAATTTTTTTTTTTTTAACATTTATTTATTTTTGAGAGACAGAGTGAGACAGAGCATGAGCAGGGGAGGGGCAGAGGGAGAGGGAGACACAGGATCTGAAGCAGGCTCCAGGCTCAGAGCTGTCGGCACAGAGCCTGACGCGGGGCTCAAACCCACGAACTCACGTGAGATCATGACCTGAGCTTAAGTCGGACGCCCAACTGACTGAGCCACCCAGGTGCCCCAGGGCACGTGCATTTTATTTTTTTTTTAATATGAAATTTATTGTCAAATCGTTTTCCATACAACACCCAGTGCTCATCCCGACAGGTGCCCTCCTCAATGCCCATCACCCACCGTCCCCTCCATCCTACCCCCCATCAACCCTCATTTTATTCTCAGTTTTTAAGAGTCTCTATGGTTTGGCTCCCTCCCTCTCTAACTTTGGGCACGTGCATTCTAAATAAGCTCCTTCTGGGGTTTGATAACTCCAACTGGGTGGCCTGAGGTGAACAGAGGGAGGGCACGGTCAACTCAACCAGGGCAGTGGCCATTGAAATCTTTGCTGCGGTGTTCGAAGAGAAGGTCTGTGGGGTTGGGACTAGGGATTCTAGAAGGGAAGAGAAAGCCTAGGGGTGGGCTTCTTGTAGCATCAAGAGAGCAAGTCGGCTAAGGAAGGTTATTGGGCCCCAATTCGAGTGGTGGGAGATGGAGAAGATACATGGGTGGGGCCTTTCTGAAACACTGAAGAGAAAGCTGGTGAGGAGGGTGACCGCCGAGATTTGAAAGGGAGTTTGGGCGGGGAGGGGCTGGGCACTAAGGGGGATGGTTGGGTATGTGGGAGAAGCCTGGTTTGTCTGGGGTTCAGCAGAACCGGATTCTAGCCCTGAATCTGCTAGAAGCCCACGGCAGGATTCTGGCTCTGATCTGAAAATAGGTTCTCAGTGTTTTCATCGGTAAAGTGGATGGGCTTGGATCAGATGGTCTGTTTCAGGAGTCAGCAAACCTTCTCTGCACAAGGCCAGATAGTAAATATATTAGGCTTTGTAGGCCATAGAGTCTCCGACTCAGCCACTCAACCTGGCCATTATAGTGTGAAAGCAGACCCCGACAAAGAACCTGGCTGTGTTCCACGAAAACTTTCTTCACAAAATCAGATGGCAGGTCATAGTTGGCCGACCCTGGGTCTATTCATTCATTTCCTTCCTCCTCTAAAATTCTTGGAGTATATTGAAATATAGACAGTTTCCTGGGGGCTGAGGAAGACGCCCTGAAGATGGGCAGAAGCACGTGAAGATCTCAATGATGGGGACAGAAAGCTTTGGAGAGATTAGAAAATAGGGCCCTCCCACAAGGAGGTCATGGTTGCATTTGGGGAATACTGAACCACAGGCATCCCCAGAGGCAGCACCTCAAGAATCAGGTCAAGAATACAACCCAAACCATGTCATGGGTGTGTAACTGATGAAATGTCCTCTGTTAACGTCACTCATTCATCCAACAATCCTTTAGAGAGCACCCATGCTGCAGGCACGCTTCCAGGAGCCGGAGACAGAGCAGAGAACAGGACTTGTCAGGTCCTTGATCTCACAGAACGAACAGTCTAACAGGGATAAAACACAGATAAGGAACATATAAACCAACAAGTAATAAAGCAATTACAAACGGTGATCAGTGTCAGTGCTGGGACAGAGAATAAAACAGGGTTTAGGTGGAGCAATGTGAAGGCCTCTCTGAGGAGGTAACAAAACCTCAAAGACAAGAAGGGATTGGCATATGTGAATGAGTGTGTAAAGACATGGATGTTCCAGGCAGCATTAACTGTGCAAAGGCCCTGAGGTGGAAAAAACCTTTGCAGCTCACCAAGGGCTTTCACTCATGCATCATCTCCTATACTGGCCCTCCAGGGATGACAGGGGTGGCCAGGACATGAATGAGGAAAACTCATGGTGGTAGGTTGAATAAGAGCTCCCAAGATATCAAGTCCTATCCCCTGGAACCTGTGAATGTTGACGGCAAAAGAGACTGCTGATGTAATTCAGTTAAGATTGTGAAAAGGGAAGAGTACCCTGGATTATCCAGGTGGGCTCTACGTGCGGGCATCGGGGTCCTTATAAAAGAGAAACAGGGAGATTTGGCACAGGTGATAGTGAAGCAAGATGCTCTGTTGTGGGCTTTGAAGATAGAGGACGGGGGCACAAGCCAAGAGGTGTAGCTCTAGAAGCCGGAAAGGTGAGGAAATGGATTCTTCCCTCAGAGCTTCCGGAAGAGAACAGCCCTGCTAACACCTGGAGAATAAATGTGTGTTGTTTTAACCCACCAGGTTTGTGGGGACTCATTACAGCAGCCATAGGAAACCAATAGGATCACAAAGCCGGGGGACCGATAGGGTCGCAGCGGGTTAGTGCGGAAACAGGATGATGAAGAACGAAGCACCAGCATTTAAGCTGAGAATGAAGGCGTCCACAGGGCTCTGGAACTCACCTCACACACATAAACTGCCTTGTTTCTGAGGGCAGAGAATACCTCTGCATAAGGGCTGCACTGTATCCCCTCCAAATGCTTATGTTGAAGCCCTAATTCCCAGCACCTCGGAATGTAATTTTTAAAATGAGGCCATTAGGCTGGGCCCTAATTCAGTATGACTGATATCCCCATAAGAGGAGGAGATGAGGGGACACCTGGGTGGCTCAGTTGGTTAAGCGTCCAACTCTTGATTTCGGCTCAGGGCATGATCTCATGGTTCATGGGTTTGAGCCCCACATCGGGCTCCACGCTGGCAGTGAGGGGCCTGCTTGGGATTCTCTCTCTCCCTCTCTCTCTGCCTCCCCCAGCTCACATGCACGCTCTCTCTCTAAAAATAAATAAGCAAATTTAAAATTAAAAGAAGAGGAGATTAGGACACAGAGAGACACCAAGGGTGTGTGTGCACAGCAGGGCACGATGTGAAAAAGGTAGCAAGAGACAGCCATCTGCAAGCCAAGGAGAGAGGCCTTGGGGAAAAAAAATCAAACCCGCTGACACCTTGATCTTGGACTTCCAGTCTCCAGCACTGTGAGAAAATAAGTTTCTTTTATTCAAGGCGCCTAGCCTGTGTTAATTTGTTACAGAAGCCCTAGAAGACCAATACACCTGTGGTTTGACTTAAGTCCTGCCTTGCCCTTGAGGTTTTGGTCTGTGGTAGACAAATTTCACTTGGACGCTCCAACTCTTTAGAGAGCTGACGGTTTTCAGTTCATTTCCTTGAACCTACTGACAACAGCGGGTGAGTTCAAAGTCATCTGGAGGCCGTACAGGGCAGAGGTTGGAATTAGAACCTCGGGCTTTGGAGAGAGGCTGACCCAGAGCTGGATTCCAGCTCCACCTTCAGGCTGTGTGACCTTGAACAAGGTGTTTCAATTGTTGTGCCTGAGTTCTCTCATGGGAAAATGGGGATACTCAACAGGGTGTGGTGGGCTGCATAATCCCCCCAAAGGTGTCTCCCTCCTAATGCCTAGAACTCGCCAATGTTACCTTATCTGGCAAGATTGTCTTTGCACATGTGATTATAAGTTAAGGATTTTGAGAAGAAAAGGCTATCTGGGATCATCCAGGTGGGCCCTAAACGCAACCACAAGTCCTTAGCAGAGAGAGGAGAGAAGGTCAAAGAAGGGAGAACAGGACACCTGGGTGGGTTCTGCGTCTACTCTTGGTTTTGGCTCAGGTCATGATCTCACGGTTCCCGAGTTCAAACTCCGTGTCCGGCTCCACACTGACAATGTGAAGCCTGCTTGGGATTCTCTGCCTCCATCCCTCTGCCCCTCCCCTGCTCTAACACTCTCTCTCTCTCTCTCTCTCTCTCTCTCAAAATAAATAAATAAACATTTCTTAAAAACTAGAAGGGAGTAGGAGATGTGAGGACGTGAGAAGTAACTGGATGAATGGAGGAAAGGGGCCATGAGCCATGGAATGCAGGCGCCCTTCTGAGGCTAGAACAGGCCAAGTGATCCTCCCCTGGAGCCTCTGGAAGGTACCAGCCCTGCTGACACCTTCACTTTAGCCCAGTGAGTCAGATTTCGTACTTCTGACCTCCTGAACCGTAAGACGATAAATCTGTATTGTCTGGAGTCTTCACGTCCGTGGCAATTTCTTTTTAACAGCAGCCGCAGGAAACTAAGACAGAGGGCACTATCAGAATTGAATGGATTGGTGTATACAGCCTGGCACCAGGAAATGTTCAGCAGGTGGTATCTTCACTCATCAGCATCACTGGCGTGGTTTTTAGCATCACTCGCGTGTTCTCTGGGCTGGCGGAGGGAGAGCCTTGCTACAACACTCCTGTCTTTGCTTTTTAAATCAAGGCGAACCTCTGCAGTTGCTAGGCCTTTCCTTTATACATTGTGTGGCCTTGACTCTACATCTTTGTTATTTGTTAAGTCTTAGGCTGCAGAGAAATTTAGGTGTTCAAGTGTGATTTAGGAGCTCATAATTCCAGAGATGCAGGGAGTGAAGGAAAAGCAGCAAAACTGATAGCAGACAACATCCAAGGTTGGTTTCCATAGCAATATTCACTGTGATCTCCGTGTATTGTGGGCACGAACGCTAGGAAGACGCCGAGGTCAGAGGTGGCCGTGGCTTATTTGCTACAACGACAGGGTCCCACTGTGCAAAGTACAGCTGCACTGCCCCCGAGGGTGGTTGTGGCAGAGGGTCTGGAGTGGGAGAAGCCAAGGGGGTGCTCTAGGTCGGTGCTCCTCAAACATGAACGTGCACATGAATCGCCTGGGATCTTGTTAAAATGCAGATTCTGATTCAGTGGGTCTGGGGCAGAGCCTGAGAGTCTGCATTTGTAACAAGCTCCCAGGTGATGATGCACCTGCCAGCGTATGGACCGCATTTTGAGCAACCAGGCCCGAGGGCAGTATTATGACTCAAGCCAGAAACCAGGGAAGGTGAATTCTCTTATCATGTTTAAGGAGGAGAAAGTGAGTCCAGAAGTGAGTCGTTTGCAAAAGGGGGTAGAGGCCCAGGAGACAATGGAAGGGAAGAAGGGGCTCTTTTGGACTCAGACCTCCTGAGGCCTGTGTGAGCCTAGTTTATGAGCCTGTGCCAAACTGCCAGGGAGGCTGGGAGAGGTGGTGTCTGGCAATTTCTGCTCTTATCCTGGGAGGTGGGTTCTGCCGCCCACCAGGATTCCCCTTTGGTCTTTCAACAGTCTTACTAAACCAAAGTTCTCAGTCTCAGGGAGTTTGTTCTCACCCAAATGCCCATCCCACTGTCTGATAGGAATTTTGTATTCATGACAGTGTTTATCATCATCCTGGGAATGTATCCTATGTGTGTGTTCTTATTCAAAAGAATATATCTTATGATGATTAATTTTACATGTCAACGTGGCTAGGTCACAGTACCCCGATATGTGGTCAAGCCTAGTCTGGATGTTGCCACGAAGGTATTTTTTTTTAAGATGAGATTAACATGTAGATGGGTGGACTTTGAGTAAAGTGGATTATCTTCGTAAAGTGGGTGGGCCTCATCCAATCGGCTGGAGGCCTTAAGAGAAAAAGGCTGACCTCCGACCACCAGGGGGTTCTGCCCGCTAACTGCTTTCAGACCTGAGCAGACCTGCAGCCTCCTCCTTCTGTGCTGATGGGGGAACCCCTTCACCGTCACCCACAATCACCAGGGCAGGGAGGAAGCTTGGGTGCTGGGTCCCACAGAAGACTGCGTCCCAACACCCGAGTGTGTAGACACATTGCCTGGGGGCTGTGAAACAAAGGCATCATGGGTAGGATTATGCTTTTCGGGAAGAGCAAGCCATTTCACACCCAACGGACAAGCCCTTTGAGTGTGGGAGTCAGCCCCATCGAGGGGTGATTATATAAATTCCCCGACATGGGGCAAGGGCCAAGGGTCCCTGAGTGGGGAGGCTGACCTCTGCTAATCATGCCAACAGGCCCCTGTGGCTGACCTTGGAACCTTCTTTGGCTTTCCTGTCACATATTCTGAAGCAGGTGATGGAGGGGGATGGAGGGCTGCAAATGGAGGGTTGAGGTACCAGTAGGTTCAGGCAGAGCAAATATGATATATGAGTAACAGCTGTCCCCTCCCTGCACCCTCGCCCCGCTTTCAGCTCCCCTCCCATCCTGGGGAGGAAGGTTCCTCCTCTGCCTGCCTCCCTCTGCTTCCCGTGGGGAGGAAGCTCCATCACTTACCTCCCTGCCCCCTAACTCAGCGCCACCCCCCACTCCTCTGCACTTTCCCACCTGCATCTAAGCATCCAACATGCTCCCGTCTCCCACCGTTTGAACAGGAGAGGAGCAAAAACGGGGGACAGGAGGAATTACAGCTCTTCCGGAGTTTCAGTCTGCACTCTCCGTCTAGTGCTGCATCTCGGTGGTGGGGGGGGGGGCCTCAAAATCACCCGGGGAACGGATTAAAATGCATATTCCTGCCTTCCTGCCTGATTGCAGGGTGCGCTGGTTTCCTGGGGGTGCTGTAACAGAGTACCACAAACTGGGTGGCTTAAACAACAGAAGTGTATTCTCTCACCGTGTGTGGGGCCAGAAGTCTAAAACCAAGGTTCCAGCAGAACTGTGCTCCCTCCAGAGGATCTAGGGAAAAGCTCATTCCTTGCCTCTTCCAGCTTTTGGCGGTCCCCAGCACTCCTTGGCTTGAGGCTATATCTCTCCATCTCTGCCTCTGTGTTTACATCATCTCCTCCTCTGGGGTGGGTGTCAAATCTCTTTCTCCTCTAAGGACACGTGGGATTGGATTCAAGGCCCACCCAGATAATCCAGGATTATTTCCCCACTGTTAGCACCCAAGACTAAATCACATCTGCAAAGACCCTTCTTCTTTGTAAAATACAGGTTGCAGAGATGAGGGCCATTATTGAGACAAGCACCCTGGGCATCTGCCTGGTTCGTTCTCTGCAGGGGTTCTGATGCCCGTTCAAAGGGAGCCTGTCAGGTCTAGAGGATGCCAGCTCTGAGCTGCAAGATGCATGGCAGCCCCGAAGTCCTTCCTCACACACCACGCAGGGACCAACAGACCAGCCTGGACCTCCCCACTCTGGGCTGCTGGCCGCACCGAAGCCAGGCCTGGCTTAGGGGCTCAGAGCCTCTGTGGTGGGAACCTGATCTCAAGTGGCTGGGATGATGGCAGGGCCTGGGATATAAATGGCCTGGGAGGGGAGCCAGGGCTTCAGAATAGGGGAAGCCACAGGCTGTTTGAGGTGCCACAGAACCTTCCTCACAGCCTTGGGCACAACAGATAAACATTTGGGAGGTGGCAAATGATACAGGGACTCACATCCCAGGGGCAGTGGTTCCAGAAGCCTAAAAGGGCAGGGCTTGGGCTGTGGCAGGCTGAGAGGCAAAGGCCAGGGATGGGCCCACAGGGATCACCTGGGCCTGCCCCTGCTTCCAAAAGGATTATCGTGAAAATCTGTAAAGGGAAGCACACAGCCTTAGGAGGGAAACCTTTATATGTGGTGCTGGTGTGGTGGGAAGGGCACCCGTTCTAAAGACAGAAGGCCCTATGTTGGAGCCCAGGCTCCGTCACTAGCTAGCTGTGGGACTTGGGCAAGTTACTTAACTTCTCTGTGCCTCAGTTTCCTTGTATGTAAAATGGGAGAAATAGCAAGGCCACCCTATGGGATTGTTGTGGAAGATTAAGAGAATCTCTGTAAGGTGCTTAGCACATAGTAAAATGCTCAACAAAGTCAGCTGTTATTAAAGGCTCATATGTGAGGCATGGTTTTGAGCATTTGTCTTTCAACGTTTTTATTTATTTTTTTGGGGACAGAGAGACAGAGCATGAACGGGGGAGGGGCAGAGAGAGAGGGAGACACAGAATTGGAAACAGGCTCCAGGCTCTGAGCCATCAGCCCAGAGCCTGACGCGGGGCTCGAACTCACGGACCGTGAGATCATGACCTGGCTGAAGTCGGACGCTTAACCGACTGCGCCACCCAGGCGCCCCTGAGCATTTGTCTTTCATTGGCTCATTTGATAAGGACAAGAACTGTAAAGTAAGTACTATTATTATCCTCATTCTGCAGACACTTAAACAGGCACAGAGAGGTTATACAGCTTGCCTAAGGGGACACAGGTATAAGGAACAGTACTGGGGTGTATATGTAGGCAGTTAGACCCAGAGCCAGGGCTAGTAGCCACACATACTATCATTCCAGGCAGCGGATACAGCATGTGCAAAGGCCCAGTGGCAGGCTGGGGCATAGTGCTTTCGGGGAATTCAGCTTGGTGTGGCTGGAGCTGAGATGAAGGAGAGAGAGTAATGCAGGGGAAGGATGGTAGGATCACACTGGAGAGATGCGGGGGGGAAACACCACCTAGGGCCTCGTAACTTCTGAAATAAAAGTGTAAACTCCCAATACTTTACTTTTTCCCCAGAACTGCAGTGGAAAAACACAAAATCAGAAAAGTATTCGAAAAGAAATGTCAAGAATGGATCGACAAAAACACCTCTGAGAATGCAAAATGAAAGGTTCGCTATAACTGTTCACAAAGTTAACAGAGAATATTTTTATACTCTGGCAGAGACCATTGGGTATCCCTCCATATGTGTTTTCTTCTTCTTCTTCCTTAGTAATAAAACCCCCCACTAGTTAACTGGGCTCATAACCACCTGGCACACATTTTTCAGTCTCCCTTGTAGCTAGGGGACTGGTTCCTACGATAATATAAGCAGAAGTTTCTTTCTTTCTTTTTGTTAAGATTTGGAAGAATAAAGATTATTTAAAAAAATTTTTTTTCAACGTTTTTATTTTTATTTTTGGGACAGAGAGAGACAGAGCATGAACGGGGGAGGGGCAGAGAGAGAGAGAGAGAGAGAGAGGGAATCCCAAGCAGGTTCCACGCTGTCAGCGCAGAGCCCGATGTGGGATTTGATCCCACAAACTGTGAGATCATGACTTGAGCTGAGATCAAGAGTCAGATACTTAACCTGCTGAGCCACCCAGGTGCCCCTAAGCAGAAGTTTCTTGTGAAACTTCTAGAAAGGTCCCTAAAAGGAGGAAGCCCAGTGTTCTCTGGTCTATGTCCATTCTGCTGGCAAGAACGTAGACACGATGGCTGTTGCTAAATCAGAAAAACTGGACAAGGAGGTGGAAGCCACGTGTAGATGATGACAGAGCAGAAAACCTAGAAGCACTTGGATTTCTGACATTTGCTTAGGTGGCCACACCTGGTCCTGGATTCTTCCAGACTTTTTTTATATGAGAAATAAACTCCTATCTTGTTAAACGCCTGCTATGTGGGTTTTCTATCACTCATAGCCAAATCTAATTCTGGCACTAATATCATTTCCCATACTGTTTAATGTTTATTTTTTTGAGAGAGAGAGAGAGAGAGAGAGAGAGCAACACAGAATCCGAAGCAGGCTCCAGGATCTGAGCTGTCAGCACAGAGCCTGATGCAGGGCTTGAGCCCATGAACCGTGAGATCATGACCTGAGCCAAAATCAACAATCAGATGCTTAACCGACTGAGCCACTCGGGCACTCCAACTTTTCCTTTTAATAGTTATCGTCTGAAGACTACAAACTTGGAAACGTGACACTATCTGTTCCCAGAAACCACATGTATCAAAATACTTGTTACAATGAACTGTTTGTTCATTTAAAGCTGTAAACTATGTCATAGGAAATGGAGTTTATTAACCTTGTGAAAATATACCGACAATGGCTTTGAGCTCATTATAATTAACGTAACCAATAAAAATAATAACACAGATGCTCTTGAAGTCAGAAACATATATCAAAGTCTTTATCCTTGCAAACGTTCTCTGGCAAGGAAACATCACACATTTAAAATTAACAAATCAGGTTTATTTTACTTTAGCTATTTCCCCCCCAGCTTTATTGAGATGTAATTGACATGTGACATTGTGTCAATGCGGGGTGTACAGCGGGATGATTCGATACATATGTATTGCAAAGTGATTACCAGGGTAGGGGTAGTTCACACATCAGATCTACTCTCTCAGCCACCTTCAAATATGTAAGACAGTATGGTTAACTATAGTCGCTGTGTTGTACGTTATGAGATTCTCAGAACTTACACATCTTCTAGCTGAAGCTTGCACCCTTTGACCAGCCTTTCTCCACGTGCCCCCACCTCCCCACCCCTGACAACCACCGTTCTATTCTATCAGTTCAGCTTTTTTAGATTCCACATATATACGAGATCATACAGTATTTCTCTGTCTGACTTATTTCACTCAGGATAATGCCCTCAAGGTCCATCCATGTTGTTGTAAATGGAAGGATTTTCTTTATTTTTCTCCTGGCTGAACAATATTCCAATAACATCAATTTTGAAACACCACGCGGAATCTCTTTCTTCGTTACAAAAAAGGAGGATAAAAGGGCGAGACCGAGCATGGTCCAGAGGCTCCCCTATGCCCTCCTTGGTGTCTGTGCCACCGGGCTGTGGCTTTGAGAAAACGATATTCTTGTGCTCTTGTAATAAACCCTTTGAACTCATATTACCCTGCATTTGGCAGTATGACAAGACGGATTAAATTCATACTCCAGCCCTGATCAATCCGAACCCTATGGAAACAGACTTAAGACAGCTGATTCTGCGGGTCTTCTGGGCCACCATAGAGTGACTGAGTCGGAAGCGTGTTTTGGACCAGCTGTGACTTGTCTCCCCTTGAGGCTCTGTGGGCCTCCAGGGAACTCACAGGTAGAGTTAAGAGAACCTTCTCACATAGCTTAGAAGAATAGTGTAATATTTTGAAATAAATACATAAATAACAAAATACCGACATCAGGAAGTTGCTAGGGGCTGGGGGGAGCCGTGAAGGCAGCTTCCAGCAGAACTTTCTGCTATGATGCAAATGTCCTGTATCTGTATTGTCCAATACAATAGCCACAGACCACACATGGCTACTGAACACTGGGAATGGGGCTGGTGTGACTGAGCAGCTAAAATCCTAACAATATTTATTTCTGTATGTATTTATATTTTAATTTTTTTATTTATTCTTGAGAGAGAGAGGCAACAGAGCATGAGCGGAGGAGGGGCAGAGAGGGAGACAGAGAATCCAAAGCAGAGGCTCCAGGCTCTGAGCTGTCAGCACAGAGCCCGACGTGGGGCTCAAACTCACAAACCACAAGATTGTCACCTGAGCCGAAGTCATTAACTTAACTGACTGAGCCACCCAGTCACCCCTAATGATATTTATTTTTAATTAATCTAACTGTAAATAGCCACTGATGGTTAGCAGCTACCCTGTTGGGTAGTGCAGTTCTAAGGGATGTGGTTCAGGTCGGCATATAATTTCAGATAGGAATCCTGGTATAAGGGGGTAATGGAAAGAGGGCTACAGTAGATATTAGGCAACCTAAGTTTTGATCCAGGTTTTCCATTATCATGGTCTATGTCATCATCATCATCATTCTCAGGATTTTACAGCACTCACCATTTCTTGAGTGTTTACAATGTGTCACGCTCTGTGCAAAAAGCTTAAACATATATTATTGCATTTAATTATCAAAACAGCCTTGGAAGGTAATTATTATTATCATCCCTATTTACAGAGGAGCAAACTGAGGCTTAGAAACTTCAGAAGCTAAGTAACTTATATAGCATATTTAGATGGGAGATAGGATACTGTAGCTACTGGGACAGAGATTTGATCTCAAGTCTGCAAGAATCCAGAGTACACGAGCTTAGTCATTATATGGGTTCTCCAAAGAACAGTGAGGCACTAAGTTACCGAACATTGAGAAGCATCAGTTCCTCATCTGGGAACTGAAGAAGCTAGGCCAAATGAATTCTAAGATCTCCTTTTCCTTAAGGGAAAGGTCATGATTTCATACTGGCTTCCTGGGGTGGGGTGGAGGGCACTTTATATAATGAGTGCTATTATTTACAAATGTGACCATGTGACTGGAAAAGACCCTGACTGACCTGAGAAGAGTCAATAATTTCCCTAGATGTAACCTAGGTGTAGACCTTGTTACAGAGTGTTTAAAAAAAAAATCCCAGGTGACTGACTCAGATCACCAGAAAGATCTAAGAGTATTATTAGCCTTGGATAGAATGTGCTAAAGTCAGAAATAATTCTTCTGTGAACAGTTTTTTTGGTAAAGATTATGGTGTGTGTGTGTGTGTGTGTGTGTGTGTGTGTGTTTAAATTAGATGATGAGAGCTTTATAATGCATGTTTCCTTTTTTTGCCTTGGAGGCCAGGAAACTCAAAGCTGAGTTTTGCACTCAATTGCAGTAATAAACCTTAGGGGAGATTTTCCGGTATAGAGGTGTTCTTTAGTGTTAACAACATATATTTTTTTTGTATCGCTATCCTTGTTTTGTGGTTCTGTTATGTCTAACTCACACTGTGAGTCTAGCTCAAATCCTTTTCAGAGTTAGATTACTTAAAAATTATTATTAGATAGAACATCATCTGTCTCAGATTATACCAAAGCCCCAGGAATAACTGGAATAATAAAGAAAAAAAGAGAGTGTCACCATGTAGAATGGGGAGGTCCTTTGAAAAGGTAGGGGATGGAAATAGGAACTTCCCAGTAAAAAGAAAATAGAAAAGGAACATGGGGAAAGGAAGAAAAGAAAAGAGAAATTCCCAGAGAGCCTTAAAAATCAAGGAAGAGACTAGGGTAAAAAGAGGCACTTTTGGTGCCCACACAAAACAACCATTTGGCCTTTTAGCAGATTTATGGGACCTCCACATAATGAGAAGAAAACATATGTGCAATTTACTTCTCTAACTAAACGTTACCAATTTTCCATTTTGCTGAATCTGGAAGTGAGAGATGACGGAAACCAGAAAAGAAGCTTCTGATTTTAACAAAAGGAAGTGCAAAAGGGCTATTTCGTAGGCTGGACTCTGGTACTATTTAGGAAAGGACTCCTTGTACAGGGCAGTGCTCCAGGGTGACCCTCTCCGCCTACACTCGCAGAACATTCAGGGATTGCTAATCACGTAGGTGGCAAGAAAACTGGGTGCGTCTGTTACCTACCTACCACAACCTGTCCAGCCCCCCTCAGGAGAGGTCCTGCAGCCTGTCTCTCTAAAGCAGCAGGTGAAGGGGTTGAGTTCTAGGGCCAGCCCCAGGGCAGGCAGAGAAATTACCAACCAGAGGAACCAAAGCACATCGCATCCAGGGATGAGCCTGGGCCAGGAAGGGAGGCCTAGGCATGCGGGGGCCGCCTTTCTCTGAGTTGGAGGAGTGCAGGGTGGCAAGCAGGGGAGGATGTCTGGATTTGGCTGGGGTGTGGGTGCTGGTTCTGCATGGAAGCTGGGTGCACAGCGAATGGATGAGGCAAAGATGTCATCTAGCCCTTAGCTCGCTCTCTCCTCTGAAGAGTGACATTAATGCCCACTGGTCCTTCCTCGTAGGGCCACCCAGAGCACAACAGGCAACAGGTGTGGAAGTACAATTATACGGAAGATACACATTCAGGCATCTTCATGTACATCACGCATCTAACACATTTAGTCTGAGTTGTTACCAAGGTAAACATCAGGTTCAGAAAAACACAACTGGAAAGGTAAGTTGGCTAACAAAACCCTCACTTTGTCAGGGTCTTTCTTGTCCCTTTCCCTTAAGCCCTCCAGCCTAAGCTGTAGCAATACCACAGAGTGCCTAAAGGGGGAGCCCCTGCACACATGCTCCGCGCACAGGTTCTACTCATGGTTTTTCTCATTGGTTCCTTACACCTGTCCTCATTTTGTTTCCAGGTTCTCAGTCTTGCTATATTCCTCTCTGCTCACCACTGGGTTGTGTCCAAGTTGAAAGCTTTGCTTTCCTTAAATCTGATTATACACACTGGTCTCATGCCTTCCACCTTTCTAAGTAGATCTCCCTCTCGTGTCTTCCCAGGATATAGCCCTCTTCCCCCAGCATGGACTCTGTGGTGGTGGCTCCTGCTTTGGGCTTGTCCCAGTGCCACCAGCAGAAACCAGGCCCATGCAATGGACCAAATGTAAAACACCTCATTAGCTTCTTCTTCGGAAATAGCCACACTGCAAGCCCAAGCTAAGTACACGTGATCACAACACTTGGGTGTTGACTCCATTGTCCAAATCATTAGAATGGGGAGCCCTGGAAATCAATAACCATTTCTATCTACATTAGGTTTCCCCCTTCTATGTTCCTGAGGACAGGGATTTTCATAGGAGCAGGTGCTAAGTAAATGTTTGCCAAGTTAAACTGATAGCTATTTCCAAGAGTGCAGGGCTCTGGAGTAGGACAGCTTTGGGTTTTTATCCTGGTGCTGCCAGTTAACTAGGTCAGTGGCCAAACCCCAGCAAGTCACATGAGCCCCTGGTTCCAATCTGGAAATGGGGGGAATACGTGCCCTGCAAATTTGCCTGTCACACAGAAGGCGCTCAGTAAATTACAGCTGTCTTTAAACGGTGAAAAGTTCCATCTGAATTAGGAATTGGACGGATTCTAGAAGCCCCAAGGAGCAAAGTAGTGGTGGTAGCTCCTGGGAGCAGATTTCAGCTCCAAATAAGTAAGACCTCAGAAGAGTGTCAGCAATCTGAAGCTGGAATGGAAGGGAAGTCTCTAGGGCTGGTGCCTTGGTTGGACAATCCCGTGGGGAGGACGTTAGGAAGGAGACACAAACATCCGGGGGATGGCTGGATTAGAGACTCCCAGTCCTCCATACCCTATGAGTCCCACACTCCAAATTTAGCCAATTGGCTACCTCTACACAGACTCTTTCTAGAATTGGACCACTGCATTGTTTTCATAATAATTTCCTCATTCTAGTTGTTCTCTCCAATCTTTTCACGTTGCTGTTAAGATGAATGTGCTAACATGTAAATCTGGTCATCTGATAAAAGTATAAATTCCTTGGCCTGGCTGTTTATGAACTGGCCTCAACCCATGTATGTTTTCATTCTCTCATGCCTGCCCAACGTCATGTGCTCTGGCCACAGGAAATGACCAGTCTTTTCTGGAACACCCGTGCATGCTCACATCTCCCTGCCTTAGCTCTGTTCTCGTCTCCTCCTTCTTTCCACCCTCTCCATCCAGTTAAGCCCAAAGAGACTGATCAAACGTCACTTCCTCTGGGATGTATTCCCCAAGAGCTCCCCATACCCACAATATAGTTAGCTACTTGTTCTCATCAACCTCCATACAGCACTCATTCCATAATACCGTTATTGGCATACTATGTTATAAACGGTATTATGACCCCAACCACATTGTGGAGGCATCAATTGTTCACCTTTGTACCCCCCAAACTTGCACATAGTAGAGCTTGCCACTACTCGAGATGACATTTTCTATTAGTGTCCTTGTTTCTTCTGTCTCCTCCATTAGATCATCAGCTTCATGGGAACAGGGGCTTATCCAGTGCTTTGCTATATCCCCAGTACTTAGTATAGTGCCTGGTTCATAGGCTCTCAACATTCTTTGAATGAGTGCACAAGTGTTTATTTGCTTAGCTTAAATTCTGGTGGGTTTCCCACTTTATTGTGGGTGATGGTTCACCGGAATGTTTTCATAAGAACCAAGCAAAATTCTAAAAATAGCTAAATGTGGTTTATTTTCAGTTGTGTTGAGGGTAGGAATCCACATAATTAAGAGTCAGTGAGAACCAGGCTTGGGTAAAAACTATGCTAAAAGTCAGGTCCAAAACCCTGGCCAAGGGCCCAGAATAAATCCCAGTGACCCTTGAAGACTTCAGACTCTAGGAGAGTCAGAAATGAAACAGAAACGATGGGCAGGCATTAGCACCACATTGGTCTTGAGATTAGATGTTCCCTGTACCCCCTCTGCCACTACAATGAAACTAGTGTATGTGGGAGGGGCTGGCAAATGTGTCCCTGTCCACAAGGCTTTTGGCACAACATACAAGGCCGTGCCAGCTCCCGAACAGGTGAACTCACACACTAACGGGTTTTAAAGTTGCTAAATGGGATTATTCATAGTGCTTTCCTGTTTGTAGGTAACAAGGACAGACTTGGGATATTGCGTTGTTCAGAAACTGTATGCTGTCCATACTAAGATGAGACCCAATTCTGTTCAGTTCAGTAAAACCCAATTCGGTTCAGTTCAATTCTTTACTCAACTCAAATAATTCTAGACATCTATGGAGCATCTCATCACATATGGAATAGAAACCAAACTACGTCAGGTGCCCAAAAGACTCTGCAAGATTTGAGTCCATATGACTTCATCTCCTACGCTCTCCCTGCTCACTTATTCTGTTTCAGTCTCACTGGCCCCCTTGCTTATCTTGCATGTGCCAAGGATGTTCCTGTCCCGGGGCCTTTGCACTTACTATTCTCTCTGCCTGGCAAGATCTGTGCTCAGATATTGACATGGCTTACCGCCTCAAATGCAACCTCCTTAGAGGAACTTTCCCAGACCACCCCAGACCATATAAGTTGAAACAGCAACTTATATGACTCATATGGAGTTTGAGGACCTAGTTTTATTTTTCTTTATGTTACTTATCTGTGACTGGTGCTTTATTATTTATGCATTTGTTCCCCATCAGGCATATGGTAGATGTTCTGTAATTGCTGAATAGATGAATAAATAAATGAGTGCCCGCTATGTACCAACTCGTACACTTGGTGATACTGCAATAGTCCCAGCCCTTAACAAACTCTTGGTCTAATGCAAAAGAAATGTGAAAGGAAGCTACCTAAAAAGCTTTATGTGCAAAGTTGTATGGGAGAATGAGTCAGAATAAGCTGCAGTTAAAGGGGTGGGAGTATGTTGGGAAATGCCATCTCGAGCCTGGGAGCAGAGAGAGAGAGAGAGAGAGAGAGAGAGAGAGAGAGAGAGAGAGAGAATGGTTCAGAAGAAGAATCGAGGCAGAGAAACTTAGTTGAAGAAATGCAAGACGAGTTCAGGGGAGTCTGTGGACTGAAGTAGCTGAAGGAAAAAGGGAGTAGGCAAGATTGTGCACGCTGCTCACTTAACCTGTTCCCTGTTTATTGGCCAATCTTCTTGGAACAAGGGTCTGTGCCGAGTTTTGTGGAAGACATAAAGGTTTAAAACCTGGACCCTGGTGTTGGATCTAGCAGAGGAGTTTAGTGTGGGCACACATTCCCATTTTCCAGGGCAGCCTTGAATGCTAAAGTCTGTTTAACTGTCCTTAATTATCCTTGTATATTTGTTTGATTGGTTTTTGGATTGGTGGACTGGAGCATAAAGTGGTCGGCCATCAGGCAAGGAAAGACAGGTAACTATAATCCGAGGCCAACCATGGAAAGTGCCTTGTGAGACGGTCTTATAAGGTCCTCTAAAGAGGGACGGTGCCTCCAGGGAAGGATTTTGGAGGCAGTGGAATATGCCATCAGTGTTGGTGTTTTCAACAAGTTGGTCCTTGGTTTTGCCTATTTACTGGTTTCCCTTTTTCTTCACGGAATGTTCTTTCCACACTCTGCTGCCATAGGGTCTCCAAGTAAGGGGTGAGATTCTGCGTAAGGAACTAAAAAGGGACACTGTGACAGAAGACTGCCACAAAGGCTCACTCCAGCCTGGGAGTTTGAACTTTCCAGTGAAACAGAAGCCTGGGAAAATATCCACCTTCTTTTCTAGAATATTCTGCCTAAATTCCTGGGCAGGCCAGAACCTGACGGGCTGAATCTTGAAAGAATTCCTCACGCCAATCTGAAAGAGCTGAAAACAAAAACAGAGTGGTTTAAAATCCAGGATAGGGGCGTCTGGGTGGCGCAGTCGGTTAAGTGTCCGACTTCAGCCAGGTCACGATCTCGCGGTCCGTGAGTTCGAGCCCCGCGTCAGGCTCTGGGCTGATGGCTCGGAGCCTGGAGCCTGTTTCCGATTCTGTGTCTCCCTCTCTCTCTGCCCCTCCCCCGTTCATGCTCTGTCTCTCTCTGTCCCAAAAATAAATTTAAAAAGTTGAAAAAATAAAATAAAATAAAATCCAGGATATTAAACAAACACGACCACCAAACAGGGGACTCCTGGAATCATGGAGACTTCCTAATCTACGGACATGGCCAAGGGCATACACAATGAACTTTGTGCATGGGGCCAGCTCAAAACTTGCATTCTGATGATGCTGTGTTAAGGCTTTTCCCCATTCTAGTTTATTACTATTTTTTGAAATTTTTTAATTTTTTTGAGAGAGAGTACAGAGTGTAAGTGGAGGAGGAGCAGAGGGAGAGGGAGGGAGAGAATCTTAAGCAGGCTCCATACTCAGCACTCGATCTCACGACCAACTGTGAGATTGTGACCTGAGCTGAAATCGAGAGTCAGATGCTTAACCGACCGAGCCATCCAGATGCCCTCATGCTCTGCCCCATTCTAGAAACAGTATAGGACACAGGGTGGGGGTTCACCAGAGATTGCCCTGAGCAGCCCTTATGGTCTCAACGTGGTCACACACTGCGTGGCTTTGGGAAAATCTCATGACTTTACTAGAGCCAGTTTCTTTAAAGTTGTGTCTGGTCTTCCCGCTTCCAGAATCTAGGGAGACTGTATGTGTGGAAGACCCTGGAAACCATGAAGTTTCAAGAGATCTTGATAATGACTGTGGCCAGAGACCTTGCAGACCAGGTGGAGGCCACTTCTCACATTTCCCATAAGGTGTTTCCTCCTGGAAAACACAATGACATGGGATCTGCGATCGGGCTGGGTAAGCTTTCCATCCAAGGCTCTCCTTTTCTGTAATTTCTCACTCAGAGGAGCCATCAGAAACCTCACGAATTAACCCCTAGGTGCTCTACTCCAAAGAGACTGCTTTTGTTTTTTTACATCCATTCCCTCTCCATTGATGTTTTAGTCATGCTACTGTGTGTCGTTTTAAAAGAACAGCAATTCACCAACTGGAAAGACCCAAATGACCAGCAACCCGGGAACCGTTAGGCAAATTACAGTGCATTCACAAGATGGAAAATCTCGCAGTCATTAAAAGTGATGTTTATGAACGTTCTGTAGTGTACCAGGAAAAAGGCTTGTGGCATATTAAGTGAAATAAAAACAGATATAAAATTATATATACACAGTACAACTATTTTAAAAAGCCTCACTCTCTGCATTGAAAACAAAGATGAGAACAGGTACCCAATAATCATTTCGGTAGCAGAATTGTAGACAATTTTAATTTTCTTTCTTATGTTTTTCTGTATTTACCAAAGTTAAAAAAAATGAGCAAAGGAACTTTTTGGTTAAAAAAAATATAATACAAAAATTTGACTTTATAGCACCTTGTATTACGGTTGTTAAAAGATGCAGCCCGTGAGGAGAGCAAAATGGAAGGAGAGAATACGATTAAATCAATGAAAACCTAGGACGAAGTTCTACTAGGAGGCATGCAGACACGTGTGGGGTTCATGTGGGAAGTCCGACTTTGAAGAATGCAAGATCAACTCAGATGCTAGGTCTCCTAGGCAAATGACCATATTTCTACTGCCCTGCTCCTTTCCATAATGTGTGAAACCCAGGTATGTGCTGGAAGCTGTCAATATCACTGTTTCTGAAAGGATAAAACAGAGTGGAAACTTGGCACAGGGCAGATGGTTTGAAAGCTGGCTGAATTCGGGGAGCGTTCCCTCTTGGCAGGCCTTTCTGTTCCCAGGCACCCCGGCTGCTACTGGCCCTTGCCATGCTGGGCCAGCCCCCAGTTTGCACTGGGCAGCTTCAAGGGCTAATTTTCACTAATGTTCTTTAAAAAAAAATTTTTTTTTTTTCCCTGTAGTGCAGAACATTCATGCACACTGTCTGAAGTCCCAGACATAGGGCATGCAGAAGGCTGGCAGTTTCAGACAAATGAGGAGGCATCAAAAAATCCAAGGAGGCTAATGCAGCTTCCCCTGGGATTGTTCAGGCAAAGGGAGGAGGCCAGTTGGTGACCTGTCTTGCTGGGGGACATGGGACATGGCACTCGGTCAAGCCACACGCTCGGGGACTCTTGCAGGAACCTTCCAACCAGCCCTCTGCATCAGGCCAGGCTCCATGTTCCTGCTGCCTTGCACTCAGATTGGTCTTTATATCCCCACCCGGCTGTGCCAGGCCCTGGCTGCCTGCCAGAGAGGGCACGAGCTGATCAAAGCCCAGTCCCTGCCTCTGACCAGTTCAGTCCGGCAGTGGAGACAGGGAAGAAAAGAACGCCGCGGCGGCAATGGCCCCAGCCTTTGCCTCCCACGCGGGAGGTGATGAAGAGGACACGGGCTCGGGACTCACCCTGCGTGGGCTTAACTTCCAGACCGGCCTCTCTCAAGCTTAAGCCGTGTGACCTTGGGCAAGTCCTTGAACTCTGTCGGCCTCACTCTCCCCATCTGATCTGAAACGAGGCAGAACTGCAGCATCTCAGAGGGTGATGGGGACGTTTAAGTAGGGCAATCGGAAGTGGCGCTCATCCCAGGGCCTGGCACACGATGGCTCCGGGTGTTGTTATAATTACTCACAGAGGGCTTCACAGAGAGCAAGTTGCGGGGGGGGGGGGGGGGGGGGTGGTCCTGCGGGGGGGGGGGTGTGGCACAGGTTCCACAGCAGCGGTGAGGATGCAGCTGTCCCGAAGGCTGAGCAGGACGTTGCATCTGGCTAAGCCTTCTCCCTTTGTTCCCACCATTGAGGGAACAAAGGCCCAACACCTGTAGGACATAATTTGCTCCCACACACTTCCAACTCAGCAGTGACATTCTAAGTATTACTTAACTATCAGTAAGGCCCAGGCACCGCCTACCTCCTGTGGTCTTAATACAGGCAGGCCCCTCCCCCACCCCCGTGGACCTGGATGCCTAGCTGCAGGCGCTGGACGGTGGGGACGTGGGGTGGGGGCGTTTGGGGCAGTGGTTCTTTACCAATGCATCGAGAAGTATTCAGCATTTGAACAGCTGGCATAACAGCTGTACCTCTGTGAGGCAGCTGAAGGTCAGCTAGCCCCTGCCGCGGTCTCGCTCGCTGCTCTATGGTACTCGGGAGACTTCTGATCTTGGAGCCACCTGGATTGCCTGATCTCATCCATGCCTCCGTTTGGCCCCAAAACTACCTTCCCAGACCCCCTTCGGCCGTTGATCTGCATGCCCCTTCTGACCCTTTGCCCTTTCCTTCTCTGATGGTAAATGAGCTGCATAGGGCAGGAGCCATGCGAGGTCCCCTGGGTCGCCCCCCTCCCTGGCATAGGGCGTGGCACACAGCAGCCACGGGTAGAGTTAAGGGAGTGAGCTCTGTGGCCAGGCTGCTGGACATGAATCCCCACGAGGCCACTACTGAGCCCTGAGACCTCAGGCAAGGTACTTATCCTCTCTGACTCATTTTCCCCATCTATAAAGTGGGGATGACAATAATACCTACCATCATGAGGTCATCCCGAGGGACAAATGAGTTCATTCATGTAAAGTACTTAAAATGGTGCCTGGCACATATAAAAACTCAATCAACACTGGCTCTTCCTATTACTATGCTCGGGCACTCAATTCATGTTCGTTGAATAAATGGATGAAGGATGAACAACTGAATAAGAAGTTCAGTGATAAATAAATGAGTAAGTTTTGGAGGGCCTGGGTGGCTCAGTCAGTTGAGCATTTGCCTCTTGATTTTGGCTGAGGTCGTGATCCCAGGGTCACAGGATTGAGCCCTGCTTAAGATTCTCTCTCTCTCTTCCTCTGCCCCTCTCCCTCACTTGCTCTCTCTCTTTCTAAAAAATAAAAAAGCCCACAAGTTTTAAAAATTAAATAAAAACTGAAAAGTTCAAGTAGCACTGAGATGAAGACTGGAGAGGCAGGTTCTGGGTTTATAGCAATTGGTTCCAGGAGATAAACATGTTTCTCAGAGATGTTTAACTGCTGTCTAATCAAATGAAGTGATTTGATTATCATTATTCCACTTATATGAGCAATATTTATTGAGGCCTCAGCCAGGGAAAATACCAGAAGGAAAAGGGAAGAGGAGGGGGAAGCATATTAAAACAAGAACATTCCCTGGTTCGAGATTTTCAGGTTTTTAACCTTCAGAGGGACACTGTGCACTCCCCCTGGAACCCCCCGTCCTTCCCGTCCCTGTGGGATGGCACACGGCTGAGAGCGTGAACTCTGGACTCAAGCTTCCTGCAAGAGTCTGTCCCTGACTCGCTGTGTAACCTGGGCGGGCTACACAACCTCTCTGAGCTTGACCTTCTTCAAGAGAAGGAAGACACAGCAATAGTGTAAGGGTGCTAACACACTCATGACATTTTGCGAGGACTCAGTGAGCCAATGAGCTGAGAAGAGAGCCTTGCACGTCCCAAACACCTTGTAAAATTTGGGGTGGTGATGGTGATGGTTGCTTCGAAGCACTTGGCTGCAAGGTGATCAAAATAAGAGGATGTAAAATGCGCTTCGGCAGGTCAGCTGGTCCCTGGTCTCTCGCAGAGACCGTACTGCTTTGGGAGCGCGGGTTTCCATGGGCTGTTTTTCTTTTCCTTAATTTTTTTTTTTTTTACGTTTATTTATTTTTGAGACAGAGCATGGACGGAGGAGGGGCAGAGAGAGAGACACAGAATCTGAAGCAGGCTCCAGGTTTTGAGCCATCAGCCCAGAGCCCGACATGGGGCTCGAACTCACGGACCGCGAGATCGTGACCTGAGCCGAAGTCGGACACGTAACCGACTGAGCCACAGAGGCGCCCCCCATGGGCTGTTTTTCTAAAAGGGGAGTGCTACCAGCCTTGAGTCTCCCGTTCAGGGCTGTCCAAGAGAAGTTTCTGTGATGCTGGAGACAGCCTATCCAGGTGCTCCGTCCAGAGCGGGGACCGCTCGCCACAGGCAAGTATTGACCATTTGAAAGGAGGACAGGGGTACTGAGGAGCTGAAGCTTTAGTTCTCTTTAATTTTTATTCATTTACATTCAAACAGCCACACGTGGCTGGTGGTTACTACACTGGATAGTATGGTGCTAGCTCCCCAGTCTCTGTGCGCGACGGCGAGGTTTTCCTTCTTTTCCAATAAAACAAAGAGAAGGTGTGTCAGAGCAGAGTGGACTGCTGGGGCAGCCAGTTAACCGGGGTTCAGAAATGGCCTGGATATTCAAACGAACAAGTGCAGTGCGTGCATCTGATCAGACTGACCCTGCATGTTGGGAGGGAAGGTTGTTCTTAAACTCGAGTCCCTCAGCTTGTCACCTGTGGTCAGGAGCAATCTCTCTTCCTTGGCTGGAAAAAACTCCTGAGTCGAGGGGCGCCTGGATGGCTCAGTCAGTTGAGCCTCCGACTCTTGATTTCTGCTCAGGTCATGATTTCACAGTTTGTGAGTTTGAGCCCCACTTGGGCTCTGTGCTGCCGGCAAAAGCCTGTTTGGGATTCTCTCTCTCTCTCTCTCTCTCTCTGCCCCTCCCCTGCTCATGCTCTCTTTCTCAAAATAAATAAATAAACTTAAAACCACAACAACAACCAGGAAACTCCCGAGTCGAAGCCATTTGACAGGCCCTGGAGGCTAGAGGTGTTCAACAGTGTTAAGCTGGTGAGCTTTCAGATTTGCCCTGCTGCCTCTCTCCAGACTGGACACCTGTGAAATCCCGCCTCACCTTTCCCTTGCACGCTTGTCGCTAATTTGCTATCCCTGAGCCGCCTTAGAGGAGCCACCTTGTTAGGCTGAAGATGATCATTATATTCAGACACTCAGTGTCTTTCCTTGGCTGTTGCAGCCCCAAAGTTCTGCAGGCTGGCCATGTCTGACCTCTGGGATCCGCTCATGTCGTCAAATGGCAGAGGGATCCAGCATCTCATGAGGCTCAACGCAGCCCCCAAAGCCTATTGTGTGCCAAGCTCGACCAGAGAGACAAAAATCGCCATAAAAGCTTATTTCTTGCCCTTATGTAACTTAAAAATGGGGGGTGGAGTAAGTTGGGGAAATGAATGACAAACACACAAAAACTACAATGTGTTGTTATTCACAGCGTGGCCCATGACCAGCAGCATCACCTCACCTGGGAGCTTGTTAGAAATGAAACATCTTGGGCCCTCCCCAGACCTATGGATAGAATCTGCATTTTAATGAGATCCCAGGGGATTCCAATGCACATTAGTGATTACAGTTTGAGAAGCCCTGTTACATTGTATGTTCAGGTTACAAGCACCATGACAGAATAATAATGGGCATTATCCATAAAGAGCCTAATGTATGCTGGACTTTAAGTGCCTTATATAGATGAACATATCTATAAGACGTCAACCTGAATTAAGAGAGCAATAATCCCCACCATTTATGGATTCTCTGCTATGGGCCAGTGAGTGTGTATGGCACTGACATAAGTTAGTTCATTAGTCATCGAAACAGTCCCATGAAGTAGGAATTATTATTTGTTTGCAGCTGAGGAAACTGAGGCCTGGAGCATGTGAAGCGTATAGCGGGTGCCAAGCTGAGGGCTGCTTGAGTTGACACTGTCACCACAGCTCTCTGGGCCAGGAGTTGGAACACATGGGTTTCAGACCCAGTTCTGTTCAGTTCTGCAAGCATTTATTGAGCACTTACTATATGCTATGCACTGAGGTAGGCCCTAAACACCTACATGGCCTGAGGCGGTAGGGAAGGGTTCCTGGGGGAGGTGATGCCTAAAATCAGTCTTGAAGGATGAACTGACTCAGTGAGCCAGATGACAGAGGGGAGGCAGTGTTCTGGGAAGAAGGCAAAGCATGTGCAAAGGCACTGAGGCACTGCCTTGCAAATCCACTGCAAGTGCATTTATGACCCCAGACAAGTCCACTCATCCCGCTGGGGCTCAGTTTCACCTTCTTCATCATAAAGCATGTTCAACATGCCTGTTCTTGGAGTTCTCTCAACTTTAAATGTCCAATGATGGAAGAGTCCCTTGAAAAATCATGCTTTTGAAGTCTACTCAATGACACAGATCAACAAAACTGCAGGTACTATATGGTCCTTATTTTGTGAAATAACCAAACAACTTGGATGTAGACACAGAATATATACCCTATATGGTCATGGTGCTTATGGGTGATTCAAAGTGTCTTCTTTATTTTTTTTGTAGTTACCATGTTTTATTTAATGCATGTACATATTAGTTTTATATAGTATAAACATTCATGAAGATGATGAAACAAATTCTAGGGATTAGGGATGAGGCTTCCAAATGTTATTTCTTCTAAATCAAACCCCGTCGGTAGCAGAACAGCCTAATGAATGTGAGCACAGACCAGCACCTGACTCCAAGGGTTTAGACACTAGCTCTACAACTTTAGTTACATGACCTTAAGCAAACCAATCAACTCTAGTTAAATTCATATAACTTAAAAAAAAAAAGTTTCACAAAACATACTTACTTTACCTCATGAAAACTTTTTTTCCTACTGTAGTTAATTTATTAAAAATTTAGGTCACAACCCACAACATTAGGGGTCAAAAAAACTTTTACTGGAAAGGGCCAAAGAATATTTTCAGCTGTGTGAGCCATCTGACACAGCTAATCAAAAATGCAAAAGCAGCCATAAATAATATGTAAACAAATAAGTATGGCTGTGTCCCAATAAAACTTTATAAAAACAGGCAGTGGGCCAGATTTGGCCTTTGGGGCATTGTTTGCCAATCTCTCCACTGCACTGATTTAATGGCCCATTAACGGGCTGTAACCCACAGTTTGAAAAATATTGGGATTAGAGTTGCTTTCACCTTGTGCCAGATGCAGCAATGCTCAAGTTACGAATGGATCCTGTTTTAAAACTTTGTCTCTCCAGTTAATTGTTTAGTATTCAACATGCATGTTTTCCCTCTTAGAACCATTTACATGGGTGTTGGGATTCCAGGCCAATCCACCAAAGGCCACATACAGCGCTGCAGAAAACAGGTCTCCCCCTCTCCATGTGTCCCCATTTGTCCATTGACTCTGGATTTCTCCAGGACTCAGCAGCACTGGGCTGGGCATTTGATGGGACTTTTGTGCCAGACATGATCACTGGCCTTGGGAAGATGAGGAAGTAGCATTCCTCCTCTGGGAAAATGCATTCTGCATCCCTGCTTAGGATGTCAGGAACAGTCCTTCTCTCTCCTCCTTGCTATCAAGGTTCCCAGAGTGTTAGGCTAAGGAGTCCTAATGTTGAGGCAGTATTTTGGTTCTCAGCTGTGGTGTGTAAGCCAATCAGTTGTGAGATGTGTGGCTAACAATGGTCAGAAGTACTCAACTGAACACGTGATTCACTTGTGTGTTATTTATACAAAAACAAATCAATTAGAAGGGTGTGGTGAAACTTTGTCAAATTTTGCAGCTGCCTGGAAACACTGATGACCTTACTGTGTTTAGAGAATTTCCCATATTATTAGTCCATGGTTCAACAAGGTAGGAATTCAACTTCCCAGACTCCTTTGCAGCTAGGGTGCAGGCATATAACCCAGGCACCACTGATTTGGAAGCAAGTAGTATGACATAGATAGAACATGAAGCTGACAAAGGTGTTGGTAGAGACATTCAGCTTTCATGGCTAACTGTGACAGAGATCCTGCCAGGAGTGTCCAATGCCCAGCCTTGGTGGTATGAGGTATCTGCTGAAGCAGTCCTGGGGTACAACTTGGACACTGCTCTAGGTTGTGCAGCCCCAAAGCCTGCTTTTCTGGCTTTAACACCCATCAGAAGTCTTCTTAAGCTCTACTAAACACTTAGACTCATGGGACTATCATAAGCCACACATGGCCCAGCAGGATAGCATCAGATGTTCCTTTCAGTAGGAGTCCTTATAGCAATTCACCCATCCATCCTAGAGCTCTCTTCTGCCCGGGTGACACTCAGGTGAAAGTAGATGAGATCCACTTGGGTGACTGTGAGAACTATCATGGTTTATGAACCCCACTATCTCTTGTAGCAACTCCACAGATATAGTTTCCAAGGTCCATGCAAGGACACTGCCAATGACAAGAGCCAATGAAATCAGGGAAGCCCAAAGCTCTGGAGATTGGAGATTTATCAAATATTTATAGTACTAGCAGGTTAGATCAATTTTACCAATCTAGAGTTACTCTAACCATAAGCAATGCTGCTTGGTAATGTAGTTGATACTGAAATTTTTATCATATTTCCAGGAGAAAAGAGCTAGAGAATTAACACAACGTCTAATTCTGATGCGGAAGAGGAAAGGATCTACCTAAACTGGGCCTCCCAGAGGTCATCTTTCTGCTTTAAGCGGTCATAGTAGGTTTAACCTTTGCAATACAGTATTTTTACTAATAATGCTGTTTGTGTCAAGGATATCTCTGTCCACTTGCATTCTGATATACACTCCTTAGGGGGAAGGAATGAGGAAGAGTTACAACAGAGTGCTTGGAATTCTACACAACCCTGGTATGTCCACTGGAGTATGTTAACCTTAGACTATCACCTGTCATATATGCCACAGATGAGAAAGCATCAAGAACCGATGTGTTGGAGTGATCCTTTGGTAGGGTGAGTGTCTTGGAAGATGTATTCGGGTACCATTAACTTCTAATGTCTGTTATGTTTGCTTTATTAGCTCTGTTTCTTCAAGTGTAAATTCTTCATTTGTTAAGATAGTTTCATTTCTTTCAAACAGTTGGTGATTGGTGATTATATACTCATGTTTTAGGTCCAGCTTCCCTGGTAGACAGTGAACCACATCTGTTTATACAGTTCTGCTTGCAAAAGGGATTGCCTAAGTATATGTTTTTGTTTGCTTTCAGTGAGACTGGGGGAGGACAGAACTACCTAATTGTCTAGTCTTCTGGTTAAAACACATCTCTGTACCTCTCAGGCATTGCCAGCTACCTCAGGCAACAAAATAGTCCAATTTATCCTGCTATTTTTTTTTTTTTTTCATTTTTTGGCCATTACTGAAATCATCCATGGCCAAACACATCTAGGAATCACTGATATTTCCAGTAATGATATAGGGGAGGAAAACCTTGTCCCAGACTTAAGATGATTCTATTTAAATTCAGTAGCCTCGGGGCGCCTGGGTGGCGCAGTCGGTTAAGCGTCCGACTTCAGCCAGGTCACGATCTCGCGGTCCGTGAGTTCGAGCCCCGCGTCAGGCTCTGGGCTGATGGCTCAGAGCCTGGAGCCTGTTTCCGATTCTGTGTCTCCCTCTCTCTCTGCCCCTCCCCCGTTCGTGCTCTGTCTCTCTCTGTCCCAGAAATGGATAAACGTTGAAAAAAAAAATTAAAAAAAAAAAATTAAAAAAAAATAAATTCAGTAGCCTCAGATCTGAGTTTTTTACATTTACATTAAGATGTTTACACTTATCATTACTAAAATAAATATTGCCTAATCATAAATCTTACAAAATAAACATTGCCTTATCATAAGTATATAATTATATATAAACATATAATAAAACAAATATTGCCTAATCATAAATCTTACAAAACTTATCTGGGTTTTTTGAGTAAAAATATCTGAAGTATCTGAAAGATTTTATTTATTGATTGACAGTATGATATGTTTATTCTGACATTGAATTTAAATTATTGAAGATTCTGTCCTAGGAAAAAATTAAGTAGAATTACCTATTTCTTAGAAAATTCTTCAAAATATTGGATAAATATTGAATAAATGAAAGCCAGAAATAAAGATGACATCTGAACTAAGATTTCTTTGTAAAACATCTGATGCTCCAATACAAAACAGGCTTTGTTGATGACATTGGTTGTATTTATTTTTTAACTAACTTAACAAACACTTGTTAAGCCTGTGTAATGTCCCAAAATACTATGTTGGGTTCTAGAAAAACATATAAGAGGCAGATTGTTTCCCTCAGGGAGCTTTATTATAAACTGAATTAAGGGATTAAAAAAATTAGGTCACAAACTAAGGCTGGGTACCATAATTAACAGCAATTTATTTTTTTCGATGGAATCTGAAGCTACTGTCTTCCTGGAGGCACTTGGAAGGTCAGCATTGTATTTCACAGAGCATCATAAATCTCCAGTGACCAGGCTTTGGCACATATCAGATTCAGTGATATCAAAGGTTCGATTCTCCTTGATACAGAATGTTTTCCCCCTCTTCCTTCTCCATGTTGAATTTGCCAACACTTGACTTGAATAAAATTCTAAGTCTGACCTTTTAGTCTTAGACTCTACTCCATGTGGTCTGGGTCATGCCTGTCTGTCTCACTCTGGACCTCCAGCTCTTTACAGGACCTGTTCCCGGTACATGCTTCCAGTGACCCAAAGAGCTGCTCGGAAAGATTTTAGAAGCTCAAAAACTAGTCGCCAAAGTTCTGGAAAAACTTAAACTATAGAAATTTCACACTGGCACTGAGCTCCTTCAAAAATCCCGCAGTGAAAAATGAAACTATCCAAAACAAATGTAGCAACTCTAAAGCTATGCCCACATGAAAGAGTAAAATAGTGCATGTAGGCCTACTTCCAAATACTCCAGCCAAGGAAGGCTCTTTTGACAAGCAGAGATGACTTGAGGTATAAAACAATCCATATTTCAGTCAACAAATGTTTCTGGCTTTCTGCTGGGCATGGACGAAAGCAAATAATATTCAGTCCCTTTTCTGAAGAATATAGTCTAGTGAAAAACCATATAAGCACCATGGCCCTACTTGACATTGCCAGAATAAAAATAAAGAGTTAAGGAAATGTTGTTTGATTTTGGGAGTGAGGAGAGAGAAATACAGAGAGAAAAACAACTCCAAATTAGAGTCCATATCCCACTGGAAACTTCTTATTTAGAAGTTTTGGTATGGAGCTGGTGTAAACCCTTCACTGAGAACAGAAGTCATCTCTCCTCTGAAGCCCTTCCATGTGTGATTTCAGATGCTAAATGCCAAGGCCTATTCCATCAGGGAGCAGGAGAAATAGCTTTCTGTCTAGAAGAAATACACACACAGGTTTCTGCAGGGACAATGGTAACCGCATTTTGGAGGCTCCCCCTAATAAAAAGATGTATGGTATCAGCTACTCTTTTGGGGGGTGAGAGGAGAGCTCCTTTTGTGCCAGGCATGGCACCAGAGTCTTAGCTACAATTTTGAATTCACTGCTTACACCAGTCCCATGAAACTTCTGTCACTCTCATTTTACAGTCAATGAGGAAGAATGGCTTGTTCAAGGCCTCAGATAATCCAGTGAAGAAATGGGCAGAAGACATGAATAGACACTTCTCTAAAGAAGACATCCAGATGGCCAACAGGCACATGAAAAGATGCTCAACGTCACTCCTCATCAGGGAAACACAAATCAAAACCACACTGAGATATCACCTCATGCTGGTCAGGGTGCTAAAATGAACAAATCAGGAGACTATAGATGCTGGCGAGGATGTGGAGAAACAGGAACCCTCTTGCACTGTTGGTGGGAATGCAAACTGGTGCAGCCGCTCTGGAAAACAGTGTGGAGGTTCCTCAAAAAATTAAAAATAGATCTACCCTATGACCCAGCAATAGCACTGCTAGGAATTTACCCAAGGGATACAGGGGGCACTTGTACCCCAATGTTTATAGCAGCACTTTCAACAATAGCCAAATTATGGAAAAAGCCTAAATGTCCATCAACTGATGAATGGATAAAGAAGATGTGGTTTATTTATACAATGGGATACTACTTGGCAATGAGAAAGAATGAAATCTGGCCATTTGCAGCAGCATGGATGGAACTGGAGAGGGTTATGCTATGTGAAATAAGTCAGGCAGAGAAAGACAGATACCATATGTTTTCACTCATTATGTGGATCCTGAGAAACTCAACATAAGACCATGGGGGAGAAGAAGGGGGAAAAAAGTTACAGAGACAGAAGGAGGCAAACCGTAAGAGACTCTTAAATACTGAGAATAAACTGGGGGTGGGGGGTAGGTTGCTCTTGGTGGGCAGGAGGGGAAAGTGGGTGATGGGCATTGAGGAGGGCACCTGTCGGGATGAGCACTGGGTGTTGTATGGAAACCAATTTGACAATAAATTTCATATTTTTTTTTTAAAAAAGGTCTCAGATTCAGAAGAAGCAGGGCTGGAATGCAAAGCCAAAGCATCCCAAAGCCAAAGGTCAGCCTAGTTTCCAAATCCATATTCTTTCCAGAGGACCAAAGTAACACAACTCAAAAAATGTCAAGTTCCACTCGGCATTTTGTGATGACCTCTGAAAAACCAACCAAAGAAGAAGGGAAAGACGGAGACAGAGGTGATTCCATAGCATTTGGGGCCATGTTCTCTTTACTCTGTTCTCCCTCAAAGCTCACGCATCTTCACATCTTGTCCCAGAAAGTCTGGAAACCTCAGGTGGTCTCCCAGACTTACAGCCACTCCAGCTACACTCTGAATTCTGAAAGGGATCCCAGAAGAGAAGGTGGAAGCCGTGTAAGGGAAGATGTAATGGGGCCATGCACGGGTGTTGTGTAGGGGCAGGGAGTACATCACATGATGAGATTCCTATTCTAGAAGTTTCAGTCTGATGGCTATGAGGACGATGGAGCTGGTCAGAGGATATTAAGCCTTACATCCTGGGAGACCATTTAGAAATCCAATGCAGTACAGAAGTAAGAGGGAACAAGGTACCCAACCACACAGTGGCAGCAATCTGGGAAGGAAGGGAGAGAGCAGTGAGAGGTGTTGCAGGTGCGGCATCAGTAACACATGTTGACCAGTGGCTGCAGGACGGGGGGAGGGGGAGGAAAGAGTGTGGGGTGAGGCCCACTTTTCTGGGTTGGTGGTGATGCCACCCTTAGAGATGAGGGAGAAAGGAAGGACAGCTGGTTTCGGAGAAAAGATGATAATTTCAGATGTGGGGTAGTTGTGAGCACGCACAAAGGGACATGTTCCACAGGCAGCTAGGTCGATGGGTTCGTTCGTTCTCTCTACAAAAATTTACTGACTCCCCACCTAGCACCAGATGTTGAGCTTGGCATTAGGTGTGGAGGGACAACCAGAACAGCTGTGTTCTCTGCCCTCATGAAGCTGACGGGCAACAAAAGAACACGTAACGAAATTATGATTATCAACTGTAGTAAGTGTTATGTGGAAAAGAATAAGGTGTGATGAGAAGAACCAGTCTGAGAGTGTGAGACTTGATGGGGAAACTGAGGCTGACTAGGACGAGGAGGTTCTGGAGCTCAGAGGAGGTGCTGTCTAGCTGGAGTTGGAAGGGAGTCATCTGGGGGTCAAGTGCATGTTGGCAGGAGGTAAGTCAGAGATGCTCACTGTCCCACAGGCTGTCAGGGCGGTATGCCTAAGAGCTAGATGCCCCACAGGCCGAGGCTGCTGGCTCCCATTCTCTCAGCACTAAGGTTGCACATTCACAGAAAGCACTCCTGGTGTTCTGACTGAAGTTATTTTCTGCCCAGGGACAAGGAGCATTTGGCCCCCTGAATTCGGGCATCTTCGGCATGTGGAAATACACGTAGGGTACCCACTGATTTGGCCTAGACCGTGGGATGCCTGATGAAGCTAACTCCAGACTGGATTGAAATATTCATGCTAACTTGAGATTCTTAAAAACAAAACAGGAACAAAAACTCAGCAACTTTTGTCTAACTCGTGCTCCATTCTCTTCCCTGAAATGAAAGCCAAGAGACGTGGTTGTAAAAGGAAGCCCAAGGAAGCCCCAGTCCATTCCTGCAGCAGCAAAGCAGCCAATGAGCATTTCAAAATTGCTTGGAACCATTTAACAGAGAAAAGAAAATTGCATTGAGTCCACCAAAATGCAGATAGTATCTACAACAGAAGCAAAAGTGAACCTTTACTGAGCATTTACCGTGTGCTGGGCACTGTTCAATTCACTCACTCCTCCGACAGCCTTATGAAGGATTTACTTTTGGTAGCCGCATTTTTCAGATGAAGAAACTGAGGCATGGATAGGCTAGGGTGCTTTCCCAAGGCCCTCCCCCTCCTCTGACTTTTAATTGGAAGAGCCAGGATTTGAACCCACTCTCTGGATCACTGAGCCCACTCTCTTAACCACTCTTTTGATAAATGGGTCACTACTAGAGTAGTTGCAGCAAACAGGCTCATGTGGAAGCAGGGCCCGACTTGTGAGGCGCTGTGGGGAGATGGGCTCTGTGGGGTGTTCCCAGTGTGGTTTCTGATACTCTGCCTCTGAGAGGGTGAAACCGTCCTGGGGCTTTCCAGACAGAAGGGGACCTGGGAACAACTTAGTTCAGCCACTGGCTTACAGAAAGGGAAGTTGAGGCACAGAGAAGTGGAGGGAATGTGCTTGGGAGGGACAGAAGCTGTGTCTGAGGAAGTGTCCCCTCCCTGGAAACCCTCCCTTCTTCCCTTTCCCTTAATTCTGCTTGAGCCAGACAGTCTCCTGGCCACCTCAGGACCCACTTCAGCTGAGCAGGTGTTTATGGTTCCCCAAGGGAGTTTTAGGGCAGCCAGGAGGAAATGAAGACACCTCCCACCCAAGGAGCTGGTCTCCCCCATAGCTGCCTTCACAAGGGAGCCACCCTGCACAGCAGAGTCCTTTACACCTTCAGAATCTGCAGATCCACCTTTCTGACCCAGGCCATTTTTAACCCAAACTGGATCAACCCTATGCAAACCCATTTCAAAGAACCCACCTGGGTCTCAGACACCTCTTGGAGCACAAGATTCCAACCTGGACCCCTCCAGCAAGTTTCTGGGCACTGTGCAGTTGTGACCACCAGCATGGCTCCCCTCTTGTACCCCTCTGCCACTCTGGAGAAAGCACCCACCCACTCCAAGGTGGTGTTGGCCAGAGGAGCTCCTCTCTTTGGCCATCCGGAGCCAAGGCAGATCTTACCTTTCCACCTGGAGGTTGACTTTGGAAGGCTCCACGTTGGGATTTTCCCATTCCATTTGTGGGCAGTGCATGAAATAGCAAAGGGTGTACAGGGCCTCTGGCTCCCAGTAGAGCGCCCCCTGCTTGTGGTGCAGGGGGGTGCCGTTGCCATGGTGCTTGGCATTGAGGGGCTGCAGGTGATGCATTGCTCGGGACACCAGGTCACCTGTGGACAGAAGTAAGATTTCAGATCCTTGTCAAGGCAGTCATGACTTGCAGAGAAGATGTGCTTAACATCTCTGCAGAGATTCCTATTTTTTAAAAAAATTCTTAATGTTTATTTTTGAGAGAGAGAGAGAGAGAGAGAGAGAGAGAGAGAGAGAGAGAAAGAGAGAGGGAGAGAGAGAGAACAAGTGGGGGAGGGGCAGAGAGAGAGGGGGAGACAGAAGCAGCCTCCAGACCCTGAGCTGTCAGCACAGAGCCCGATGCAGGGCTCGAACCCACAAACTGCCAGATCACCCTGAGCTGAAGCCAGATGCTTAACTGACTGAGCCACCCAGGCGCCCCTCTGCAGAGATTCTTAATCCTGGGACTCCCTCATTCAACCGGAGTGGTCCTCTGGGACCTCCAGGTCTCACATCGAGTGGAGAGGAAAGCATCTGTTCAGTCACCACATGACTGTCCC
Organism: Herpailurus yagouaroundi; assembly: GCF_014898765.1. Classification (NCBI taxonomy): domain Eukaryota; kingdom Metazoa; phylum Chordata; class Mammalia; order Carnivora; family Felidae; genus Herpailurus; species Herpailurus yagouaroundi. The sequence continues at coordinate 14,976,218 of NW_024412413.1, forward strand.
TGCTTGCCAGGTTTGGGCTGCACTTGAAGCACAGAGGGCTGCTAAGATAATTAGAGTCCTGCCCTTCTGGAACCCACTGCTTCTAACAAGGCACAGGAAGCCCTTTGTGTACATCACCTTGGGACACACCTTCTGTCACATCCTTTGCTGTAGCCAGTACTGTCTTCCCTGCAGTCACAAGTACAGTCATGGACTACACTGTCTCTTGCCTCTGAGCCTGTGCATATGCTATTCCCTCTATCTAGAATATTCTTTTTCTCCTCCTCTCCAGGCTAATTCCTACTGATCATCCAGGTATGAGCTTATGTATTAACTTCTCAAGGAAGTCCTCCTGGAATCTCTCCCACTCCCTGTGTGTTTATCACACTATTCTTTCTTTTCTTCCTTCCTTCCTTCCTTCCTTCCTTCCTTCCTTCCTTCCTTCCTTGGACAGAGAGAGACAGAGCATGAATGGGGGAGGGGCAGAGAGAGAGGGAGACACAGAATCGGAAACAGACTCCAGGCTCCGAGCCATCAGCCCAGAGCCTGACGCGGGGCTCGAACTCACGGACCGTGAGATCGTGACCTGGCTGAAGTCAGACGCTTAACCGACTGCGCCACCCAGGTGCCCCAACACTATACCTTCTTATCACAGCACTTAGAGCACTGTGTTAGGATTGCCATTTCTTTGTCAGTCTTTCCCAATGATAGAAACTCAGTCTTAAATGACACTTACTATATTGTACTTCAATTAATCCTCACAGCACCCTAAAGTGGGTACCTTCATATACCCATTTTACAGATGAGGAAACAGAGGCCCAAAGAGGTCAAACAACTTTTCAAGGGTACACGGCAGCCATACGTGGCAGAGCCAGGATTTGAACTCAGGTAGTCTGGCTCCAGAATCCACGCACTGAACCATGCTCCTTGAGGGCGGGGGCTTTGTCTTACTCTTCCCAGCACCAGCAAGTCCTGGGAACACTCCAGTCTTTCCCCTGCTTTCTCCAAAGGGAAGGAGCCTTCTCCTTCATCAGACCAATCTGCATGCCCCCAGGCTGGCCGCATAGGGAGGATCTTCCTGTGGGGAGGCTGGCTGGGTCTGAAATCCGGTCTTTTCTAGGCTGAGATGGTGTTCCCCAAACTTGGGCCATTTTATACCACCTTCTCAAGTGCAACTACATCCAAGCATCATCTGTGCCATCATTTACTTATTTTAAATGGATTCATTTAGTTTTTTTAAGTATGGGTCTGAAGGAAATGTTCTGTCACTTATAAATGGATGATCAGTATCACTTGCCATAAACACAAGATCACTATAAAAGTTAATTCAGCGAAAACAAAACCATATAATTAATTTATAGCTGAATTCTCATACTGTTTTGTTTTGTTTTGTTTTTGTTATAAACAACAAGTGTTAGAGAAGTGTTAGGGGTTCATACCAAATAGAGCCTTTCTTCTTGAAGCAAGGAGAATTAAAATAGAATTTTTCATTTTTTCCTCCAAATTTTTATTTAAATTCTAGTTAGTTAACATATAGTGTAATATTGGTTTCAGGAGTAGAATTCAGTGATTCATCAATTACATACAACACCTGGTGCTCCTCACAAGTGCCCTCCTTAATACCCATCCCCCATCTAGCCCATCCCCCACCCACCTCCCTCCATCAACCCTTAGTTTGTTCTCTATCATTAAGAGTCTCTCATGGGAAAAAAAAAATCTCTTAGGGGTTGCTTCTCTCTCTCTCCTTTTTTTTTTTCCTGCCCATATATTCATCTGTTTTGTTTCTTAAATTCCACATATGACTGAATAAAATAGAACTTAAAAGGATCACTCCATGACCCATGTTATTGAATGTACTTCTCTGTTCCACTCATCCAGTAGCATGTGTCGCACACTTTGGGAAACACTCAACTAATATATTTGTGATGATTAATTTTATGTGTCAAGTGGGTGAGCCTATGGTACCCAGTTGTTGGATTAAACAGTAATCTGTAGGTTGCAGTGAAGGTATTTTTCACATTAACCTTTAACACTTAAATCAGTAAGTTCTGAGAAAAGCAGACTATCTTCCAAAATGTGGGTGGCGAGCCTCATCTAATCAGCTGAAGGCCTTACGAGAAAAGACGTTGAAGAAGGAATTCTGCTCTCACACTCAAGACTGAAACATCAACTCCTGCTGGAATTTACTGTCCCTCTACTCTGTCCAGGAAGCCCCTAGTGAGGGAAGGAGACTGTCTTCCCCATTCCCAATCCTTCACTGCCCAGTTGAAACCAGGCCTGCAGAGTCTATCACTTCTTTGTCATCCAGCTGTACCTTTTAACATGACACTTCGACCTAAAGTCCAAAGCCAAGAAAGTGAGGCCACTTCCTCAAAAGATTGACAAGAGGGCCATTCATCCCCCTTAGGGGAGTCAACCATGGAGATGAGGTCTCAGCTAAGGGTAGAAATGGCAAATATTCCCCTTTCCATTCCATGTCCATGGCAGACATGGTTAATCAACTGCAGAGCTCTCATGCACTAAGTGTAGATGTAGCCTCTAAATCCTTCTTGAGACAAGATTCCAAGTGGCCACTATTTCTTATAGGGGTTTTCAGAGGAAAAGAAACTTCCATGTTGTCAGAGTCCTGAGGCCTTAGCAGGTCAACCTAACCAGAGTACAACCCACTACGCTTAATATCTGGACAGCAAGCAGATGCAGGGGTTGAACAGAGAGTAGTGGGGGGTCGCTTCCTTACTCTCCCCTGCATCTTACCATGCCTAGCTCAGAGCCTGACCCTCCTGTCTCCATCCATTCCCCACAGCAGGAAAATATGCCCAAGAAACTGAAAAAAAAAAAAAAAGAGAGAAAGAGAGAGAGAAGGAAATTCTCTTTTAGAAGTAGGTGGACAGGGAAGACCCCAAAGGGACCTGCAGGTGGAAAATATGGAGAACCAGTGCTCAAAGTTAGGTAAGAGGCAGGGGAAGGGATTCAAATCCCAGCTCTGCCACTCCTCTGTGTACAGCCCAGCAAGTTGCTTAACCTCTCTGGTGGGAAGTGATACGCCTCCATCAGGTGGTTGTGAGGGTCACACGCAGAATGAGGAAATGCCTGGCACACTGTTGGCACCAAATAAGCAGCTCTCTTAGGCTCACTGCTCTTCCTTCTCTCTGGATGGTGAGACGGGAAGGTGGGTGCCTGGGGCATGCAGGGACAGTCCAGCCCATGCCCTGACCCAGTGCCTGACTTGCAGCTTCATGCTGGGGTTGACATCATTAGGAATCAATGCTACAAAGCTGCTCACCCCAGGCATGTGTTTGGGGTGCAGTTAGGTCCTTAACTGCTTCTTCTTCCCTCTTCTCTCTACCCTTTCATCTTTTAGAAACATGCTCCTCAGGAGGGAGGGAAAAAGGAAGCCAGAAGCCTGCTTCTAGGCTGGTCATGTCAGTCTGTCTCGTAAGGGGCGGCTCTAAGCACTGGCAATGTAAGAGCCCAGTCGGCCAATGCTGAGCAGGAGTCTGGAAGAAAACAACAGGATGGCAGGTCCAGGGTGGGATTGGGCACAATGACCATGTGTTGACTTTTCTGATGAGGAGGATGATATGAGGTAGATGGAGTGGCAGCAGAAGTGGGAACCACGATACATTGAGAACCTGCTACCAGGCCACTTATACATTTTCCAGTTTAATTATATAAGAACCATATGGGACACACCCACTTCAGAGATGGGAAAATCAAGGCAAGGGGCAATTGGCCCAGGTGTCACTCAGGAAGTAGCAGGCTGTGACTCCAACTAGGCCTCCAGGGCTCATGTTCTTTGTCACTACACCACAGTCCCTCCATAAAGGCACTTATCTAGAATCTACCTCAGGGCATGGCCTTTGAAAAACTCTGGTGAAGTGTTTGAGGGCTAAATCCCAAGTCTCCCAAAACATATGCCATTGCGGAGTCCATGGGCCAGGGCTCAGGAGATTGGTCAGCCTCTGCTGACAGAGTAGAGCTTCCAGCTGAGGGGTCTCAGAGTCCGACTGGTCTGCAGGAGGGTGTGGGGGCTGATGGGTCAATCCGCATAAATGACCCCACAGCCTCTTAGAAGATAAATTGCCCTAAGGGAAGAGAGCCTGGAGGGGCATATAAGTAACCAGCAACGTATAGGCAGGAAGCTGGTTATGGAACCAACAGAAGCCTGGTCTCTCCGATCAGAATTCCAGCCCAGGCGATGGCAGAGCTGAAAGAGCTTTTCTTGGAAAGCTGTGAAAGTGGGTAGAAGCCCAGCAGCTGGGCTCTGGGGCCAGAGGATGAGGTGCCACACAACCCAATGAGGTAGGTCCTGATAGCATATCTATTTTACAAATGAGGAAGCTGAGTCCAGGGAAATCATTTGGCTAAGTCACACTGCTACTGAGTGAAAGAACTGAGCTTCAAACGACTGTGATTTGGGCCTCTTAGCCACTGTATCACACTGCCTCCATCATAGTAGGAGAGAAGGGGTCTTCATTCACTGTTAGCTCATCAGGAGCTCCAGAGACCATGGCTGACTTGGATACACCCAGAATTTTGGCAGAAAAGCTTAGCCCATGTTTAACTGGCATCTGTCAGTAACTACATCCTTGGTGGGCACAGAGTGGAGAGAAGCACAGAGGCCATGGCAGACAGGGTCAATGGCCAGCAGCTTTGGAAAGTATTGCAGACTTCCCAGTTCTGCCTTTGGCTGTGATGTCAGGGTCCTTAAAGGTGGCCCTAGCTGTGGGCAGGGGCAAAGTGTGAGGTTTCACACAGATTCATGGGAGGCCAAGATTTCAGAGTGAGCCACAGCAAGGCCGGAGGAAGGGATGGCTATATGTGAGATGCTACCTGGGGACTCTCAAAAACTGCTGGGTGATTCTGTTGCCTCTGGTGATGTGTCTAGTAAGAAGTTGTTATGGCCAAGGTCAAAGAGGCTGCTGCCTGTATTCTCCTCTAGGACTTTGACGGCTTCCTGTCTCACATTTAGGCAGAGGAAAGGGAAACAAAGGCAAAAATGAACTATTGGGACCTCATCAAGATAAAAGTCTTCTGCATAGTGAAGGGAACAACAAAACTGAAAGGCAGCTTACAGAACGGGAGAAGATATTTGCAAATGACATATCTGGTAAAGGGTTAGGATCCAAAATCTATAAAGAACTTATCAAACTCAACACCCCAAGAAACAAAGAATCCAGTGAAGAAATGGGCAAAAGACATGAATAGACACGTTTCCAAAGAAGACATCCAGATGGCTAACAGACACATGAAAAGATGCTAAGCATCACTCAACATCAGGGAAATACAAATAAAAACCATGAAGAGATACCACCTCACACCAGTCAGAATGGCTAAAATTAACAACACAAGAAACAACGAGTGTTGGTGAGGATGTGGAGGAAGGGGAACCCTCTTGCACTGTTGATGGGAATGCAAACTGGTGCAGCCACTCTGGAAAACAGTATGGAGGTTCCTCAAAAAGCTAAAAATAGAACTATCTTATGACACAGCAATTGCACTATTAGGTATTTACCCAAAGGATGCAAAAATACAGATTCGAAGGGGCACATGCACCCCAATGCTTATAGAAGCACTATCAACAATAGCCAAACTATGGAGAGAGCCCAAATGTCCATAGACTGATGAATGGATAAAGAAGACTGTGGTATGTATATACACTGGAATATAACCCAGCCATCAAAAAGAATGAAATCCTGCCATTTGTAATAACATGGATGGAGCTAGAGTCTAAGCAAAATATGTCTGTTAGAGAAAGACAAATACCATATGATTTCCCTCATATGTGGAATTTAAGAAACAAAACAGATGAACATATGGAAAGGGATAAAAAAGAGAGAGGGAAACAAACCACAAGAGACTCTTAATGATACAGAACAAACTGAGGGTTGATGGAGGGAGGTGGGTGGGATATGGGCTAGATGAGTGATGGGTATTAAGAAGGGCACTTGTTGTGAGGAGCACTGGGTATTGTATGTAAGTGATGAACCACTGAATTCTACTCCTGAAACCAATATTGCACTGTATGTTAACTAACTAAAATTTAAATAAAAAAGTTAAAAAAAACCCACAAAAACCTATTGGGTGAACTTTTCAGAGATGCTGGATTTCCAGTGAGTTTGCACTTAAGAGGCAGGGTCTGAGGGCCCCCCCTCACTCCCAGGGTGGGTGCAGGTAGAAGGACTTCGGCTCCCTAATAACTGACTCAGCACATCACTCACAGTCCTTCAGGAGGAAAGCTGGGCTGCAAACAACAGCGGGGGGAGTAGGGGGGAAGAAATGAAGGGGGAAAGGCCCCCATTAGGAAAATCTGAGGAGCATTTCTGTTTCTAAATCGTAGGATGCATGGTAACCTCTGGAAGGAGAACAATAAACTGCTGGGTGCTTGGCCAAAGAACCAAAGACCCAGAGACTCTGAGAGTTGGGTGTGGCCTCCAAGCTGATCCTGGGTGTCCTCCTGGGTGTCATCTCTGTAGCATCCAGCGTGGGAAATGTCACTGTCACTATTGTTATGAACAGTAGTAACAGGTGCCATTCACTGAGCACCTACATTGGGCCAGGGACAGTGAGTAAGCACCTCACAGGCACTGTTTCTAATCTTCATGTGCTCTGCAAAGCATGCGTTATGTTAGACCAGTTTTACAGCACTAATCTGTAGCTGGGGGGATTTTGCCTCCCAGAAGACACTTGTCAAAGTTTGGAGACATTTTTGGCTGTCATACCCAAGGGCCTGATACTTGGTATCCTATGGATAGAGATCAGGGATGCTGCTAAACATTCTACAATGGACAGGACAGTCCCCACAACAAAGAACTTAGCTCCAAATGTCAATAATGCCAAGGTTGAGAAATGTTATTTTACACATAAGGAAACTGAGGCAGAGACAAGAGTCCAATCTGGGTCTATCTGACTCTAATGCCTGTGCCCTCACCCTACATCCTACTCTTCTTCCAGAGACGGCCCAATGTAGCTGTGGTCAGCTCCAAGTCCATACCGAGGCAATCCGGTTAATGAATGCTCCATGCCCTGATTGAGTAATTCCATTTCTGGGAATCCTTCCCAGTGTTAGAACCCAAAATGCAGCAAATCTTTATGCACAAGGATTTTCACCCAACCTTCTTTATGGGATCCAAAATTTGACAAAGAAATGTATGTTTAAAAATAGCAGCATGGTTAAATAAGCTCTGGTACATCCATGTGATGAAATAATAAATGGATGCAGTCATTAAAAATGTTTACACAGAACTGAAATAACACAAAAAAAATACTCCTGTTAAGTAAAATTGAAAAACAAATGAAACTCACAATCGCATACTGTGAGATCAGGATTATGTTATTTATTTATATTTTATTTATCATTATTATTATTATTTTTAAAATTTATTGTCAAGTTAGCTAATATACAGTGATACAGTGTGCTCTTGGTTTTGGGGGTAGATTCCCGTGATCGCCGACATACAACACCCAGTGTTCATCCCAACAAGTGCCCTCCTGAATGCCCATCACCCATTTTCCCCGCCCTCCATCAACCCTCAGTTTGTTCTCCGCATTCACAAGTCTCTTATGGTTTGTCTCCCTCTCTGGTTGAAACTATTTTTTTCCCCTTCCATTCCCCCATGGATTATGTTATTTAAAAACTCTGCACTGAGTAAACATCAAAAAAAAAAAAAAACCCAACACTCCAAACAACCTCCAAAATATTGACCAAAGATTTCTCTGTCTAGTGGGATTGTGGGTGGCATTCCCTTCCGACTTGTCTATAGTTTCTGAATTTTGAGTTACGGCATGCATGACTTGGCATTATCAGGATAATAAGCTTACCAAGGTGATATGTTTTCTTTTGTATACCTTCCATCTACGTCAGGCTGGAGTATCATCTTTCCATACATCTTTCTCAAAAGCTCTCATGAAAAAGTTCAGAACAAGAAAACTCACAAGGGAATGAAGAAGAGAAGGTCCATGATTTGGACCCCTGTACCACCCTTCTAGTTCCCCAAGATGCTGGGGCACCTCTGACCTTGGTTGGGCTAACCATCTCCTCTGAGCATCATTTAGCTAGCCCTGCACTTCCTCTTTTCTCACCTTGGAGTGCCCTTTCCCTCATTCTCTCAACTACTGAAGACCTTTACGCTGTGACCAAGTATTACCATGCAGCTCTCCAGGATGCACCCAGTCAGAATCCCCCCTGTGTACCCACAATACCTGGTAACAAAGTCTGACATGTTACTTGTTTCTGTCATGTTTCACGGTTAATTGTTCGCACGGTATGCTTTCCCTACTGAGCCTCAAGAGCAGAGACTGTGCTTCATTCATTGTCCTGTTCCTGGAGGGGCAGGATGTGTGGTGGCTAAAAACATGCTGTCTGGACTCAGACTGCCTGAGTCTGAGCCTCCAATGTGCCACTAACTAGTTGCATGACTTTGGGTGAGTTATTTAACCTCTCTGTAAATGGGAATTTTTGTAAACTAGTGGATTTATTGGGTGGATAAAAATAGTACCTACCTTATAATATTAAATGAAGTAATGCATATAAATCACTTAAAACACTTGAAGTCTAGCATACCCTAAGTGCTTAATAAATATTCAGCACTATTTCTTTTTTCTTATCACCATCACCATCGCCATCATCATCGTATCACCATCACCACCATCATCGCCACCATTACCATCACCCTTACTACCATCATCTTCATCACCACCATCACTTCCATCATTAATGTCATCATCATCATCATCACCATCACCACACCATAACAGCACCATTACCATCATCATCGCCACCATCACCACCATAATCACCACTACCATCACCATCATCACCACCACCATCATCACCACCACCATCATCACCACCACCATCATCATCATTACCATCATCATCGCCATCATCACCACCATAATCATCACAACCACCATCATCACCATTACCATCATCATCACCATCATCACCACCATAA
>NW_024412413.1:14985163-15000308 GCF_014898765.1 Herpailurus yagouaroundi
CATCACCACCATAATCACAACCACCATCATCACCATTACCATCAGCCTAGTTCCTGACCGGAGGCCCTAAGGTCATCTCTGAGGAGGTCTGGCCATGGGAGATGGAATTGGCACAAGTATTCTGCAATCGCTAGCCCCATCTCAACCACTACCCTACACGTATGTAGAGCACATATCTGCTGCTTCACCTGTTAGCTTCAGGAACTGAAAATAACAAACACACTTGTCACTAGCTGCTCTAAGTTTGGGCAGCTGCAGTTGGTTCCAGGAACCTTATAGAATTCACTTATAACCAGGTTTCTCAAATGTCAGCCATGGGGGAATCACCATCAGGACTTCTCTCATATCTGTGGGCTGCAGGTACAATTTATCTGCTTAATGTTTTTCTTTAAATTAGCTCATTCTTTCACTCATTGTAAAAGGAAGCTTCATATCAGTGCCATAAATGGAAAACCAATATTTTTCTAGTGCTCATGAAAAATTCATAGCAATTAAAAATAAAAAGTGTTTTGTGTATCACCTATGATCATCTCCTGTCCCACCCTTGGGAAATGCTGCTGTAACCTGCCAGACTCAGGTTATCAGAGAAGCTCCCACTAGCCATCCCCCTGCATGCCAGATGTGATCTCCCAGGACAAAGGGCTATACATTCCAATGGTAGGCTTCTTTTGAACAGAAGACAGCAACTTCACCTTCTTCCTTCCGCTCTGTCTCATCCACACTCAGCTGCCACTTACTACAGTACGTTTTCAAAACATCCTATAACCCTGGGAGAGAAAGTATCGCCACCCTTTTTCCATAGATGATAAAACCAGAGATCAGAGTGACCAAGTCACTTGCCTTATGTTACACAGCATGGAGGAGAAAACAGAGGCATTCTCCAGCATCTTAAACTGCTGTTTAACCTGCCTCACCCAAACCCCCTCCCTTGAAAATGAAAGAATGAAAAGACCACGTGTAATCCAAGTCATTAGATGCAACAGAAGACTGAACTCTGGATTCAGCAGGAAACTTACCATTCATTCACTCATTCATTCATCAAATATTTAGTGAGTCCTACTGTGTGCCAGGCATCGTTCCAGTCCCTAAGGATATAGTGATATTAAAACAAAAATCTCTCAGCTGCCATGGGTTTACAGTTTTAGTGGCATGGACAGAAAATACATAAATAAACATACAGTATGTCAGGTGGTAGTAAGTGCCATGAAGAAATTGAAGCAGGAAGAGTGTATAGAGAGCAGTCGGGGAGGGGGAGGCGGGTGGTCACAGGAGGACCTCTCTGAGGAAGTGACATTTGAGCAGAGGCCTGAATAAAGTGACAGAGGAGCTTTGTGAATATCAGGGGAAGAGCTTTACAGGCTGAAGGGGCAGCAGTGCAAAGGCCCTGTGGTGGAGTGGAGTATTTGAGAAATACCAAGAGGCCACTGGCCACTTTGCTACCTGAAAGGGTCACAGGTGCACCCCAGGGGCTAGAGGCAGCACGACTCTCTGAAAAGAGCCCAGCTACATTCCAAACAAGGAGAGAAACCCTCTTGTCCAAGCAAAAAGGACTGAGCTTTTTTTTCTTTCTAGTGATACTGAGGAGAGATAACCCAGAAACTCTTTTTACTCACTGTTGTAAATTAATGGCCCCATTTTGACTGCCTCATTGAGTGGAAGCGACAAGTTCACAGTTTAGTGTGAAAAGACAATAAAAAGAGGCATTTTACAATGAGGCTCTCATTTTCTCCCCTCTAAACCACAGAAAGCAAACACTGTAATTAACGACTGTCCAATGGGGTTTCATTGAGAGCTTGTGGCTAAGGCTGGGACATCAGGCAGAAGAAATGAGGTAAGACCTCAGAGGACACAAATGTGGGATTGAATGGAGCCAAATGCAGAGTCAAGCTGATTCAAAAGTAAGACGACCCAGGACTTCTGCTTTTCCCATGGCCTTACTAGGAGAGACCGGCTGGACCCAATTCCCTCAGATCCGCTCACTGGTTCAGGGAAGGAGTGCCTGAAGGAACTGCCCACCAGTCTCTAGGTCAACTGTGATGTTCAGTGCATCACCGTGTAAATTTTCTAGGGCTCAAAGTTAAAAAAAAAATCCCAGCCTGTGTTAGTTTGGGGGTCTCTTAGCATCCTAATTTAGCTTTGTGCTCAAATATTTTAGACACACGTAGGTTTAGTTCCAGGTCTCTGAGATCAAAATCCAGTTCCATAGAATATTTAATATTCGAGTGGACCTTCATCAGGAGTTCCCCTCATTTTCTTCAGATCTTTTTTTCACAGACTCATTCGCTGTGTGCCATCCCGTTATTCACTGATATGCGACAGCGATTTCCCACACTAGGAGTGATGTGTTAGGTGTTCGTGATGCGAAGCTGAATTGGAACACAGTGAATCAAGGCAGAGAAAGAAAAAACTGGGTTTGAATTATCACTGCCACTTACCAGCTATGTGGCCTTGGGCAAGACACATATCCTTCCAAGTCTCAGTTTCTTATCTGTGAAATGGGAATGCCTTTAATCTATTTCAGACACTTGGCACACGGTAGGTGCTCCAGAAAGAGTGGACGTATTTTCGCCCCAAGCCATAATAGGCTGGACAAAGATAAGTGCTCGGGACATCCTGATTGACCAAGTTCTGAATTTTAATGTGATGCTCTGAAGCTATAGGCAGGGTCTGAAGCTATAGGGAGAAGTCTCAGCCCACAGAGTGGTCCCCATCTGGATAGAATCCTTTGTGACTTTTTGCACCTCCGATTATGTTTAGAGGAGAGCATCCACGATGCATCCTACAGACCAAATGGCAGATCCTCAGAGCTGGAACACAGCCCTCACTGTACCTGTAACATGTAGAAACATCCAATGGGCTTCTCCCAGAGGGAGGGCAGTCTAGAGGCGAGGCGGAAAAGCTCAGTCCCAAGCCCTCCAGCTCATGGGTATGGTTGATCTTAGACAAGTTGCTCATTCTCCTCTTGCCTCCATTCCTGCCAGTGTGGACAACAGTCATTACACTGGAAATAACTCATGTGGATTTATCATAGTTCCCTGGTTCAGTAACATCAGCTGCTGCTATTATTATTACTGACTACTGAGAAGGCCATGGGTAGGGACTCGGCTCTTGACCCTGGGCAGCCTGATTCCAGAAGAGCAGGGATATCTGGGAACGAACTCACTGCATCTCGCCCTTGCAGAAAAACAGTAGTTTCTACAATCCACACTGGTAGAGTAATCTCTGAATATGAAGAACGGCTCTCTATGTACACAGAGACAGCAAGGCTTGTATTGATTCAGACCACAGAGCAAGCCACTCTAAATTACAGTCAGATCAGAAAAGAAGGCAATTTTATTACCTCCAGTCGCTGAGGTGGCTTATCAATGTGTTTCTGCACACACGTTCTGTGAGGCTGACTTAATGAACGTACAAAACCCCTTTGTAATTAGCAGCACCCCATTTGTATGCCAACAATTCGTATGTGAAAGTCAACATTCGACGAGAACGACAGCGTCTAGTTTACAGAGCAAATTGTCCTTAAAAACAGTTCATGCGGCCAGCCGCTCCTGTAGGCTGCCTGCTTTGGTGAAGTACAGATTTATTTAGCAAATCCTTTCTTAGAAGAGTGCCAGAAGTCGGTAGGGCCCCAGCCCAGGAGCCAGACTCCAAGAGGGATCCTTAACGTTTCCCAGGAGAAACCTTTGGGATGCCAGTGCAGAGTCAGTGAGGGAGCTCTTCCCAGGTTATGTCCACACAGACACCACCCCACTCTGGGGGCCGCTTGGACCCGCTACAACCAAATCTCTGGGGAGCTGTTAAAAGGCAGACACTTTCTTATACCTTTCCAATTATTGAAGATTTCAAAATATCATTCACACACATCACTGCTTCAAAATAATGGAGTCATCAAAACTGTTGTTAGATCCTGTTACATAATGTGCTAAGAAAAGTGTAGAATGACTACATCGCAATTGTGATTAAAAAGATTTAGGAGCTGAATTTTATTTATTCATTTTTAATGTTTATTATTTTGAGAAGAGAGACAGAGCATGAGCAGGGGAGGGGCAGAGAGAGAGAGGGAGACACAGAATCTGGAGCAGGCTCCAGGCTCTGAGCTGTCAGCACAGAGCCTGATGTGGAGCTTGAACTCACGAGCTGTGAGATCACGACCTGAGCTGAAGTCGGCTCCTTAACCGACTGAGCCACTCAGGCACCCCTCAGTAGCTGAATTTTAATATAATCAGCCTCCTTTGTAAATGTGTCCACTTATTTCATGCATTTAAAAATATTATTCTGAGGCAGGGTCCACAGGCTTCACCAGACTGTCAAAAGGGTCCGGGGCACCCAGAAGTTTAAGAACAATAGCCAACTGGTAGCTGGAGACCCTGTGACTGGTGGCATCTTGTGACTTCTGGGTCTGATAAGAATCAAGCACAATTTCCAAATTCAGGTGCAAGGAAATCGGCTCCCTAATGACCACAGGGCTCACAACGGCTTCAATCAGCTATGACTTCTCTTTCTGGAGGAGCAAGCTATGTGCCTGTCCTGTGTATACAAGAATTCCTTTGGGAAGAGGTGCAAGTTGCCTTCTGGACCCTGAATCTCTCATGGTTCAGAACTGTCTAGAATTTCACACCAACTCATACTTCGACATAATCCAGCATTTCTGAGATCAATGCTCCGGTCCCATCAAGAACACAACAGTCAAGTAATTTGGCAATCCACAGAATCGTAAGTAAATACCGTTTTATTATTTTGCTCTGAATGGCCAGACTCAAAGAGCACAGCCCTGAATTAGAGGGTGCATAAACATGGCAAATCACTGCTCAAACTGGAGACACCCAACCTTCCTGACACTCCCTCCCTTCTCTCTGCCTTTCTGCTCCTCTCTCTCCCTCCCTCCCTCTCTTTCCCTCCATCCCTCCTCCTTCATATTTCTTGAAGGCGTACTATGTGCCGGGCAGTATTCTTGGCATTGGGATTACATCAGTGAACAGAATAAATATCTCAACTTACTCTCTGTAAGAATATATTCAGAGATAAATAATCTTAAAAAAGGAAATGAGTACAAATATAGAGTGTGGCTAGGTGGAGGGAGAAGGCAATGATTGCTAATGGTTATCAAGTTTCTCGTTGGGGTGATAAACACTGGTGTTCTAAAACTGATTGTAGTGATGGTTGGTATACCTTAGTGAGTAATTAAAACCCACTGAATTGAACACTTTGAAGAGGCAAACTTATCTCAGTGAAACTTCTGTTAAAAAACAAAAAATACAGGAGGATAAGGGTCTTCAGGGTATCATAATTTTGCGTGAGACTTGAAGGTAATGAGGGAGTCAACCATATGGCTATCTGGTGGGGGAGTGGTCGAGGAAGAGGGAATAGTAAGTGCAAAGGTCCTAAGGCATGCCTGCTATATTCACGGGAAAACAAGGGGCCAGGATGGCTGGGGTGGGCCTTGGGGGAGAGTGGATGAATAGAAGGGATATGTGGGGTGGCTCGGAAGCAATTGTAAGGGCTTACTTTAACTTTTCCTATGGGTCTGATGGAAAGTCAGTGGAAGATTCTGAACAGAGGAAAGATGTGATCTGACATATGCTTTGTATAAACATTTTTTAAATTTCTTTTTTTAATGTTTATTTATCTTTGAGAGAGAGAGAGAGAGAGTGTATGTGTGTGGTGGGGGGGCAGAGAGAGAGAGGGAGACAGAGGGTCTGAAGAGGGCTCTGCGCTGACAGCAGACAGCCTGATGCAAGGCTCAAACTAGTGAACCGTGAGATCATGACCTAAGCCGAAGTCAGCCACTTATCCGACTGAGTCACCCAGGCGTCCCCCGGATGTACGCTTTAAATGGATCTCACTGGAAATCGACAGTGACCAGCCACCCTTTATAGACCATTTACTGTGTGCCAGCCACCATGGCAAACCCTCTCTATGGGCATTAGCTCATTGAATCATCACAACTATACTATACTTTAAGTTAGGTACTATTTTTTCTTTATTTTACTTTTTATTAAAAATTTTTCTAAGTTTATTTATTTTTGAGAGGGAGAGTACCAGCAGGGGAGGGGCAGAGAGAGAGGGAGAGGTGGAGAGGGGAGGGGGTAGAGAGAGACAGAGAGAGAATCCTAAGCAGGCTCCGGGCTGTCAGTGCAGAACCTGATGTGGGGCTCAAACTCACAAACTGAGATCACAACCTGAGCCGAAATCAAGAGTCAGACACTTAACCGACTGAGACACCCAGGCACCCCTATTTTCTTTATTTTATAGAAAAGGAAACTGAGGCTCAGGAAACTTACGACAGTGACAAAGCCAGGAAATTTACCAGGCCTGTCTGACTCGAGCCCTTGCCTTCCCCATGGCTATCATGGCACCGTTTTGTGCACACAGCATGTGCTCAATAAAAGGTGTCACCTGGTTGGTTACAAAGCACTGTCCTGAGGGCAGTGGCACCTTGGGCACGGAGAGAGCCAGAGAACGGCATCCACTTACTCAGCTCTGCGATGCTGCCCACACGGGTGGCCAGCAAGGACTGCTCGATGGTCCTCAACTCCGACTGGCTGAACATGGGCATTTCCCCCGGCTTGTTCGTCCGCTGAGGGTCTCTGTGAAGGTTCAGGCTGTCTGGCAGGCACAGCACCCCTGCAGTGGGTGGGGAGAGAGAACGAAAGAAAACAGGCTGTTATTTTTCAGTTAAGCAGAGGAAGGGTGTGAAAGCCTTGCACAAGCTCAAACCGCACCAGAGTTGGTACTGCAAAGCCAACACGGGGACCAGGGCTCTGAACTCCTTTTAGAAGTGATGACTAGTTATTTTTAACAAACGTGTGGGTATTCATCTGCGTGCACACATTGCTAGGGGACACAAAACACAACACTCTTTCCCCCTCCAGCCTGGCTTCTATCCACTCAGAGATGCCTTTTGAGAAGCCGGCAGTCACTGTCCCATTCTCCCTCCCAGAGGCGGCTGCCATCCCTGAACGTCCCTGAGCAGCCTGCTGGCAGTTGCTATTTGCCCAGAAAGCTTAACTCTGGGTGGTTGGGCTGTTATTTGCTAGACAAAACTCTGGCATTCTCTGTGGAGTTACATGTCAGGAGGTAGGAGAGTCCCCATGGACATTTATAACTTTATGGTGAAAACCTATGGGAGATCCCTGGAATCGAATAATTTCTTCCCTTCTTTTCCATTCCATGAGCATTTAGCAAGAGCTTGAGAACTTAATTCGGTTTCTTATTTAGAAATATTCACTTCTCCCTTCACCACCCAAAAGTTCCTATGCAAAGCATGCTTTCTTGCTCCTTGACTTTGGGCTTGACGAACTGACTTACTTTGGCAGAAAGTATATGAAGGGACATGATGGAACCGAAGGCCTGAAAGTGCTTGTATGGCCAAACTTGCTCTCTTGTACCTCCGCCATCATCGTGAGTGGAACATTCCCTTGCTAGTCTGCTAATCGAAGGGTGGTGAGAAGACACATGGAACAGATCTAGTACCTCCCTGTAGCTTCGAGCTCCTCCACAAAAACAAACATGTATTTGGTATGCCTTTGAGGTAGTGTGGGTTTTTTTTTACTCAGCATTGTTTTGGTGATAACTAACAGATACAACTACCAAGTGCAGATCATTGAGGACACAATGGGCAACGCAGGCAGGTATTGTGCTGTGCTAGGGATTGAGGATTCGGTGATGGATAGAATACACACACTCTCTGTTCTCGGTGGGCTCATAGTCTAAGTGAAGGAGAAGACCGTTAACACACATAACCATGAAGCCGTATAGTACATGCTCTACTGTAGGAGAACAGGAGGAATGAAGGGGTGTCTTAGCAGGGATCTGAACAATGAGTAGTTGTCAATAAATAGGAAGCATTTATTGAGTGCCTACTCTACTCCCAACCCCGTTAGAGAGTTGCATTTTGGAGCTACAAAAGCAGCAGAAGACATATTCGAATAGTGCAAAAACTAACCAAGGAGACAAGACTGCCAATGGGAAAATAACATGGGAACGATACAAGTGATAATATACAGGTGCTGAGGGACTTAAGCCAACTGGTAGGGGGAGTGGAGACAGAATGCAGAGGTCAGCAGTTCAAGGCCACTGCTCACCCTGCTTGAACTACAAAGGCTCAGCAAACAAAAGACTCCTGCTTTGCAGATGGGCAGGTGTGAGGTGGTACCAGTCACACACCAGTTCTGACCCGTGTTGCCCAATTAGTGACTCTAGACACACTGAGCCAGTCACTTGTTCCTGGGTGTTTCCCATTCACACCTAACAGGATGACACAGCGGAGAAGGCCATGCCAGTAGGTGATTTTTGGATGAATCCCGAAGAAGTAGATGAACAATGAAAATAAACGGTCACTGGTAATATTCTTACAATCAGGAAACTGACCAAATAAGTGTCTTTCTAAAATTTTTCTCTGATATCTTTCAGACATTTGATTGTGACTCAGGATAAAAAAACCTTTTACATCACAGCCCAGCGTATACACACACACAACACACACACGCGCACACCCCATACATACTTTGCATGTTTTCCATGAAAAAAAAAAACCCCTCATGATCCTTACTAAGTAGGACGCACTGTCATTTTTTTCCCTTTTCACTTCTCTTCTATCTTATTAATAAAAATGCTGGTCTGCAGCCCCCAAAATGATCTCATGACCCGCTAATGGGCCATGATGAGCAGTTTGGAAAACACCGTGGACTGTCGTAGGACACAACTCGGCATTAAGTGGACAATACAGATTCACTGGGCACTCTTTAGTCCTGTGCGGAGCTCCATGTGGGATGGAGACGTGATGGAGAGCTGATCCCTGCAGTTCAGAAACTCTCAGCCTTGCAGGGAAGATAAGACCTTCACGGAGATGCCCAACATCCAAGGCGGGCCTCCTGCCTGTCTCCCTTCCCTCAATAGATGAGTCATCTTCCTGTTCACCCCAGGCTGGGATGCCCTGAGTCATCCTTGCTTCTTCCTGCTTGCTCACCTGCTGAGACATTTGGTCAGAGGCCAAGTTGAGTAGCCGTTGCCATGGCAATGAATGTTGGTCCAATCCCTCATCGGATGTCCCCAGTGTCCCTGACTCTTATTCAGAACACTACTACCTGTGGAGAGCTCACTGCAGATGATCATGACCTAGTGTGGTAAGTAGCTCAAGGTTCCAGGGGATGAGGTGGTGGTCAGAGGGCTTCACAACAAAGGTGACCCGTCTCCACAAGTGAGCCCTGAATGTCGGGGAGGACAAAAGTTTTCTGATTTCTAGTACAAGTGACACTTACATGCACTCAGAGGATTGCTTTCTTGGAATCTGCATTATAGGCAGCAAGTTCTCATTTCAAACATCCATGTGAAACGTTGCTTCACACACTGCTTGAGGTATAAGCAATTGGGGTGGTCTGGAACCCAGAGAGCTTCAGTCCTAGCTCTGCCACTACCTATCGGTGTTTAACTTTGGCCAGGTCACAGAGCCTCTCTGGACCTCAGTTTCCTCTTCTGTGATGTAGAGGTCATAATGATGGCCTTGTCTCCCTCAAGGGGCTGCTGTGGGCAAGCAATGAAAAGGGATAATGTGTATTAAAGCATTTTGCATGTGCTGAGCAAATAATAGGGGGTCAACATATGTTAACTGTGATGAAAATCACAGTTAATGTGTATAAACCCAGCTTTGGACTACTTTAGGCTTTATAATAAGAATAAATAATTTCCCTTGGAAGTTTTCCTCCTTTTTTTTTAGAGGGTTATCAAATTTACATGTGAAAATAGAATTATTCAAAGAAGCTTTGAAACCTAGATTACTAAGATTTAATAAACCTATAATGATCTATTATGCAAAGATCATACACCAGGGTTTTCTTTCTTTCGGAGGACTCTGTATGGGAGATATACATAAACTGGAATTATTTGTTTTTTGTATAAAAATGAACTGGGTCAATAGGAAGGTCCTAGCATGTTATTTTGGTGTTATTTTAGTTAGTACAGGCCAGAGCTTTGGACTACTCATCAATTTCCATTACTGGAGCCAAGGATAGCCACAGCCTGGTGCTTGAGACTCAAGCTCAAAGACAGGGGAGCCAACATTCAAACATGACTTCTCTGGATCTGGAGGGAATAACCTCCTTGGGGAGCAGGTGATCATCAGCTATGGTCAACAATGAGTGTGAAGGGGTTATGGTCTCCCTGAAATTCTCTTACCTTGGGGTGGGTTGTACATTTGTCTAAAAGGAGAAGTTCGTTCACTTTCTCAAAGGGGTCTGTGGGTCCTAAAAGATGATGGCCTTTGAATGTCCACCCTCCCAGCTACAACCAGGTCTCTCTGCTTTGGGACTGGCTGTAGGTGGGGTGCCGTGGTCTGGCACAACCATGAGCTCCAATCCCACAGCAGCCTCTGTGCAACCTGGACAAAGAACTTCCCAGGTCCCCAGATTCCATGTCTGCAAAGAGGGGTTAAAATATCTCCTTCATTGGTTTATTGCAGTGATTACACAAGATAATACGTATCCTTAAAGCCTCTGGCCTATAGTAAGCTCCTGCTAAATACCCTGTTCCCACAAATGTGCAGTTTTGTTTATTTAATGTCTGGATTCAAACAGTCTTGAGGATCATCTTTCCAAAATCTTGTGGGACTGGAGACAGACAACCTTTTGGTTAGGTTGCTTAGAACATAAAATATGAGAACTACTCCTCTGGGCCAACCACATGGGCATTCTGTCTCCGATGGGGACAATCAGGGCTGCATTTCTGCCTCCCTACGTGCCTACCTTCCTACATGCATAGGAAAGCCCCTCAGCAAATATAAAGTCCCCTCCCCCCATCCCTTCTCTCCTCTCAGCTTTTCTCCAAGTTCCATTCTATTATTGGATCTGGATGCCATTTACCCACCAAGAGAAAACCAAATAAGACAGCCATCAGCCCTCAGCCATTCTCCCCTCAATGACGATGGTGACGACAGTGATGGAGGAGTTCAAGGAGATTATGCACGTCTTGGCACTCAGTACACAGGCTTGGGTTCTGCTTTGTCTGTCTGGCTGCAAGAGGAAAGAACAAACTCTCCAAGCCTCGCCTGCCAAGATAGACCTTGTTTGCTGCTCAGTTATACCCAGAATTTAAAGTGGAGGGTCCTGGCACCAGGACCAGCTTTAAGAAACAGGAAGGAAGCAGCTGGCGTTCAGCAGACCAAGCCTTGAACGGGTACCAGCGAGACCTGGCCAGGTTCAGATTTCTGTGGTGCCCAACCCCAGCTGTGTGGCACAGGGCTTGCGACTTGGCTCTTCTGAGCTTCTGTTTCTTCCTCTGTAAGCAGTCTGATGCTATCTACTGCCTAGCATGGCTGGGAGGCCATAATGGGATAATATATATGGACAACCTGGCACAGAAAAGGGGGTCGATGAATGTTTGCTAATAATCCAAGTGAAGTTCTTCGAAGCTAAAGATTTAGGAATTCAATAACATGATGCCAGAAGGCTTTCTTTTACCGTTAAACTTATTAAGGAGCAAGATAGGAAGTTATCAGATTTTTAAAAATATTTGCACAACTGGCTTGAAAACCCCTTTTTCCTTTAAGATACTTGGCAGTGGGAAACAAATTCAGGGCTGGCTTGGCGAACCCATTCATGTGTGACAGGCATGCCATACTCCAATTAGAATAAACCCAGACCATGGTTCATTTTTCCTTCATAATGAATTACATTCAAAGGGAAAATTCTTAGGACTTCTAAAGTCAAACCATCAAAAGAAATACGAGGTAGAAAACACAAAGATGGAGAATTTTCAGAAACGGGTTCAATAACATGCCCATAAATGGAGCCTGAAGTACTTAAATGGAATAAACATGCTGACCTTGAAAGAACATGAAGATACTTAGGGATAAACCACAAACATTGAGCCCCACAAGGACAACAGGACACATTTCTGCCCTCAAAGGCTCCTGGTTGGCAGGAGAGACAGACCCAGCACCCACGGAAACACTATGAGGGATGGATTAGGGCAGAGGCGTGTATGAGGTCTCACTAGGGAGCACAGTGAGGTGAGCACACATTGGACCAGGAGTTTCAGGGAAGTTTCCCAGGGTAGCTTAACATGGGGGCTGGGACTTGGGGAAGCAGACACCCTATAGCTGTGGAGTGAGACTGTGGAATCTGGAGCCCAAATGAATACTTAGGTTGAATTGAAGCTCTGCCACTTTACAGCAATGTCACCCAAGCCTCCCTGTACCTCAGTTTCCTTGTGAATAACACAGGCATGGTCATAGTGCAATCCTCATAGGGCCACTGGGTGATCAAATAAGTAAACACATGTGAATCTTGGCCATATAAATACCTCAGTAAATAGCTCACTATAATAGCTCACGATGGTGATGATGATGATGATGATGATGATGATGATGATGATGATGAGGACATTCCAAGGAATAAAAAAGGCCCAGAGGCATGTGTTCTGCATGTAACTGGCTGGAGAAGAGGGAACAAGATGGAAACAGAGTGTGCAGAAGGAGGGACTGGGAGACAGGGACGGAGGGCCCTGGGTTAAAAAGGGTCTAGATTTAAAAACTAAACCTTTACCTTCCAGCTACCATGTTTCTCTCTCTTCCTTTTCACAGACAAAATCCTAGAAAGAGTGGTCTGCACCAACTATCTCCATTTCTTCCTGGTCCTCAGGATCAGACCTAGACCTAGTTATTGCCATTTCCGCTAAGTGCCCAGCAAGTTCACGTTCATCCTTCAAGGCCCAATTCAAATGTCACTTTTGAGATCCTAAGACTCAAAAAAGCTACAGACCCTGTTCTTAGGGAGTTCCCAGTCCAGAGAGGGAGATCCTGAGAAATGATGAAACCACAGCTTATTGTAGCTGGTGTACCTACTGCATGCTGAGGCAGAGAGAGGCAGGGACAAGGTAGGGTCACAAAGGAGGAAGTGGCCCAAGGTGACACCATAGCCTGCCCTCCCCATATGAGCCAGGTGCAGCCAGCTTTCCCTAGCAGTCAGCTCAGGAACAAGGGAGCTAATTAGAATCTGAGTTTGGGTGTGTCAGCCTTCAGAGCAGGGCACGGAGGCAGCCATGCTGTCATTAAGGCACTGTGTGGGGTACGAGGCACACCAAGACAGTGAGGCGACACTAAGAGCATAAATAAGAAAATCAACTTGTGACAGGACTGTGAAGAAACAAAAGCAAAATATTCTGCTCATTCATTAATTCATCCATTCATTCAGCGAGTACTGGTTCAGCACCCACTAGATGCTGGGGTGCGCTTCTGGGTACTAGGAATCCCGTACCAAAATACTGGAAGCCCTTGCTGTCTTGGTACGTGTGTTCCAAATACATAAGTAGAATATGTAGCTGGTTGGCTGGTAAGTGCCATGGAAAAGAGAAGAGCGGGAGGATGGGGAATTTTGGGTCCAGGAGCAGGTCTGTCCTACTAAGAAGGGGGCATTTGAAGACAGACATGAAGGAAGTGAGCATGGGAGCCAGGCTGATATCTTGGGGGAAGAGCAAGCCAGCAGAGGGGATCATAAGGGTAAAGACCTCAAGAGGGGTGAGCTTTTCTTGCTGGAGAAAGGAACAGAAGGTGAGGAAGTAGTAGGCAATGGAGCCAGAGAAGTGCTGAGGGCAGTTTGGGTTGAGTCTCGTGGGCGACTCTAGACTTTGGTTTTTACTCTGAGGAGGATGGGAGCCGCTGAGGATTCTGAGTAGAGAAGCGATGTGCCCTGACCTTTCTGGAGGGCTGGTGGGTGGAGAACAGGTTGTAGGGAAAGGCCAGGGCAGAACCACAGTAGTAACAGTGAAGATGGTGCAAAAGTGATTCTCCACACAATGTGAAGGTAAAGCCAGTGGAGTTGCTAATCGGGTGCAGGGTGTTCAGAAAAAGAGAGCAGCTGAGAACAGCTCCAGGGTTTTTGGTCTATACAATTGAATGGATGGATTTGCCATTTACCAAAATGGGAACATCGTGGGAGGGGCAGGCTTATGGAGACGATCAAGAGTTCAGTTTTGTTCAATTTGAGATATCTGCTGGACACCCCAGAGGAGATACTGGGCAGGCTTTCTTGTGTTCAATTTGAGATATCTGCTGGACACCCCAGAGGAGATGCTGGGCAGGCTTTCTTGCTGTCTCTCCTCACCTCCCATGAAGCAAAGCCTCATCATGTAAGCCCCATGGTGACTTACAGCTTTCCCCCTGTGTTTCTTCTTCCCTGTCCCTAGGGAGCATTATTAAATATCCTTACAAGATTGTTGGATGCCCCCTTTGTCCTCCCTCCTCTCCCAGCGTTCTCCCTTTATTGCATTATCCTTGCAACTTCTCCTATAGAGTCCTGAGCTACATACATCTCATAGGGGCTTAGAAGGAGAAGGAGACTCATCTTCCCAGTGTCCTTGTCTCTGTAGGGATGAGCGCCTGGGTCCCTGCAGGGTTTGTGAGCAAGCCCAGGAGTCCCTGACTCCTCCTAAAGGGCATTTTAGACCTCCAGCTAGGTCTTGGGTAGCTGTGGAAATGACAGAGGTCAGATTTTAGAGATCATCTGGTTCCCAGGACATGGACTGTGGCTTTTTGGAAGTTCTCTGAAAAACATCTCCCTTGCTCACTATACAGCAGTGATACTAATGGGTATTGAGTCACATGGTAGTGATAAACCTCAGCTCTGGGTGTGACTGACAGGGAAGTTGTGTGTTAGAGTGTTTTGAGTTAAAAACTGGTCTCTGATGTTTCAATAAACACGTGGCAACAGGCCAGAGTAAAATAATGAGGAGACAGCTTTATGGACAATGGAGACTCTCTTGTCTTACATCAAGGTGCATCTTGCTCTTGAGTACTTATAATGCAAATTCATCCACCAATCTATCTGCTCAACCATCCATTTATCCATCCATTCAAACTTCTGTTTATGTAATGGATCATCATTTAATCAATTAAAGGGTAATTAATTAAGCTTTTTTTTTTTTTAGTATCTACCATGTGCTACACATTGTGCTAAGCAATGGAGATTCAACAGGAAACAAAACAAAGTAGCAGCTCTTGTGGAGCTTAATTTCTATTCATCTATCTATGCACCCACCCATCTATCCCTCCTTCCGCCTGCCCTCCCTCCCTCCCTCCCTTCCTTTCTTGCTTCCTTTCCTTTCCTTTCCTTCCTTCCTTCCTTCCTTCCTTCCTTCCTTCCTTCCTTCCTTC
>NW_024412413.1:15000318-15015510 GCF_014898765.1 Herpailurus yagouaroundi
TTCCTTCCTTCCTTCCTTCCTTCCTTCCTTCCTTCCTTCCTTCCTTCCTTCCCATATAATCTGCCAGATTGGATTACAATGAAAAGTAAGACACAGACCCTGTCCTGAGATGTTATGAGAAACTCATAATCTAATGGGATAAGTACACATGCTCATGAGTGTCACAGGTGCTATAAGAGAAGTCCATACATGCTACACAGATGACACAAATAGAATCGGGATATTCCCCACCTGGGTGGTGTGTCAGGAAAGGTTTCATAGATGAGCTGATGTTCACTAGGTGAACCGGATTAGGGGTGAAGGAGAGAAGGGCAAACCAGACAAAGCAGCAAAAGCCAAGGCATAGAGGCAAGGAAACTCCTGGTGCACTGTAGGGACTGTAATCAGCTGGGGCGCTGGACTGAAAATCACAGTGAGGTGGTGACTAGGGAGGTAGGTGGAGACTGGATCATGGATGGGCTTGAGTGCCTTGCTGAGGGGCTTGTACATCATGAGAAGGGGGACAGTTGAGTCCTCTGGCCTCATTTGTTTCCTCCTGGAGGTCAGGACTCATTGCTAGTGTTCTGGACAGAATAACCATCAAACACCCAGATTCGTCCATAGTCAGTGGGAGATATGACAGAGGCAGAGAATGGCACCCTGCTCAGGCTGCCACCAGACCCAGATCAACACATTGCCCCATAACATTCTTTGCCTCTCAGATCTCCTGGACTCAGCGTGCTGCCTGGGGGTCTTTTCTGGCTCAGTGGGTGTCTCAAATTTGACCTCTGGCTTTCCTGGACCCTTGATACCCACTTGATCCTTCTCCGTTTCTGTCTGAGCCCCAAGATCTTACTTATCCAGCCCCTTGGTGTGGCTGAGCAGGGCACGTGGCTGGATTTCCTGACCCCTCAGCACTGTGTTGACAGCATCCCGCCTAGGCTGACTCTGCTTCCTTATCAACATATTGAGATAATGTAGGAAGTTGGAAGCTTGCCTCCATGCATCCTCTGTCCACTCTTCATCTTTCTCCCATTTTAGCCATTCATTAAAAAAAAAAAATGTAAGCTATGTTAACTAACTTGAATTTAAATTAAAAAAAATGTAAGCTAGCTAATTTCAAAGCATTAATTAGAAAGCTATCCATGCCCATTTAAAAAACTTCAACGCTAAGAAGGGGATAAAATGGTAAACTGAAAGCAACCTCCTTTCCTCTCCACCAGTAACCACTGTTCTCTGTCGTGTAAGGTTTCAGAATTTTCTGTCCATTCTCATTTATTTATTGACTTATTCATTCACAAATAGCTACTGAGCCCAGACAATGTACAATTTGCAGACAAGACAAACAACACACAAGCCCTACCCTTATGGAGCTCAAAGTCTGGCTCGGGCAACAAAGTCTGGCTCGGGTAATCACAAATAAATGTACAAGTGCAACTGTGTGAAGTGCCATGAAGAAAAAGTACACGTGTGTGCACCATACCCTAACCAATGTGACAGCTGAAAAATTGTGTCTAATTTGATCTCAAGTAATTACGAGCAAGACAACTTTTTCACAGCTACTAGCATCTGTTTTCCTTTGTTTGGGAAGTGCTTTTGCATACTTTTGCCTAGTGTATAGAAATATCAGATCCTTACTGATTTGTATAATTCTTTCTATAGTAAGGAAATCTGCCCTTTGTCTGACATGTGCCATGCACACATTTTCTTAGTTTGTCACCTGCCTTTGAGTATTTTTCAAGTAGGATTGTTTTTGTTCAACACAGGCGAATGTATTAGTCTGACTCTCTTTGAGTTCTGGGTTTGGGGTGGTATATTTTAAATTTAGGTGGCCCCTATTCATTCTATTTCTTTCTTCTTTCTCACCACCTCCCCTTCTAATAGACTTTATTTTCCAGAGCAGCTTTAATTCACAGCCAGATTGAGCATAAAATACAGAGACTTCCCACATGTCCCCTATGTCCACTCATGCATAATCTCCCCCATTATCAATATCTCCATCAGAATGGCACATTTGCTACAATTGAAGAAGCTACACTGACACATCACTATCATTCAAAGCCGACAGTTTACATTAGGCTTCACTCTTGCTGTTGCACATTCTATGCATTTGGAAACATGCATAATGAATGACATGCATCTACCATTATGATGTCATACAAAGTAGTTTCACTGCTATTCAATTGTTCCTCCTCCTTCATAAAATTAGTGCTGTACCTATTCATCCCTCTCTCCTCTTAATCCCTGCCCATCACTGATCTTTCAACTGACTCCATAGTTTTGCCTTTTCAGAATAATATAGTATTTACCTTCTTCAGATTGTCTTCTTTCACTTAGTTCCTCATGTATTTTCATAGCTTGATACTCATTTCTTTTTACCGCTGAGTAATATTCCACTGTCTAGATGTACTACAGTTTATTTATCCATTTATCTAGTGAAAAAAATCTTGGTTGCTTCCAGGTCTTGGCAATTATGAATAAAGCTGCTATAAATATCCATGTACAGGTTTTATGTGAACATACATTTTCTATTCCTTTGGGCAGATACTAAGGAGCTCAATGCTATATTAACCTTATATCTTGGAACCTTGCCATTACTGCTTAATACTTCCAGGAGTTTTTGGTCGGTTCTTTTGGATTTTCTACATAGATAATCACATTATCTGTGAATGAAGACAGTTTTATTTCTTCCTTCCCAATCTGCATACCTTTTTCTTTCCTTCTCTTGTCTCACGGTATTAGCTAGGACTTCCAATACAGTGCTGAAAATCAGTGGTGAGAGGGCACATCCTCACCTTCTTCCTGATCTTAGTAGGACAGATTCAAGCCTTTCACCATGAAGTATGATGTAGCTGTAGAGATTCTGTAGATATTTTGTCGATAGAGAGTTTTATCAAGTTGAGAAAATTCCGCGCTTCCCTAGTTTACTGAGTTTTTGTTATGAATGAGTGCTGGATTTTGTCAAATGATATTCTGTATCCATTGATGTCGTTATGTGATTTTTCTTCTTTAGCCTGTTGATGTGATGGATTACATTAATTGACTTTTGAATGTTGAATCAGCCTTGCATACCTGGGATACATCCTACTTGGTCATGGTGTATAATTATTTTTATACATTATTGAGTTTGATTTGCTACTATTTTGTTGAGGATCTTTGCATCTATATTCATGAGAGATATTTGTCTGCAGCTTTCTTGTAATATTTTTGTCTGGTTTGGGTATTAGGGTAAGGCTGGACTCACAGAATGAGTTAGGAAGTATTCCCTCTGCTTCTATTTTCTGAGAAAGCTTGTAGAGAATTGGTATAATTTCTTCTTTAAATGTTTGGGACAATTCATCAGTGAATCCATCTGGGTCTGGTGCTTTCTGTTTTGGAAGGCTATTCTGACTCAATTTCTTTAATAGATATAGGCCTATTCAGATTGTCTATTTCTTCTTGTGTGAATTTGGTAGACTGAATCTTTCAAGGTATTGATCCATTTCACTGAGGTTATCAAATTTGTGGGCATAGAGTTATTCATAGTATTCCTTTATTCTTCTTTTAATGTCCATGGGATCTGTCGTGATGTCCCCTCTTTCATTTCTAATATTAGTAATTTCTTCTTTTCTTAGTTAGCCATTAGCTTGACCAGAGGCTTATCAATTCTATCTTTTTCAAAGAAACAGCTTTTGGTTTCATTGATTTTCTCTATTGATTTCCTGGTTTTAATTTCATTTACGTCAGCTCTAATTCTTATTATGTCTTTACTTTTGCTTACTTTGGATTAATTTGCTCTTCTTTTTCTAGTTTCCTAATGCAAAAGCTTAGATTATTGATCTTACATCTTTCTTCTTTTCTAACATATGCATTCACTGCAATAAATTTCCCTCTAAGCACTGCTTTCTCTGCATCCCACGCATTTTGATAAGTTGTGTTTTCATTTTCATGTAGTTAAAAGTAGTTTTAAAATTTCTTTTGAGATTTCTTCTTTAACCCATGTGTTATTTAGAAGTGTGTTATTTAACCCCCAAGTATTTGGAACTTTCCAGCTTTCTGTTTCTAGTTTAATTCCATTGTAGTCTGAGAACAGCCATTATATGATTTTTATTCTTTTACGTTTGTTAAGGTGTGTTTCATGGCCCAGCGTGTGGTCTTACCTGGTGAGTGTTCCATGTGAGCTTGAGAAGAATGTGCATTCTGTTGTTGGATGAAGTAGTTCATAGATGTCCATTTTTGTCCAGTTGATTGATAGAGTTTTATCATTTATATTCATAACGAAGGCCCCCCAAGGCCTGTAAGATCCTGAATCACCCAAGAAAGACTAAATCATGTTCAACCAAGCTTTAGTGTCAAGTATATCTAATTGTGTTCTAAGTCTTCCAAGTTGAGTTCAACTGTGTCCTTACTGCTGGATTTGTTCATTGCTGATAGAGGGGTGTGAAAGTCTCCAACTATAATAGTGGGTTCATCCATTTCTCCTTGCAGTTCTATCAGTTTTTGCCTTTTTAAAAAAGTTTATTTGAGAGAGAGAGAGAGAGAGAGAGAGAGAGAATGAGGGGGGGGGGGGGAAGAGAGACAGGGAGAGAGAATCCTAACTAGGCTCTGCATTGTCAGCACAGAGCCTGATGTAGGGCTCAGTCCCATGAACCATGATATCATGACCTGAGCCGAAATCAAGAGTCAGACCTTTAGCTGACTGAGCCACCCAGGCACCCCTTGCCTTTTGTTTTTGAAAGGTATGTTGAGGCTATTTTAACTGTTTCTTTCCCATTTCAAGTATCTGAATATGATTCAACTAGTGAAGGTGGTCACGCTAGAAAGCGAAGGAAGGAGATGATGAATAGTAGAGGTGGTATGGAGGTGTATCTATTTACAAAAACTTCTGGATTCATTATTTGCATATGCATTATGTACCCTGAAAAAAAATTTAGCTTTACCACCTCTTGCCAATTCCCCACTTCTACTGTGTTTCACTCAGACTTGCTTGATAAACATTTACGCATTGAATTAATAAGTGAGTCCTGGGTAGAGTTCTTGATGGAAAAGAACGGTAAGTTGTAAAGAAAAGTGTTAATGATACATTAGCACCCCACTGAGGGTTTCTCTCTGTTACAGAAATAAAAGGGGGCCGCAAAATGAATTTCATACCAGTTGCCAGAGCATTTTATGCCAAGGACAAATATCCACAGATTTGTTATCCCCAGGATGTCTAGAAACCACTTCCAGGTAATTGTGAGGGTACCTTCCACGGTGGAAGCCCATGTGCTTGGCAGGTTTTCAACTAGAAATCTCTTTCCAAGGGAGCTTCTGCAAAGTAAGAGCATGAAGATCATTTATATTCATAACGAAGGCCCCCAAGGCCTGTAAGATCCTGAATCACCCAAGAAAGATTAAATCATGTTCAACCAAGCTCTAGTGTTAAGTATATCTAATTGTATTCTAAGTCTTCCAAGACTGATTATCTTTAATTAAACAGCCTGGTGACTATAGACTTATCACTTATTTGATATGATATAGTGAGGAACTATTCACTAGGATGTTTAATCAGTTGAAATACCCTATGGCTGACCACACAGAATGACAGAGGGGTGTGTGTGTGTGTGTGTGTGTGTGTGTGTGTGTGTGTGTGTGTATGTGTGTGTGTTTACAGGCACAGAGGAGATTAGGCCAACATTCTGAGATCTGGCTAAATGCTGCTGTTAACATAGTGTAGATGTTAATGGCACATAAAAGCATAAATCTGCCATTCGCAGCCTTCCACGTACACATTGATATAAATAACTAATAGGGCTTTCACAATCCATCCAAAATACAAAGATTACTAAATTGGCTTTTAAAAACATTAGAATCCCATTAGGTTAAATTCAGCAGCTGATTGCTGAGCAAAATAAACCACAAGAGGACTCTAAATTCTCCTTTGTTGCTGCTATTAAAAGGTATGGCACTTTGGAAGAGGCCATGGACCCCTGGGGAAGTGAGCACATGGTTCTTGTTGGTGAAGCGGGGCCAAATCCAGCTATACATCTGGATAAGGATGCTTCCAGAGAGAGTTCTCCCCCAGCGCCTGGTCTGGGAGTTCTATCAAGGAATATATGAAGTAGCCCAGATGTCACTCAAGGTTTCTCACCCTTTTAATTATTATTATTATTATTATTATTATTATCATCATCATTATTATTATTTGTTATTATTCCCTTCCCCTCAATAAGCCTTCTTGGACCTTTTCTTCCCTCCCTGTCCCCCACCTCCACTTTTATTTTTGGTATTCTGATGCTCTGACGTCTGGGGCCTAAGGGACCATAGAGGGTCTGCCCCTCCCTTGGATAGCCAGTTCCTGACAGCAAACTACTTGCCAGTGAGAGTAATTTTCAAATGTGAACCAACCAGTCCAGAGCTCACACTCCTTAATTAGGCTCTCAAGCTCCAGGTCACTGTCCCCCTGCCCTAATCATCCCGGGGCCAGGTATCAGACAGCCAGGCACAGCCCCTATGCCCCAGAGCCCTCTGAAATTCTTTAAACCAGTCAACCCTAAATCTGCTTCCCCTGCCTCACCAGCTCCTTCTAGTGGGAACCACAAGAAAGACTCATTTCAAAAAATTAAAAATAGATCTACCCTATGACCCAGCAATAGCACTGCTAGGAATTAACCCAAGGGATACAGGAGTGCATACAGGAACTTGTACCCCAATGTTTATAGCAGCACTTTCAACAATAGCCAAATTATGGAAAGAGCCTAAATGTCCATCAACTGATGAATGGATGAATAAATTGTGGCTCATATACACAATAGAATACTACCTGGCAATGAGAAAGAATGAAATACGGCCTTTTGTAGCAACGTGGATGGAACTGCAGAGTGTTATGCTAAGTGAAATAAGTCATACAGAGAAAGACAGATACCATATGTTTTCACTCTTATGTGGATCCTGAGAAACTTAACAGAAGACCATGGGGGAGGGGAAGAAAAAAAAAGGGAGGGAGGGAGCCAGACCATAAGAGACTCTTAAAAATTGAGAATAAACTGAGGGTTGATGGGGATCGGGAGGGAGGAGTGGGTGGGTGATGGGCATTGAGGAGGGCACCTGTTGGGATGAGCACTGGGTGTTGTATGGAAACCAATTTGACAATAAATTTCATATTAAAAAAAAAAAGAAAGACTCATTTCCCTACATTTCCCCCTTCCCCTCTGCCTCCTGACCTGTCCTGGTGTACCCCATCCTGCCTACCCACCCACAGGGTGTGATGTGCCACACACGTGCTCTTGGGGACCGAGAGTAACAAACTGTCTTCTCAAACTATCTGCCTGATCTGTTGGCCTTACTGCACCTCAGATTTCATATTAATATACTACATTTTTAAACACCCCACCCCACGGAATTTTAATACCATAGATACACTGGTCCTTTGGAGTGTCACAAACCACTGTAATACTTAAGGGTTAATTTGTTTCCCACGAACCAATTTTTACCCCCTTGGCACTATATTGCCCTCGCTGAAAACCTGGCAGTTAAGTAAACCCTTGCTACATGCGAGAACAACTTGGGGAGTTTTGGAAAGTGCCTACACCTGGTCCTCACCCCAGACCAATTAAACCAGAACCTCTGGGGACAGGGCCAAGACACTGGTATTTTTCAGCATTCTCCTGGGTGATTCTAATCTGCATCCAGGTTGAAAACCTCTCAGTTATAACCCAACTCACAATTGCTGGCCCCCCCCTCACTGAGCCTGGCCCCCATACACCCCCATCTACCTTTACAGATGAGAAGAGCCACGGGAAAAAAACAGCTGACTCAGGGCTCCACGCCACTCGCACACTTCTGGAAGCTCTATCCCATCTGATTGCAAGAATTTGGTGTTCAAGGGCAGACAACGTGCCAGACTATTGTTATAGCCACTTGTAGTAGGTTGAATGATGGCCCTGAAAAGACACATCTGTGTCCTAACCACGGAGCACCTGGCATGTGATCTTATTTGTTCAAAGGGTCTTACAGATGTAACTAAGGATTAGAGTGGACCCTAAATCCAGTGGCATGTGTCTCTTAGAGAAAGGCAGGGGAGGATCTGAGACACAGAGACAGGTAGAGAAGAAGGAAGCAGAAACTGTGGTGATGTGCCTACAAGCCCAGGAACACCAGCAAGAAGCTGGGAGACGCATCGCACAGATTTACCCTCAGGCCCCCAGTACCAACTGACCCTGCGAGCACCTTGATTTCAGACTTCTGGCCTCCAGAGAATACATTTCTGTTGTTTCCAACCTCCCAGTTTGTGGGGGTTTGTTTGGCACAGCCATAGGACTGATTTCTCCTTCTGCTTAGAGCAAAGACTTAGAGCCCATGACCACCCTGTCAACTGCAACAACCTACAGTGGCTCCCCACTGCCTGGAGGATATGATGGAAACTTCACAGCCAGGCATTTAAACCTCTGTGACCTTCACCCTACCTAGCTGTCCAAGCAAAGGTCCCACGACTTTTAAAGTGACAGAGGGGCTCACTTCCCTTGATATGGCTCTCTATTTGCATGCCTCTGCTCACGAGATTCCTCCATCTAGAATGCCTTTCCCTTGGCCTCTTACAGGGAGCTTTTCCACTTCCCTTCAAGGCACAGCTCAGATGCTGCTTCCTCCCGCAAGCTGCTCCAGATTTCCCCAGATGGCTAGGACCCTTCTTTTTCCCACAGCAGGGTGACTTATGGAAATTCCACATCCGTTCAGCATCGTGTCAAGATAATAATAACAATGATGAAAAACAACAGTTAAGGTTTTGTGGCACTTGCCATCAGCCAGGCACTATTCTAAGCATTATGCACGTCTTAACTATTTTAATCCTTACGACACCGCTTTGCATTTGACATTGTTATTATTATTATATTAAATATAATTTATTGTCAAATTGGTTTCCATACAACACCCAGTGCTCCTCCCAACAGATGCCCATCACCCACTTTCCCTTCGGCATTATTATTATTAAAGGTTAGACTCAAGCATGTGTGCATATGTACACACACACTTTTTCACCCTGTGTATATACATATACATGTTTACATACATGTATATACACACACATACACATTTATAGTGTCCATCCATTCATTTAATGTGCGTGTGTGTGTGTGTGTGTGTGTGTGTGTAATCAAATGCCCAGCAGTACAAAGATTTGTGCCACATAGAAAACTAACACACTTTCTGCCTAGGAGGAGTTTCTTGAGAGATATGAATACCCATTTTGAAAATTCGTGTTTTTTGTTTAGAACTGTGAGTCATGAAAGCCTTGAAATCTGGGAGGGCTTAGACGCCCTAAGTCCAGCCCCTGCCCCCGAGTCAGCACAAACATTTCCTGAGCACCTGTTATGTGCCAGACCCTTGTCAGGAGAGATGGTGAAGCCATGGTCACTCATCATGAGAGCTTACAGTTAAACTCTTAGTTTTGGAAATGAGAAAACAAAGGTTTAACCAGAGAGGTTAAGCGACTTTCCTGAGGTCACACTAAGTTGGTTGAGTCCCATTTCTGGGTAATAGAAAGCCACTTCCAATTCCAGGCATGAATTACTGATTTAAAAAAAATCAGAATGCAATCCTATATTCCTAACATTGCGTGGTAGGCAAAATAATGGTCCCCAAAGATGTTCACATCCTATCCCCTTGAACCTGCAAACATGTTAAATTACCTGGCTGGGAGAGGGGGAACGGGAAGGGGGGGAGTAAAGTAGCAGACGGAATTAAGGTTGTTAATCAGCTGACTTTAAGATAGGGAGATTGTCCTGTGCTATCTAGGTGGACCCAACGTACTCATGTGAGTCCTACACATGGAAAGAGGCAGTGTCTCAGTTATGCAGTGCTCGACAGACTGAGCTGACCATAGCTGGTCTGGAAGATGGAAGGGGCCACCACCCAAGGAATGGGGGCAGCCTCTACACACTGGAAAAAGCAAGAAAGGGGATTCTCCCCTACACCTTCCAGAAGGGAACACAGCCCTGACGACACCTCAATTTTACCTCAGTGAGACTCAGTTTGGACTCTGATCTCCAGAAAAGTAAGAGAATAATTTATGTTGTTTTAGGTCACTAAGCTTGTGATTTGTTACAGCATCTACAGGAGACCGATGCGCCCTATAACTTTAAGGCTGAGTCTTACAAAGCTCCTCAGGGGGCCTGATGGAGTCATTCTGAAGTGAACATCACTTATCTTTCTAGAAGCCCAGACAGCAAGTCTCACTTTAAATCTTAGGATCTGTCTGCAGTCAGGAAACTTCCATCAGCCTTGACTTTTTCCTCTCTAGGTAAATTCCAGAGTTTAATGCAGAAATAGAGATGACCAAAGAATGCCATTTTTCATAATTTTCTTTCTCACTTCTTCCAGACACTTCTCTCTTTGCCTCGAGATCATGGTCTCTGTCATTTTATTTTTAGAAACACTCTTTGTGTTCGTTCCTTGCAGCCCATCGAAGAAGGGATTTTTTGTGGGCCCTGGCTCAGATTCTGTATGGAGACTGACTTCTGCTTTGGGGATGTGCCTGAGATTCCAGGCCCTTCTGACGTGGAGGGAAACAAGAGGGGCTTACGGAGCAGGGCCAGGCTCCATGTTCTAGCATGAGGAGGGGGAATCACTCCTGCCCACTGGGCCAGAGGGTTGAGGTGGGAATGAACCACTTCCAGGAGAAGGAAGGATGCGGCTTGCTTCAGGTTCCTAATTTGGCTTCTCCCCAGTTCTCAGCATCGAATTGGGAGTCTTTCCTGCCTCCATTCTTGCTGCCATCCTGGACACTAAAGTCCTGATTTCTGATTAAACGTGGTTTCCTATTTTGCATCTCGGTCTCTCCCCAGCCAAGGAAGACTTCATGTGCCATTTGAGCTGAGATTTTTGGAGTGAGCGATTTTAAAAAGGGAAGGGCATTAATAATAAAGGGGGAAGGAGCTGGTCCAGGTAGAGGGAGAAACGGGGTAGAGGGGACACTCCTGGTGGAAATTCTGGGCAGGAGGCTGTGCCCAAGGAGAAGACAGGAGCCTGGGGGGCAAGATGCAGAACTATATATGAAAAGTCTTGACCCCCACAGTAACGTTTTAGAAGTTCAATGGGAGACCACTGAAGTTTCCAAAGCTTTATAAACTTGGTAGCCATAATGGATATCCTACAGGGTGGTGTTTATCCCAGTGGGAGTATTAGTCCCAGCTCAGATAGTGGCTGCAGTAATAATGGAATTAAGAGTAGCAATAATAACAACAGCAGTAGCATTAGTACTATAGTAGTAACAGCAGCTGTAGTAGCAGGTGCACTGTGGGGACTGAGTCATCTGCACCATCATTGCTACAATTAACTGTCATTTCATACTTACTCTGTGCCATTCTAAATACTTTGAGTCTTATCTCGTGGGATCTGCACGGTAACCAGAGGAGGTCACCACTGGTATTATCCCCATTTTACAGATAAGAAAACAGAGGCAGGGGAGCGTGATGTGTCCGGGGCAAAATCGCACAGAAACCCAGACACCCAGGACTCAGGCACAGCGAGAAGCTGCCCTGGCTTCTCCAGTGGGAAATGGATGTCAGGAACAGATACCCCACGAGTCAGCACCAGCTGGGGACAGGAAGGGCTTCTCCAAAGTTCAGGGAGCACTCACGGAGGAGAGGCCCTGAGATGGGATTGTGGGGTCCTGGCTAAGCCTTGGAGGTAGGTGGTCATTGAGGGGGCAGCCTCTCTGATGCCCATCTGGCTCCTGGCAGGGATGGGGCCCCAGGATGGCTGTGATTAGCCCACGGGGCTCCTGGCTGCCCCCTCTTCGGGCCTTTCACCAGGTGGGGCTGGCGTGCCCGGGCCCATCACCCCCAGGGTGTGGAGTCCAAGCTGGGCCCCAGAGCCCCACTGCTGCCTGCCTGGAGTCTGGTGCACCTGCAGAGCCCAGGAGCAGAGGAACACCACAGTGTGGCTAAGCCAGTACAAGTGGGCCTGCCTTCCCCCTGAAGGCCGGACACTGGCCAAGTGGTCCAGCGGGAGGCATGACTAAGGCAAAATGTAATTACCCCAACTGCAATTTAGCTCTGCTGCTGGCAAAACACGGCACGTCCCCCATCCACTCCCCCTTCCCAGTCACCAAGGGAGAGGGGGTGGCATTCCTGTGGACAGCAAGCCTCAGTTTCCAAATGCCTCAGAGAGAGGGCCCTGGGGCAGGTGGGGGTCCTGGCTGCCCCCTGCCTTCCCCTGGGTCCTAAGAAGCGACTGCCAGTCTGCTCCCTATCTAGTCGTTTCCCTGGCTCTGTTAGTGACAGCTCCCCTGTGTCCTCCACGATCCCCCCGCAGGAGACAGAGCTTAAAAGGCCTGTTCTGCAGGCTCCAGGGGGACTGTGATGCCATCTTTCCGTGCCTTGATTAAGAATGATCCTGGGGCCCTGCTGTAGGACAGGCAGACTCCCCTGACAGCACCAGATACAAGAAAGGGGGAGCGACAGTGCAGAGCAAAGGGGGGTGCCGCCTGGGGACAGCTGCTCAAGCTTGAGGGAGGGGGCAAGGGGAGCGGGAGGGCTATGGGGAATAACTCGGCAATTCTAGAGCAGCGGGGGAGAGGCACAGGCTTTGAAAGCCTGCAGGAGAAGAACATTAAAGAGAGGGAGGGGAAGGTTCCCCCAGGCCTCTGGTGGACACTCCAATGACCTCTTGGCTCTTGGCCCCTGCAAGGTCAAGCCTTAGAGCTGGGGCCACTCGGCTCCCTGGCCACACCCAGCCTGGGCTGGGAGAGTCTTCTGGCCCCTGGCCTTCGGTCAGCAGGCTGCGGGGCTCCCTCTGATGTCTGGTCAGCTCCCTACCTCTGACTTTCCCAGACACTTCACCAGCGACTCAGCTCGAAGCCCTTGGGGCTAGTCCTGCCTTTTCTTGCCCAGCCCCCACTATCGTGGGAGAAAGGAGGGACTTGGCAGGACTCATTCATAGGGCCCAGAACGCCTAGATGCCTAGTGCTTTCTGGGAATCTCACAGTGCTTCTCAGATCCCTTTTCCTTCCAACCAAGATCCAGAATTCAATGCTCAAGATCCTATCATCTGTGTGCTTGTAACCAAACAGGGCTGGGCTCATATCTGCCCTCTTTCCTTAATTACCGTGTGGCTCTGAACAAGTCACTTGACCCCTCTGAGCCTCAATTCCTACATCTGTAAAGTGTGCATAACAATACCTCCCTTTGCAGGCTTGCTGTGAGGTCTAAGAAGGTAAAATATGGTTTTACTGTCCTGGGACTGTCATAACAAAGTACCACAACCTTACTGGCTTAAACAACAGACTTACTGTCTCACAGTTCTAGAGGCTGAACATCTGGGATCATAGTGCTGGCAGGTTGGTTCCTTATTTATTTATTAATGTATGTATGCATCTATAAATTATTTTAGGGGAGAGAGAGAGTACAAGCAGGGGAGAGGGGCAGAGGGAGGGAGGGAGGGAGGGTGGGAGGGAGGGAGGGAGGGAGAGAGAGAGAGAGAGAGAGAGAGAGAGAGAGAGAGAGAGAATCCCAAGCAGGCTCCACACTCAGTGCAGAGCCCGACATGGGGCTCGATCCCACGACCCGGGGAGCATGACCTGAGCCAAAATCAAGAGTCAGACACTCAACAGGTCGAGCCACCTTCTAAGAGCAAAGACAGAGAATCTGTCCCACGCTTCTCCCGGAGCTTCTGGTGATTTGCTGGTTTCTTGGCATTCTTGGAATGGAGAAATATCACTTTCATCGTCACCTCCTGCTCTCCCTGTGTGCATGCGCATCTGTGTTCAAGTTTCCCTTTTTTGTAAGGATCCCAGTCATGTTGGATTAGCAGCCCACCCGACTCCAGGATGACCTCATCTTTAGCTAATTACCTCTGCAACAAACCCATCTCCAAATAAGGTCACGTTCTGAAGTACTGGTGAGAGGGGTGGGGGGGTTAGGACTTTTGAGGGGACACAATTCAAACCATAACCCCTATGTAAAGACACCAAGCTTGGATTAAGTTCTCAAGAAATGCCAGACCCCTTTCCTTCCCCATAACAGAAGCTAGCCTCAGGGGCTGAGAGAAGTTTCCAGCATTCTGGGGCTGCTTGGCTGAGGATGCAGATTCTGCTTGGAGGGAAAATGCCGCCCACAAGTGCCAGGGGTCTGCCTTCGTGCTCTGGCCTGACCTTCCCGTTAGGGATGTCCTGCCCGGAGAACACCTCCTTGTTCCAGGCTGAGGCTGTCCTCTGCATGATCGATCCACCCACCTGAGACAGGGAAGGGACAGGGCGAGGCCAGCCCCGCCTCTGTCTTTCTGTCCAGGCTTCCCTGCAGGGACCCTGGGTTTAGAGGCCCAAAGAGCTGCCTCAAGCCCCAGGTTACCCCTCTGGGCTAGCGCTTGGCCGTTTCCCTCTATTTTCTATCAGGAAGAGAATTCTTTTCTCTCCTGCTTGGCCCTGGGGAAGCAGAGCTCCTCTCTCCAGCACTGCCTGGGGGTTAACGTGCTTCCTGTTTATCTAATATCATTTTGATCTTAACAGCAGCACTGTGAAAACAATACCAACTAAACACTGATGCTGGCTGGCACTTGGTAATGTGGAGTTGCTTCCGGATTCTCAGCTTACTCTGCACCAGCAGCCGACCTCGGCTGGGTTATCTCCCCTGGAAGGCGGATGGCAGCCCAAGGGCACAAAGCTAATAAATAAACGGAGAAGTCAGCACAAGGTTTTTCCCTGCGGCTGTCCCCAAATGGGGCTAGCTTGAACTGTGACACTGTTTCCTTTGGTTGTGTTGAGGGTGGTTGGTTGGCTTCTTCCAGAAGGCCTGGGCAGACCTCACGGTGGGGAGAGGGAAGCATCTAGGAGGGAGGAAGAAGAGAGGACAGCAAGGGAGGCAGGG
Organism: Herpailurus yagouaroundi; assembly: GCF_014898765.1. Lineage (NCBI taxonomy): Eukaryota > Metazoa > Chordata > Mammalia > Carnivora > Felidae > Herpailurus > Herpailurus yagouaroundi. Next base: position 15,015,120 of record NW_024412413.1, read on the forward strand.
GACAGTCTGAGGGCCTGATGCACAGGATGGGGAAGTGGGTGGGGGTGGAGCTTGGCCACTGTGGCTAAACTGTGGCTGGGGGCACCTGTGCACTGGCCTTGTGAGAGGTACTGGCTCTGGTGGGAAAGAGGCCAGCTCTGGAGCCTGGATGAGGCGAGTGAACATCCTGCCCTTTTGCCTGCCTTCCCGAGGGCACCTTGGGCCAGGCCCTCTCATCTCTGATCTTCAGCCGCCCCATCTGTAAGACGGAGAGGTCTGGCACATGATAACTGGTAGCATCACCCCCATTTCTCAGATGAGAAGATGGTACATGGTCAATGAATTATATTAGCAGGTGTGAACAGGTGGACATGAAAGGAAGCTTCCAGAAAGCGGGGGGGGGGGGGGGGGG
>NW_024412413.1:15015610-15016032 GCF_014898765.1 Herpailurus yagouaroundi
TGAAGTCGGACGCTTAACCGACTGCGCCACCCAGGCGCCCAAGAAGGGATTCTTTCTACTCTCAAAATCTCATTTCTCATCCAAGGGCTTTAGAAACAAAGTCTCCTCAGAAAATTGCTCCTTTTTACAGCCCTCTCCCGCCAAAGCCCCTGGACCCCAACTGTCAACAGCACCACGACTCATCCCATCATTGCATGAAACGGTTTTTCACTGTTAATCCTCTATTCCACCGTTGGGCAAGGAGTGCGTTCCATTCCATTTGCAGCTCCAGTTCTTAGCTCAAGGTCTGGGAAAAAAAACCAAACATCTTGCTGCTGTTTGTTGAATGAATAAATGATCGAATCTGTGAAAGAAAGAATGACTGCCTTTAAAAGGAAACTGCGGGGGCGCCTGGGTGGCGCAGTCGGTTAAGCGTCCGACTT
>NW_024412413.1:15016432-15089576 GCF_014898765.1 Herpailurus yagouaroundi
AGATCGTGACCTGGCTGAAGTCGGACGCTTAACCGACTGCGCCACCCAGGCGCCCAAGAAGGGATTCTTTCTACTCTCAAAATCTCATTTCTCATCCAAGGGCTTTAGAAACAAAGTCTCCTCAGAAAATTGCTCCTTTTTACAGCCCTCTCCCGCCAAAGCCCCTGGACCCCAACTGTCAACAGCACCACGACTCATCCCATCATTGCATGAAACGGTTTTTCACTGTTAATCCTCTATTCCACCGTTGGGCAAGGAGTGCGTTCCATTCCATTTGCAGCTCCAGTTCTTAGCTCAAGGTCTGGGAAAAAAACCAAACATCTTGCTGCTGTTTGTTGAATGAATAAATGATCGAATCTGTGAAAGAAAGAATGACTGCCTTTAAAAGGAAACTGCGGGGGCGCCTGGGTGGCGCAGTCGGTTAAGCGTCCGACTTCAGCCAGGTCACGATCTCGCGGTCCGTGAGTTCGAGCCCCGCGTCGGGCTCTGGGCTGATGGCTCAGAGCCTGGAGCCTGTTTCCGATTCTGTGTCTCCCTCTCTCTCTCTGCCCCTCCCCTGTTCATGCTCTGTCTCTCTCTGTCCCCCCCCCAAAAATAAATAAACGTTAAAAAAATTTTTTTTTAAAAATAAAAGGAAACTGCGGAAACTGCCCACTTCTGTCACCACAGTCCCTCCGGTTTATTAATGTTGTGAGCAGACCTGAAGAACAGGGTGTGAAGACAAGGACTGTGCACCTGCTCTCATCAACAGGACACTTACATGCTGAGGCATGTAGCCAAGGGGTTATTCTTCGTGTTATATTATGAACAAATGACAAGCGTGGAGAGCTGGTCTTCTCCACGGTCTTGGGAGCACCTGATTCCTTGGCCACAGGGGCCTGCCTACTCAGATGTATAGTTCTATTGAGAGGCATCAATGACTCTTGTAAAGGTGTGGCCCCAGCAGGCTTTGGAGCCAGGGAGATCTGAGTTCTAATCCCAACTCTGCCTCTCTTACAAGCTGTGTGGTCTTGGCCAGTGATTCAGCCTCTCTGCGCCTCTTTCCTCATCTACAAAAGGGGCTATCAATAGCCAAGTGTGGCTGTAAAGACTGAATTTAAGTGAGGCAGTTATTTAAAAGCTCCTAGCCCAGTCCCGGAAACACTGAGTGGCTAACATATGACAGCACTCTTTCTCCCCTGATCCTCGTTGTAGGTCAAGAAAGCAAATTGCTGGGGCGCCTGGGTGGCTCAGTTGGTTAAGCATCTGACTTTGGCTCAGGTCATGATCTCATGGTTTGTGAATTCAAGCCCCGCACTGCTCTCAGCATGGAACCTGCTTCAGATCCTCTGTCCCCCCTCTCTCTGCCCCTCCCCTGCTTGCTCTCTCTCCAAAATAAATAAACATTAAAAAAGAAAAAAAAGCAAACTGCTTTGCCCAACTGTGCCTCAGTTTCTCCCTCTGTGAAGTGGGGCCAGTCACATCTGCCCAGCCTCCTTACAGGACTGTTGTAAAGAGATGAAGAAAGTAAAAGTGCTCTATAAACTTTATAAATGTACCAAGGTAAAAGGACTTTTATTTTGTAGTTAACTCCTATTGGGCATTTGTTCCAATTCAATTCCTAAGGGCGTGAGAGCTTCCTGGGCTGGCTTCCTCCTGGTGAATAGCCACATGCCTCTGCCCTTGACACTATCATTTCTGATCCTGTCACCTAAGAAAGCTGGAGGCAGTGCTACGCCACCATTTTCCCAGTCCAGATGGAATAATATTCTTACCCAAGTGCATAGATGATGCTCCTTCCAACCCTTTTCATGGAGCACTTTTGGTCTCAGTGATGACAGTCGGGCTACCACCCAGGATGGGATTGTCCACTATTTGCCCGAGATATCCGCCCTCTCAGGAGCACAGACTGGCCATGGGGACTGGAAATTCTCCCTAGGCAGGCCTGCTTTCACACAGTAAGCCAGGGAAGGTGGAGGAGGGCTAAGGAACAGCTCCCTTCTTTCAGTCACTGGAATCTGGGGGTCACTCCCTCAGTCATGTCAGGGCAGCCAGGGCAAGATTAGGATATTAGGAGTCTGTGGACACAGCTCCATCCACCTATGAGGGGACTTTTGCAAAGGGCCAATTATGCCCTAATTGTTGCATACAAATATAGTTTGTCAAAGCATAACTTAAATGCCTCAGGGTACCTCCCTATGCAATGGAGCCCTGCAACACATTAAAGGAAAAAAAATTTAAGGGTTCAAAGCCTTGAACTGTTTCGTTAGGTGGGGACAGACAGTCAGGTGGCTTCCACTTGGGAGCTATTACTCAAAATCCAACAACATTAAGTTCATGGATATCAACCCACACACAGCTTCTCTGAAGTCTGGATTATTCTGAGGATGGATTCCGGGAATCCAGAGCACTGGATCAGGATAAGAACCGTTTTTTTAAAAGGCTTTTAACATGTATTGCCAAATTAGTTTTCTAAAGGTTGTACCCCAAGTGATATACGTAAGTGACAACTTCAGCATACTTTTACCAGCACTCTGTGTTATCAGGACCGCCAGAATCTTAAGCCAAATAATATGCTATAAATAAAAGTATTTCAAAGAGAGCTTGAGATGTCCTTTTATTTCTTTTTTTTTTTAATGTTTTTTTTTTTTTTTTGAGAGAGAGAGACAGAGACAGAGACAGAGCATGAGTGGGGGAGGGGCAGAGAGAGAGGGAGACAGAATCCAAAGCAGGCTCCAGGCTCTGAGCTGTCAGCACAGAGCCCAATGCGGGGCTCAAACTCATGAACTGTGAGATCATGACCTGAGCTGAAGTTGGTTGGTTAACTGACTGAGCCACCCAGGGGCCCCTCCTTTTATTTCTTCTTGGAAATTACAGTCATCTTTGATGCTTCCTTCTTCCTTATACAATTATTCACCAAATCATATGGTTTCTTCTGTGCTAAGTTCTCTTATGTATTTTTTCCATCCCTGTAACATCCCCGCATGCACAGTTCCAAAGACCTCTCCAGGGGGCACCCGTGAGTATCTCTCTCCTCTGGGTCATCCCGCCTAATTCCTCTCTTAAAAACAAAATTTTGGATGGTGGTGATGATTGAACAGCATTGTGAATGTACTTAATGCCACTAATCTGTATACTTTAGAAATGGTTAGGATGGTAAATTCTACGTTATGTTTATTTTACTGCAATTAAACAAAAAACCTTTTGATTTCTTCCCTGCTCAGAAAGCTTTAGGGGCTCCCTCTGCCTACCAGACACAAGTTCAAAGTGTTCAGCTTTGCTTTTAAGGTCCTACACAACCATAACAGTACTCCTAACTGACACTGAGCCAATACTGGGGTAAGCGGTTTACAGGCATTGTCCTGGTCAACCCTCACACTGTTCCTATGAAAGATGGATGACCAGATGAGGAAATCGGGGCGCAAAGAGGTCTTTTCCTTTTAAGATCAGCTATATTGTGGAATAATTTACTGACCACAAAACATCCATTTTAAGCATACAGCTGGATCAGTTTTGACACAGCTACAACTTGCGTAGTAGCAAAGACCCCAAACGAGTCATAGCCCATGTCCACCATCCCCCAAGCACGAAGAGATTTAGGTTGCCAGACAAGGAGATACAGCCACCAAACGTAGTGGCGGAGAATTGAAGTCAGGTCTGATTCTGGAACCACGCTCTTGGCCTCCCTGTCCCCCTTGAATCTCCCAGTACTTTCCAGTTATAACTCCCCAGACGCGTCTCATTGATGGCAGCCCCCTGTACCTGAACCATACCGTTGATCTCCCACCTCTGCCCTGGGATGCTGTCCCTCCTCCTCTCCTTGACTGAATTGCATGCCTTCCTAGGAGCTTGCCTCTAATTTCTCTCCTCCAGGAAGTCTTTCTGCCTTGCCCCAGCCAGCCCAAGGGCAGGCCCCCTCTCCCCTGAATGCCCATCACCTTGTAATCTGTGTAACCCTTTGGGTGCTGCTCAAATACTCAACTGATGGTGATCAAATACCATTTTTATTTTGGGGATTAAACAAAAATTGTCCTTTACCTCTCATGGACCAGATGATCCCTGAGTCTTTCTGGCAATGACCAGGATTTTGTGACTGCAAAAATGTAGCCGGGGTCTATGTCAATCAGTGGTTTTCCTCAAAGATCAACCCCACTGGAACGAAAGGAGTAAAATTACATCTGCCGACATATTTCCTGGTGCCGGCGGAATTTCATGCAGACATACTCCTCATGAGCAATCAGTGAGGCCTTTGAAAATGTGGCCAAGTCTGAACACCAGCGAACGCGGCAGGTGACATCCCTTCCTTCTCCTGGCAATGCCTCCCAGCCAAGTTAAACAGATCCTGGCACAGAGCTTTGGCCAACCTTTCCCAGCCAAGAAGAGTGAGGAAGAGCAGAGACAGTCAGAGGAGGGCTTCCTATTCCCAGAAAAACTCTCCCCTCTCTCGCCCATTTGCTGAACCCACTTCTTTGAGGCAAATTCAGTGCTGGGCACTGGAGCTCCAGTGGTATATAAGCTGACCTCCCTGGCCTCGAGGAGCTCACGCTCCAGAAAGTTGCTCCCACCTTAACCTTTAGTCCCTGAGCATCTCCTATGTGCCAGGCACTAGGGTGTAGGGTGAGGAAGAGCGTTTCTGCCCTTGAGGAAAAACTGCGAAGAGATAGACTTGGATGTACTTTATCATAACACAACAGAATGTGTGCTGTGTAAGAGTCTCTGTTTTCCATCTGTAAAATGGGGATAATAACTCCCTGTGGCAACATGGTGAACAAACTGACCTCCGAAGACACACTTCCTGGGTCTAAACTCCGACTCACAGTTGTGGGACTGTGGGAAAGTCACTTAACCTCTCTGTGCCTTGGTTTCCTCATCTGTAAAATAGTGATCATAAAGCACGTGACATGCTTAGAACAATGTCTGGCATGCATTGTTCCACGAACAATGTCTATTTGCTCTTTGGAGCCCCTTGCGGGGCCTGAGAAGGATATGATTAGCTTTGTCTTGGGCCTGGGTGGTTTAAGAGGTTTCTAGGCAGACAGACTACTTAAGCTGGATCTTGTAGGATTCATAGGAGTTTGCTAGAGAGAGAGAGAGAGAGAGAGAGAGAGAGAGAGAGAGTGTGTGTGTGTGTCTGTGTCTTACAGATCAGCCAACTTTTTTTTATAAAGGGCCAGACAGTAAATACTTTCAGTTTTGTGGGTCATATAATCTCAGTGGTAACTACTCAGTTCTGCTGTTGAATGAGTTTGGCTCTGTTCCAATAAAACTTTATTTACAAAAACAAGGCCTCAGGCCATAGTTTGCCAACCTCTGAGTTAAGAGGATTAAGGGGACACAAACCTGTATTTATGGCAGATAAATATGTCATATTTTTAATATGCCATGGTCCTTTAATGCTTTTGGGTGTTGTTGTTGTTGTTTTGGTGCAGAGCTGATCCTCAGGCTCTTTCACAGCAAAGTTGTAAACATTTTTTTAAAACTTCTTAAAACTAACTAGAGGGGAAATTAATGCACAGATAATCATCCCTTTATTAAAGCTGTGTGTGTGTGTGTGTGTGTGTGTGTGTGTGTGTGTGTGTGTGAGAGAGAGAGAGAGACAGAGAGAGAGAGAGACAGAGAGAGAGAGAGAGACAGAGAGAGAGAGACATAAGAGATAGAGAGACAGAGAGACAAAGAGGCAGAGACAACACAGCTACATCCCAGCCCATGTCAGAGACAGCATTCCAGCATCTTCCCCTCCTGACTGACATTCCTGGGGGCCAAGAAATTTCAAGAAGAGGCAGCTCTGGATGGCACAAAGCCTGCCTCTTCCAGAAGTCCTCAATGCGTGCCACCTTGAAGAGGGAAGCAGGACAGACGCTGGTGCTCTGAACACCCCCTCCCACCCCCCACACCCCCGCCGTTCATGTCCTAGTCGGGTCACCGGACCCTTACATGGGTTCTACCAGGAAAGGCTGGGCTGGTGTGTTAAGGCCCATGTCTGTCAGCATCGGGGCCCTCACTGTGTCCCCTGACCCCACACCTGGGTAGATTTTCAAATGTTGTCCGTGTGGCCAGGATGGAATTTACAAATGTGGGGTACTAAAAAGAACATGGGCTTTGGAGCATGACCGGGGCTCCACCCTGAACCTCAGTTTCTTACCTGTAAAATGGGTTGCTGTAAGGATTTTATGAGGCAGTGGATACTAAGGAGCCATGTCAAGCACATCATTGAGCATCTGAGAATCTTGGTTACCTTTCTGCCCTCTGCACAAACTCCCAACCAGGTAGTTTTCCTGCTCCAGGCTTGGACATCTGTCCCCTCCACAGCTCACGTGTTCTGCTATTGAGAGCTCAAATCAGAAAGACTCTGCCAATAGGCATGCATCAGAGAAACACTGAAGGAGTCCAATGGATATATGAAGTCGTTTCTTCAGATTAACCATAGAGATAGAGTTTTCTTTCATGAAAATAATTTCATCCCTAGTTTTGTGCAGTCCTGGAAACATCGCTTTCCAGACAAAGTTATGCTGTATGTCAAGAGAACATGGGGGAAAAAAAGAATAAAGAAAACAATGATCTCATTTATTGCCCTGCAGGTGGATCCCCCCTTGGGCTGGTAGAACAGCTGATTTATTTGCAAGGTTGGCTTATTCGTCTTACGAGTCCAAACATTCACCTATTTTCATTGTTCTGGCCTCCAAGGTGCAGAAACATGCACAGATACACACAGACAGATACACCCAGGGTCCCCTAAAGAGTGTCCCTCTTAGGAAGCAAAGGGCAGAGAGCCAGCAGAAAGAGGCACGAAAGAAAAAGCATCACGTGAACCAGATGGCCCTGTTGCTCTGATCTTGGGAGTGGTACCTGTGCCATTGTCCCCCACAGCCCCTGCCTGCCTGGGACACAGCAGTGGCAAGGTTAGGACTGGGGTCTGGAGCTGCAGATGGGGACTCTCCTCTCTTAGTGGGGACAAAGGTGATAGAGTTCACTGGTTTTCTGTTTCTCCGCTAGTTTTTTTTTAAATTTTTAATGTTTATTTTATTTATGAGAGAGATAGAGACAGAGATTGAGTGGGGGAGGTGCAGAGAGAAAGGGAGACACAGAATCCGAGGCAGGCTCCAGGCTCTGAGCTGTCAGCACAGAGCCCGATGCAGGGCTCGAACCCACAAACCATGAGATCATGACCTGAGCTAAAGTCAAACGCTTAACTGACTGAGCCATCCAGGCACCCCGTCCACTAGTTTTCAAATCTCTTGAAATCCTGGGGGAGCAGCATGTGGAGAGGAAAGAGGAAATGGATTTGAAATCAGAGGGGCTGGGCCTGCTTTGCCATAGGTACATCCTGTGACTTTGGGCCAGTTACTTACCCCGTGATCCTCAGTCTCCTCATCTCTGAAATGGGCATAATCTAATCTACCAGCCTATGGTTCTTGTACACATTAAAGGAGAGAACGTGTATGAAGGTATTTCTGTAACCCCTAGAGCAGGCCTCCTGCAGGCTTCCTCACCTCGGTGGATATGCACCGGACATCGTCACTTGCTGTTAAAGGCATCTCACACTGAACATGTCCCACACTGACCTGTTGACCTATGGCTGCCCCAAATCTCCTCCGGCGTCTTCCTCGTGCTTCCGGTGCTCCAGCCCAAACCCTGAGCCGAGCCTCAACTCCTCGGTCCTCTTACATCCACATCGAATCTGTCTGTTGCCTCTTCTTCAGAATAAGCTCAGAATCCCCACTGCCACCACCCTGGTGTCGCCATCCATCTCTGACTGGGACTATTGCCATGGCCCCAGGAGTGGTCTCCCTGCTTCCACCCTGCTCCCTCCCCCACCCGGCTCTAGTCTCAATGCAGCAGCAAGGTGATTCTGTCTTAAAAAAAAGTTGCTCAGGTCCCTTCTCTGTTCAAAAGCCTCCAGTGCCCCCGCCACACTGGGGTAAAGGCTGAAGTCCTCACAATGCCTGGGTGTGTGGGGGTCCACGACCCCTGGGGCTCGTCTGCCATCTCCCTCCCAGCTGGACCACTTCCATGTACCATGACCCGGCCCCTTCACTTCTCCTTGAACGTGCAGGTAGACTCCTCCTTCGGCTTACCCTCCGGCGAGACCTGGACCCATCCTCTGCCTGGAGCCTCTCCCTGGACATCTCCCGCTCTCTCCCTCCCCTCCTTCAGGTGCCCCTGCAAATGCCACATTTTCGGAGGCTCTGGAACTCCCGGCAGAAGCCACAGCCCCTGCCCCTGGCATTCTCAGTCCCCCAACCCATGCTGTTTGCTCCCCAGTGAGCTTTTCTGATCTGACATACTATCTGCTTGACTTCTTACATATTCACAGTTAGCTCCGTGAAGGCAGGGGTGGTTGTCTCTTGTGTCTCCTTCGCCATCGTCAGCACCCAGAATAGTGGATGGCACAGAGAAAGCACTCAATGGACACCCAAGGAAGGACTTCCGGATGGTTCTCTACAAGAGGCACACTCGATATTCACGGTGTGTGTTGGATTAAAAAGAAACAGCCTGGGTCCGTCTAACCAGCCATCTTGTCTATATCTGGAAAGAGCTTTGGGAAAGCAGTTTGGAATCAGACCAACCAAGCTTGTTCAGCTCTTAGCTGATGCCAGTAAAGGAGTTTCCAGAGATCTGCTGGGGAAGAGGAGGAGACTGGAGGGAGAGAGGCTGGGGGTGCCTGGGAAGGGGCAGGGAGTGTCTGCTGTGCAGGGTCTGACAACCTGCTGGTCCCTGGCAAAAGCAGGGGCCAAGGCATCCATATGGTGAGAGCCATCCTCTCCACACCCCCCTCCCCATGTGCCCTACGATGAAATGGGATTAAAGTAAGCATCAGAGGGAGCTCGGGGTGGGGGTGGGGGGGTGGAGAGGTAAGGGGTGTGTGTGCGTGGGGAGTCTCAGGGAGGAGATACCCTACACTCGACCCGTGGCCTGGAGTGGGAACTAATGAAGGCAATGTGCATGCTATTCATATTTACCAGAGGGAAGGCACTAAGGGCATTAAGTCATTTCCCAAGTCCTGGACCCAGGCTCTTCTGTCCTCCACCTCTGAGTCACTGGCCAGTCACTGGGCTGAGCTCTCAGCCCTGGGCCATCGTCTCCCAGCTCTCCCCCACCTCTTGTTCCCTTGGGCCGGTGACAAGACCAGGGTGGGACCTTGAGAGGCAGCAGCTCTGCCTTAGGAGGCTGTGGCAGAGTGGAAAAGGCAGGATGCTTACCAGCTGGGGGTGGTGGCCATGTGTCCTTCTGGTCCACCCAGTGTCTACTCCCCGTGCTTCCGGCAGCAGCACCCCCAAATTCCCTGTGAAGGACCTTCCCCTTCCTACTCCCTCCAGCCAGAGAGGCAATGTGGACTCTCTGTCTGTTCTGGGCTGGTCATTCCTTCCAAGACCCGGAGGCTGGATCAGCGGTGGACATGTTCCCTAATTCAGAGCCACAATGTGCTTTCTCGGGGACCACAGGCAGAGAGGTATTTTATGTCCTCCTTACTTGAAGCTGTGAAGGTACAGCCTGGAAAGCCAGTGATTATCTTGTCTGCATGAAGGGAGGCAATGCCTCAAGGAGAGAGCAGAGTTGAAGATAGCAGAGCAGAGTCAAGAGGTGGCCAGAGGCAGGATCTAATGACACTGTCAGTGTCCCCCGATCCAGCTGTGCCTGAGCTGAAACCTGGACGTTTCGGTTACTGAATGAAGACACTTGGTTTAATCTAGTCTGAGCAGGCTTTCCACTCGCCAGAGGATCCCACGTGGATACACACCCCCAGGCTTGGGCAAGTCAGCTCCTCTCCCTGGGTTTCAGTGCCTTAGCTCAACATGGGGGGGGGGGGGGTGCGCGGATTCAGTGAGGTCCCAGGTCTCCTCCAGTGCTGTGCTGTGAGTCTGCACCAAGGGCCACCACCTTCAGCCAACTCCAGAATTCCTGCTAATGGGAAAGAGATGCACCCTGGTGCCCAGAGAAAATCAGGCCAAGTGAGTGCCGGGCAGGGCTTCCTGGGTCAGACCTGGATCCTCATGGTCCCTTTTGTACTGAGGGTTAAGGGATATCACAAAGCCTTCCATGCACCTGCTCACCACACACAATTCTATCACTCCATAGGATGCTAATTAGCCCTCAGCCTCTTCTGGAAGCTTAGCAATAGAAGGCATGCAGCCAGTAGCCCTGCTCAGCCTCTGTGCACATCCATAGGGCGGGACTTCCTTTGTTCTCTAAAGCAGGGTTCCGCATCCTCAACGCTACTGACATTACGGGCCAGATCATTCTTGCTGTTGGGGGGCTGTTCGGTGTATTTCAGAATGTTTAGCAGCATCCCTGGTCTCTAAGCATGAGACGGCAATAGCATCACCCCCCACCCCCCAGTTATGACAGCTGTCCAGACACTGCCACGTGTCGCTGGGGGGCAAAGTCATCTGTGATTGAGAACAACTGCTCTAAAATACTGGTTAGCCAAGGGGACAACTCTTCGTTCCTAAACCTGAAGTGTTCATTTTACCTCTATCCTTCCCTCTTCCCACCAAAATCAGTCAATTGATTTCTCTGTTTCTTTTTAGTCTTGTTTTTCGGTTCCAGGGATTGCCCCTGCAGAATTCTGGCCTTCACCTTTGGGTGTGATTCTCGATGCATCACGGTCACAGACTCATCTAAGATGCTGATGAGTGGGCCATCTCCTGCATCAAATGCCACCGGGGCACAAGGACACATGTACACACCATTCTGTCTACGATGTCAGAATCCTCAGACCCCTTATGGCTAGAGCGGCAATCCTTTCAGGTTCATGGGGCTTAACCCTTTCAGACCTTCTCATGGGTCTGAGCAGAATGAACACAGAACTTGGGGTCAGAAGACCTGGCCCGAGTTTGGGCTGTATTACTTAATTGGCCGTGTGACTTTGGACAAGCCATCTGAGCTCACTGAGCCCCGCTTCTGGAAAACTGGGGAGACCTCACTGCCTTAGGGCTGCAAGGAAAGTAAGGTACCATCAGATCCAATGATCTCCATTCTCTCTACTGTTCATTCCACCTGACGTTCCCTCTGCCAGGTTAATTTTCCTAGGGCACAGGTGTGCGCGTGTTCTCCTCTGCTCAAAAATATTCCTTGGCTCCCTGTTTCCCAGAGGATTGCATCCTTTTTCGGTCACCCGGTGCTCTTCACGACTAGGTCCTGTTTCAATTTTCCACCCTAGCTAACTACTTCAGTGCTTACATGTTTTCTGAGGTTTTTACCTATAAAGCTTTGTTCATGCTGTTCCTGTACCGGGAATGCCTTTCTCCATCCTCACTTCTATTTATCCTCTTTGAGGCCCGGCTCACAAAGGCCCCCTCCTCTGGAGGGAGACACAACCTGTGCCCATCCTGAGTTCCTGTAGCACCTGGCATCATAGGTTCTGTCTGTATCCCACAGCAGCGGCTTTGGACCCAAGGACATTGCTCTGCGTAGCGGTTGAGAGCGTTCCTCCGCGGCTGAGGCTGACTATCCTGGATCAAGTCCTAGACACCACTTGCTTCCTCAGTTCCTCTCTGGGCCTTCTCTTCCTCAGCTGAAAAATGGAGCTAATAATAGTGCCTCCTTCCAAGAATTATTGCACGCATTAAACACAGTGTCAGGCACTAAGCCAGGCTATAGGATCTCATATGGGCTTATATATGTCAAATATATATCAAATGCTTATATCACAGTGCCTGGCACAGAGGAGGTGCTCAATAAATTTCAGTATCATCACTGCCATCATTAGCAGGCCCTGGGGAGAGATTAAGAAAAAAGACTTCCACAGGGCTGAGGCAAATTGATAACGACCAATTACAGGCCATGGACCAACTTCTAATTCCTTAGTGGCCTCCAGAGGAGGAGCTCATTAGAAATAATAACAGCGAACACCCACTTTGTGCTCAGCAGGTGCCAGCACTGTCCTAAGCATTTTATATGCATTTGCTCTATAATTCCCACTGCAGCCTGGAAGGCAGAGTCAATGAGCTCTCTTATAGAGACGTGCACATTGAATGCAGAGAGGGCAAGTAACTCACCTGAGATCACACAGCTGAGCTGAGCTGAGACTCAAGCCCAGGCCACCGGGCTCTTGAGCCCCTCTACACTTCTACCCTAACAGGGTGTGTTTGTGATATCTCTCAAGGCAGAGACCCTGGGGTAGTCCTTCAAGGGGCATCCTGGATCCGGAGAAGACAGTGGCAAAGCCCACACAGGAATCTAAAAGGTGCCTTTATGCGGGGTTATCTGTTGTTTAGTCTGAGCTCCGTCCGCAACCACCTGGGATTGGCTACCACACTGCAGGCCCAGAAAACATCTGGAGCCCAGACGTGTCTGCCATTCCCTGGGCCAAGAAAACGTATGCACAATTTTCAAAACTTGCTGGTTCTCAAAATATTTTAAAATCCTTTGCAGGGAGCAGGGAAGAAGTTGGGGGGCAGAGTTAGAAAGAACATCCCTGAGGAAAGGTCTCAAACAAATCCCATGACCCCGATCAGTTTCAAATGTCTGCAGGTTCAGGGGTTCAAAGGCTAGCACTCCTGGTTCAGCGTGTATTAGGGCGCACTTAGGAGCTGGTTGGGCCCGAGGCCGTTCTGGGGTGTCGGGGGCTGAGAAGGTGGGAATCTGGGACAGCCAAGGCACGGACTACTCTTGGATTCTAGATTATGATGAGACTAGAGTCCTCTCTCCAAGATATGAGATGAGAAGGGTGTCAAGGCCCCTGTACCCCAAAACACACTAGTTATATAAACTATAAAATTGGAGGGGTGAGACTGAATTTTTACCTGAGATGATTTAAGTCATTGTCTCGTTATTCAAACTCTTCAGATGATGGAAAAGGAAAAATGGTTTGGCAGTGTCTACTCTCATTGTCTTAACACGGATTGATTGATTCTTTTCTTTAAACATTCACGTCTTTGCTTATTCAAGCCACATCCCACCCCATTCATTCACCAAACGCCTACCATGAGCACCTACTGTGTGTCAAATACCCAACTAAGCATGGGAGGCACAGCAGTAAACCAGAGTGATGTGGGGGCGCCTGGGTGGCTCAGTCGGTTGAGCATCCGACTTTGGCTCAGGTCATGATCTCGCAGTCCGTGGGTTTGAGCCCTGCATCGGGCTTACTGCTGTCAGCACAGAACCCGCTTTGGATCCTCTGTCTCCCTCTCTCTCTGCCTCTCCCCGACTCATGCTCGTTCTCTCTCTCTCTCTCTCTCTCTCTCTCTCTCTCTCTCAAAAATAAATAAACATTAAAAAAAAGAAAAGAAAAGAAAAGAAAACAGAGCAACGGTGCCCTCCCTTCATGCCTGACCGTGGGGCCTGGTCAACAGGATCCCAGCCCCTGTATTCCCTTCCAGCTCCTCTCCAACCAACACTCCCAGCTTTCAAAACTCAAATAAGATCATGACTTCTTAAAAGCAAACATGTATGGCATATAACTAAAGACCAATTTAAAACCACTGGATATAGTTTCAGCTCCGGGACAAGAATCCCCATGCTCAACCAACCCAAATAATTAGCAGGAGCAGCATCTGTGCTTTGGGGAAGGCCTATGCTGAGTTATTACCACAGCGGACGAGCTATTTAACACAACGTCAGGCTCTCTGTAAGGATTTTTCTAGGGAGGCTTTTCTTCTCCACAAAGGGTTCAGAAGAAATCCCTTCAGGTCAATTTCAGCCATAGTTTTGCTTGTTCTGATCAATGGTCTTGTTTGATTGCCACTGGGACAGTTTAACTGACCAGGTTCCCCTTTTCCTAATGCCTTCCAGGAAGCTCGGAGCCCTGTTTACGGCTCACCAGAGCAAGCATATAGAGAGTGGTAGAGGGTTCATTTCTAAATTCATCTCATTTCTGGCTCTTTTTTGTGTCTTCACCTCTGTTTTTCTTTTATTTCTGTCACTGAGTTCACATTTAGTTTATCTTTATATAACCTTGAAAGCAAACTTTAATCCTTTTTGGAACAGGGTGGTAGGTAAAACAGAATTAAGAATGGAATGAAATAAAATAAAGTAGAATGAAATAAAGTAACGGTTTTGAGCTTGAAGTTTTGAAAAATTCCAGGTCTGCCCATATACCAAGATGACATATATATAAGCATTCACACTAAAATACAAAGAGTACATTCTAGCATCGTCTTCCCAAAGGCCTACCAACATGGAAATAGATTGATATTCCCATCCCAACTGATGCATCTGGCAGAAACAAATTTAAGTGCCGGTGTGTCTGCTAATGACCTTCCCATCCCAAGAGAAAATCGCTTTCCCTGCCACCTTCCGCTAACAAGTATTAAGAGGTGGTCAGCCTTCCTTTCCTTTGCTTGACCTATTTGTTGAACTTTGCATCGTGGTCATGGGCAAAAGGCAACAGCAGGCCTCTCTCAGGCCACAGGCCCCCTTGGCCCTGCTTCGGTCAGAGGTGAGAGACGGAAGCGGCCTCGTGCCATCTTTCAAAGCGCCAACACCAGTGCCTCGAGTTTTAAGCACAAAGAACCAACACGCTCAGAGCCAGGGCACAGACCTATTTAAATGCCCCTCATGAGCCAGCACAGAGCACTGGCAGTCCTGGGGACACAGCTGATGCGGATTTCCTCAGAAGGCTGGACCCTCCAACTGGAAAACAAAACTGCTTTCCTTTAATTCAACTTAACATGTATTTATTGAGCACCTACTATGTGAACAGCATATTAGACACAAGTATACAGGCATGAAATGAACAAGGAGTAGGTATGTGCATTTATACATGCACAAATAAGCAAATTAGCAAGCAAGCAAATGCACGCACGCAAACTTCACGCATGCCCTCACACGTATATGTTCCCTGCCTTCAAGGAGCTCACAGTCCAGCTGGGGGTGAAGTCCAGCTGGCCTACAGTCCTGGCTCGCTACCTTCCACCAATTTCTACGGAGACTCGGAGACTCTACAACGTAGCTTAAGCATCACCTCCTCTGAGAAGCCTGTCCTGATCTCTCTCCAGCCTGTGTCTCCCCAGGCAGGTCAGGTGGCCCGGGTGTTACTAGGCCTAGTAGCAGTACTGATGCTATGAGATACTCACAACACCCAGGCTGTGCTACATAACTATCTGCAGAACGGAAGAGGGGGCGAGGGAGTGAATGAATAAATGAGTAAGTGGACGATGTTGCTGTTTTTCCCAGTGAACTGAACCAGGACTATCGACTCTGAGCAGCTGCTGTGTGTCAGGCATGGTGTTAGATGCGTTTCACATGTTATTTACTTCTTACGAGAACCTTACGATGGAGGAACTGTCATTATCTCCATTTTTCAGACGGCAAAACTGAGACCCTAGGAGGTTGTCTGACAGGTCTCGATTTCACCTATAGGCAAAGGAGGAGCCAGGATGAATCCAGGCCCCTTGACACCCAAAGGGGAAGATGAGGGACAGATGGTTAGGTGATTTCCAAGGTGCTCATTTTCTACTTTGGCGGCGTTAGGATCCTTGGTTTTTCAGGACGCTCAAGTCTCTGGGTTACAGTTTAGAAGGAGGGCGTAGGGTGGTAGAACGCAGCTTGGTGGCTGCTGGCTCGCACCTGGGCACCCGGCTCTCCAGGAATGGTCACCAGGGAGGGGCAGGCAATGGGCTGAGCGGCTGGAGTCAGCCCTGCGCACAGTCGTCTCCGCCTGGACAGCAGGGGCCCTCGGCCAGCCAGCCCGTCCCCTCTGCCCTTCCCCTCCTCCAGCAGGGCCCCTTCCTTTGCTTGTCTCTCTCCCCACCCAGTCTGCTGAAGGAAGGGGTGGTTTGATTCTGCAAACTAAGCAAATCAGGGCCCCAGCTGCTGGAGGAATGTTTGCATCTTGCCCCATCCGGCAGAAATGCAATCTATCGCTTTAATCCCCAGCCACCAAGAACCAACATCTCGATGCCAACACGGTGGCTCCAGGGGCCTGGGGAACTGTAAAGATGTTCTCTGGCCAGGACAGACAGTCCTATCCTGAGGCATGGTGCAACCATCAGCTGGCATGGCATGCTGTCCTGTCAGACATTTACCTGTGGTGGCCGGGGGAAGGCCAGAGAACAAATTGGTACAAAGGAATGAACGTGGGCTTTGGTGTAAGAGGCCCTGAGTGCAAGGCCCAGCTTCATCATGACTTCTTTGTGCCTCAGTTTCCTCACTTTTAAAAATGAGGACAACAACAGTGCCATCTGGTTTGCTGTGTGGAGGAAGTGAAACTGCTCATGTAAAGTCCCTACATCCCAGGGTCTGGCACAGAGATGCGTACGATTCACCGTAGATCTCGAGGGGTCGCAGTGTAGGAGGGTCTGGGTCAGATCTGGGCTCTACTAGGATCCCTCTGTGCAGAAGGACCGGAGGGGACAAGACTGCAGCAGGGCTCCCGGGCAGGAGGCTGGGGACAATAAGCCCCGGGCAACAGAAATGGTTTGCACTCACCCCTGGGTTCCTTCTGTTACTGGTGCTCTGAGCACCCAACCCATCAGCTGAGTCATGCTCGGTCCCTTATGTCCACCATATCCTTCGGTAATCACAACAAATGAATCGAGGTCTTATTATTATTTTCCAGGCTGCAAGTAAGGAAACAGGCTGGGAAAGGTCAAGGTCTAGTCAGACTTCCATTGAGCCCATTAGCACACAGAGACTGCTTCCTGATCAGGGACCTGGGGTGAAGCTGTCCCTCAAAAGGCACCAGAGGGAGGTCAGTGTGAAGGCGTGTTGTTTAAAACCAAGCTGGGATGGACATTCCAGCGAATCCATTGCTGAGTGGAGTTAATGCTGCAGCCAGATAAGGTGCATGGGAAAAAAATGATCCTGAGAAGCCCGGTGTTGGGAGAGCCAGGTAAGTCAGGGAGTGGGCCAAGGCTAGGAGTTGTGAGTTAAGAAAGCTGAGTCCCTTTTTGATGGGGCCCAGCGCGGGCCAAAGAGGCTGGTGCTTTTCAACAGTAGTTTCCAGACCTGGCCGGGCATCAGAATCGCTACTGGGGTTGGTACAAAAGTATTGTCCCCGTGGCCCCAGCCTGGGAGAATGTGATTCAGTGGAAGGATAAGATCTCTGTGTTAAACTCACCTCAGGGGCGCTTCTGCAGCCCTGGGGGGCTGGGAACCAAGCACTGTGCTGAAGGCTGGTAAAATTGGTACCAAAGGCAGGTTCATCATATTATTCACCCTGATTCAATGTACGTTTGGCTGTCCCCTCCTTATCTGTCCTAGCGCCAAGGGCATCCTAATCTCAAACCTTTCCGATTTCTCTAATGCCCTGCCTCCCTGTGTGGCTAACCACCTCCTTCCCAACATCACTGGTCCAGCGACAGGCCCACAGTCCCAGCCTGTCTGCCCCAAGGCTGAGCCATTTCAGGAGACAGGCTCTGATTTCTTAATCTTTGCTCAAGCATCCCTGCTTCCCATGGCTTTTAATCACTCGCAAAGGGCCTGCTGTTCGGAGCAGTTCTCCCTTAAATGTGTCGATATCTTGTTATAAATCTCTCACGCTGCTCCTTCCCAGGGGCCTGACTCAGGGTCACAACCGCATTAGAGAGACAGCGAGCTGAGGGGCTCCTGTCAAGCCTGATGCTGGAGGTCCAAGCACATAGAAATCAGCCATCCCACCCACAGCAATATACCCAACAGGACTGTGGGCAAACCATCACCAAAAACATGCTCTAGAATGTTCATAGCAGCACCATATATGGTAGCCCCCAACTGGAAACAATCCAATGCCCATCAATAGTCAAATGGATAGATCCAAGTGGGGTTTCTTCATGGAGCATAATAAAATACAGTTATACGCAACAACGTGGCTACATCAAATGAACATAATACTGAACAACAGAAGCCGGGCACAAGAGTATATACCCTGCATGCTTCCATTTATGGGAAGTTCACAAACAGGTGCACTAATCCATGCTGCAGGAGTCAGGATGGCATTGCCCTGGGAAGGGGCAGTGACTGGAAGAGGATACAGGGGAGGAGCGGTCATGCTCTGAGTCTTGGTCTGGGGGCTGATCACACAGGTGTGTTCCAGCAGCGAGAATTCGTGGAGCTGTATACTTCTGATGTGTGCACTTTTTGTACGTATATTACACTTCAAGTTAAAAACAGTCTTGCCCCAGAGATGTCCATGAACGGAAAAAAGAAAAAAAAAAAAGGTATGAGATGAGGGATCCAAAAAACTGCCACATGGGACTCGTCTGTCCTCACTCAGCTACTGGCTTGCTGTGGCCTCACCTTGATCCCTGGACGCACTGGAGTAGGATGGCCTCTGTCGTCTGGCGGGGACTGCCTCTGATGATGGTGCTAAGGGACATGCAGAGGCAAAGGTCATATCCAAATATCTCTGACTTCCTCAAAGAACTCCACGGAACATCCCCAGAGTCAGCTAGACCTCTCTCAGCGCTCAATTTTGTCATTACGCCCTCTCTCACCAGCCTGTGAGGTCCTCCGGGTAGCGCTCCTCTTTTTGCCGTGAGCGCCCAGCCCCAAGTAGAGGAACAGATCAACTTCTGTTGACCTGAACAGCCCATGTTCCCACCAGGAGCAATAATGACAACAGGAAGAGCCGATGTTTGTACAACCTTTCCTGTGTTTGTGCCCAGCCTTGTTCTAAGCCCTTTCCAGATAGTATCTTATTTAATTATCAGAGCAGCACTGCGAGGCAGGTTCTGTCCACTAGCCCATTTTACAGCTGTAATCTGAAGAACAGAGAGCCCAAGTAATCTGCCTGAGGTCACACAGCTAATAAATGGTAGGGCGGGGTTCCAAACTGAGCAGTCTGGCTCAGGATCCATGTTTTTACCCTCTCCCTAAAGATGTGCTTTGATTTGTCCTGGCTTCTGGCAAGACAGGGGCGTCTACTATCCTGTGTTTGCTCTATCTACCTCTTCCCTTTGACATTTTATAGGGTGCCACCTTAGCCTTTCTTGGCCTTAATCCTCCTGGATGGGAGAGGCCTTTGAGGTTTATCTGTTCACATCCACGACAGCCACTCACAGCCCTTCGTCAATGTAACTGCCTTGCTCTGGACTTTTCCGGCCTGGATCTGCCTTTGCTGTAGAAACAACAGGGATGGATGGAGAGTCTGGGCTCTGTCACACAAGACAAGTTCGAGAGCCCCGTGGTGTTTTCTCTTCGGTTCCCAGTATCCTTCCTGGTAATGACTGGCTACTTTACTTCTAGGTTTAGGAGGCGTTGAGGAGCCCCCAAACGCCACTGGGCCAGGAGCCGGGGTGACTAGTCACCCGAGTCCCTGTTCTAAAAAGCGGGGAGATCCTGCTGTTCTGTCTACTCCAGGGGGCAGGGTTATAACCAGGTCCAAGAGGAAGGTGTGGGAGCCTCAATGATTGGAGCCCATGTGCAGTTGTCTAGGAAGAAAGCCTTAAGGCAAGGGAGCCAACATTTCAGAACTCCAGGCACGAGGGGGAATTTGGCACCCGCCACGCCGGTGAGCCTCACAGCTTCATGAGGGAGGCGTTCTGAGTCCCATTCTGTAGATGAGGCTACTGAGGCACGGAGAGTTCACCCCACCACGGACTTCAGGATGGATGAGCCCACAGAGCCCCGCTGGCCCATCTTAAAGCCCGAGCTTCTGGATCGCAGACAGAGAACCTGTTGCCACGTTTCCCTCCCAGACTCCAGGGCCATTTGCAACGAGTCCCATTTGTAAAGACTACACATTGGGAACAACACTGGAACAAACCTCTCGGTGCTACTGCCCTAAGGATTAACTAGGATGACACACCTCAACGGCTCAGCACAGAACTTGGCACACAGCTAGGGCTCAGTACCTACCAGTATTGCTTTTACTACAACTCCATCCTCTCCCCTGCACTCCTTTTTCCTCTCCCCTTGACCTGCAGTGGGCACCCCTGCTTCTGTTCCTAAGATTCCAGGGAAATGGAGAGCAGACCCTGTAGGTTCACCCAGATAACCCCTCTAGTCCCAAATCTTGTGATCCTTCTCTCATCCCTAATACTCCTCAGTCCTATGACTTCACTCTGGTTACTTAATTTGCCTTGGTTTCCTCATTCATAAAACAAGGTGATAAAAATCTTCCGTAAAGTTCTTATGAGAATCCATTGAGTTGCCATCTATATATCTATATCGGTATCTATATCGATATCAATATCTATAAATGCTCAGAGCAGTACTTGACTCAATGCACCACGTAAGGATTTGTATTATAATTATAATGTACATATAATTATAATGTACGTGAAAAAACGTACTGAGCACCAACTGTATACATACAGTCCCATCCACCTATGCATCTGGCCATTCAACAATTTATTATTCATTGACTGCCTCCTTCATGTCTGGCACGCTGGGTCCTTCACATCTGTTCTCTGACAGCAACAATTCTCAACAACTGTTCTAAGGTGCTGGGGATGCCAGGGGGATTAAGACTGCCACACCTCACCCCCCCTCCCCCTCCCCCATCTCTCCCCCATTAGACCAGGCTCTTATTTCACCCAGATGGCCAGTGAGGCACCCAGCTAACTCCAGCCTTCCAGATGGCTCAGTGCCTTCTCCCCTGAGTTTCCATTCTGGGTGGGTTTCCTCCTCTCTGGCCACAATCCCAAGAAGCAGAGACAGCCCCTCTCAGCTGAGGTCCAGCCAGTCAGAGGCAGGCACTGGGAGAGGTGCCACCAGACTGGGGTCGGTTAATCTTGCCTTTAATTAGCATATGCGCTAAGTGACAAGGCCCAGGGGTGACCCCACAGATGGTAGCCTGCTTGGCCGCGAGTGATAAATTGGGTGTATCCAGTTCTGTGAAAGGCCGTGTCCATGCTGGTTCCTGTGAGTGCACCTGTCACACCTGCTGCTCGGGGGGTAGTATGGCCGGCCCAGGCCCTCCTCAATGCCCAGGGCCAATGCCCAGGGCAGCCAGAGGAACACTGGGCCAAAGTGGAGGTAGGGAGGGTGGGAATCTCCATTTTCCCTGGGCCTCCAAGATTGGCTTAGTCCGACCAGATTTTTGGGATGAAGGAACGAAACATTTATTGAGTCCTTGCCAGAAGCACCTTGCTAAGAAATAGTAATAACTACTGGGTCAGACCACATGAAATTGCCATTTCTGTAAGTCAAAAAGGAACTGAATACTGACAATCCCATACGGTTCAAACTATTAGTATCTATCGAGCACTTTCTATGTGTCAGGCATTGTCTTCATATTAAGCAGGTGAGTCTTTATAAGCTCACTCTTGCTGGTGGAAGGTCCTCCTCCCTCTGGCTTTGTGCTTCAGAGTAGAAGGCTTTGATGGCAGTAGCCAGCCTGTCACCTCACTGTCTCCATCCCGGTATGTTCCAGGCCCTGTCCTAAGTGACTGACATGTGTCACCTCATTTACTCTTCACAGGAGCCCTATGAGATGGGGACCAGTGTCATTCCCATTTTAAAGATGAGAAACTCGAGTCCCAGAAATGTCGAGCAGCTTGTTCAAGGTCATCATAACTAGTAAAGGGCAAAGCCAGCACTGGAACCCAGGCTACGCCGTGTTGGTGGTGAAGAAGCTCATCTCCTTCCTCTCTCCCTTCTTGTCTGTTTCTGGGAGTGAGTGGCCTACAGGAGACACAGATTCGGCCTGTGGGATCCCTTTATGCAAAACCTCACAGGGGCAGGCTCTGTGCCTCCGGGGGAGGGTCAAGTCTGTCTGGAGCTGCCAAGGGCTAGGGTCTGGTGTTAAGAAGCCCCCTGTGGCTCCACAGGGAAGCCACCTTCAACCCAGCCTCCTCCCATCAGAAGGGCGATATCGTTATCCTTGTCTGCCTGCCTAGTTGGCTCGCTCTCCCTCTCTCTCTCTCGGAGAGAGAGGGAGTATGGGAAGAGAGGTGTTATTTATTGAACCCCTAAGATCCCCACACGAACCATCCCCATTTCACAGATGAAGAGGCTGAGGAGTGGGAAGGTTGGATGACCTGGATGAAATTCTCTGAGGTCAGACAGCCCTGCTCATGTCTGCTGGACCCTGTTTCAGCAAGGTCACCTGGGTCTAGTGGCTCCAAGCCTCAACTATCCTGAAGGTGTCACAACAAAAACAGAGCACGGAGTGGCCACACTCTGTGGCCACAGGTGAACAACACCATTCAGATCATAGAGTGGCCATGAGGATTAAATGTGATAAACCACAGGTTTAAGACTCCTAGAAAAAAATGTGTGGTGCTGAGTCAACACTCAATTAATGTTAACTATTAGGTGAAGAGCAGCAGGGAGAACACCCACCTCCTTCCTTCCTACTCCCATATCCTGCTTTTTTTTTTTTTTTTTTTTACCTAGCACTTATCCAAATCAGAAATGATAGTATTTATGTATTTGTTGACTTTCTTATTATTCCCCACCCCCCCCAACCAAAATGTAAACTCCACGAAGCTTACATTATCTTGTCTTCATTCTCTTGTTCATCGCTGTATCTCCCTTGCCTCAAACAGCGCCTAACACATCGTACATGCTCAATAAAATACTTGCTGAAAAACCTAGTATATTAATACCTGATGGCTTCTTTCCCTTCACAGAGTAGGAAGAACCACTCAGCCCACAACCCATAACCCAGGGGCTGCTCCTCTTTATAGCTCGTCCTTCCCCACCCAGCCTCACCCACAGAGGACCTTTGAAGAGGCACCATTCATTTTCATGGTCATCTTCAAGGTCTCTCTCCCCCGCCTGCAGCCCCCAGCAATGTGTCGCTCACACTCACATCCCTGGCTCTCTGCAACTTCCACGGCCTCAGTGGCCCCTGCCAGAAGGCAGAGCCCCCTTAAGCCCTACCCGATCACAAGGCCACTGCCTGGCCAGCTTCCCTCTCTCTCAGCATAAAGCGGGAAGAAGCCCTTTTCCCTGTCAGGCCCACAGAAGTGAAAAATAAATATCCCACGCTGCTGGCTGACTCCAGCTCTACCTTCACTGCTTCCAGGGAGCCCTTGGTCTTCAGATTTTCCCCTTTTTGGCTTGATTAACACAATGCCAGCTCCCTGCTGCCCAGCCTTCTGAGAGGCATGCTTTGCTTTTAATTCAGCTGACCTCAGCTCCTGCAGGGAGGGCTCATATGTGAAAATCCAGGGGCAAAGGATGGGTCTGGCATGTCCTGGTTGTAAAAAGCATGGGCAAGTTTTGGCAAAGCCCAAGAACTTTTCAAGTCAAGGCAAAGACCAGGGGGTCTCTGCAGGCATCTCCTTTTGCCTCTTCCTGCACGTGGCTGGGGACTTCTGGTCCTTCAAGTGGATCACATCTGGAGGGATCGGCTGGTGGCCACATCTGGAGCCCTCTGAAGCCAGCCACGCCTCTGCTCTTTGTTTACTAGCCGATGGCAGGCAGCAAAGTGGCTCCAGAAAGGGAGAAAAATGCATAAGGGAAACCGTTCTTCTCGTCCACAAAAGGTGGGGTAACCTTTGATGTAAAACAAAGCATTTTCTCCTTGTCCTTTCCCTAAAGTCCCTTTCTCTGAAAGAGAAAAGCAGGAGAAAAATGAGTGCCACTTCAAGAAGCTGGTTTCTCCCGATCCCCGAGTGCATCAAAATACAGACTGGATCTTGGTGTGTGTGTGCGTGCATGTGTGTGTGAGTGTGTGTGTGAGTGTGTGTGTGTGTGTGTGTGTGTGTGTGTGTGTGTGAGCATGTGTGTCTCAGGGCTGCGCACGAATGCAGCATCTTAAGCAGGTCTAGAGTTAGCATCTGCTTAGGAGTCAATAGATGGGATTCAACTCAGTGAACAGTTATCGAGTGCCCCAGCTGGCGCTGAGGACGAGAGGGTGACAAGACAGCTCAGGCTGCCAGGAGCTTGTAGGCTGTCTGTACCACGCCAGGCTGGGCTGGTCTTGCTGCGGGCACAGCATGCCCACAGGGAGCACTGGCCAGAAGAGGGCATGACGGCTGCTCTCCGCAATTGCACAGCACAAAGACTGACTTTTATGTGGTCCCAGCTAAGCTAAGGCCGGCCGTCACGCAGATGGCTTCTCTACCCCACCTGGCTGTTCCATTCGCGGCCCCCCAACTCTGCAGACAGTAAGCTCTGGCTAAGACTCTAGCTCACAAAACTAACCGCACGGACAGCTGCCCTTTACTGAATGTCCACCATGTGCTGTGTGGCACTGTTCTAAGTGCTTTACTTGATTTTTATCTCCGTCCACAACCCTACGAGATTGACACTACGGACACCCAATCCCTTTTCCATAAGCCCTTGGGGCCAAGATGCGGTTCAGAATTAAGAAATGTTTGCATTTCAGAAAGATGATACAGTGGACTGCTGTATATTACGGACACACACAGAGGATCCAGGAAGAAGCCCGTAATCAATCACCTGCACACATCTGCAACAACTCGTAGGGATAACCTCACTTGGAATGATAAGACTACAAGAGCCCTGTGTCCTATGGGCCAGTTTGAGCCACCGAACCAATTTCTGCCAATGTATGGAAAAAACGCCTCTGGTTTCCAGAGCGTTCTGGGTTTTGGAGTTGCAGATAATAGACTATGAAGCCCTACTCTGCAGAGAAGAGTGAAATGTGGAAAGGTAGAGCCGGGGAAGAGAGGCAGGCTTTATCCCCAAGCCAACCACCTCCCGAACTGGGCTCTCAGCCCCTGCACATCGCACAGCCTTTGAGTCCGTTGTTGTGTTCCTACCCTGCGACCCCAAATGCATCTTATGCTTTACTGTCTGGGACTGGGATGTAAACTGGCTTGCTGAGTTTGGAAATCTGGCTTTCATAATATTTTAAGACTTCTTTGCCTACTCGTAAAAAGCAATGAAAATAAGGTTTTCTACTGAAAGAAAAAAAAATGCATGCATATGTGGGAACTTCTGAAGAGTTAATCTCCACGGATGCAAAGACCTGCAGACGCTGCTCCCAGCACACCTCCCCAGACCTAGTGGTATTCACACGCTTTTGTTCCCACCCGAGAGCCAACCACACAGGTTACTGAACACACCGGGGACTTTCGTTCCTGTGGCTTTTGCAAATACTGTTCCTTACTGCCTTGAATGCCCCCCAATTCCTGTTACTGTTTGGCCAACTCCTATTCATCCTACAGAAGCCCTTCCTCGGTGAGGCATGTACTGATCTGATCTGGGATCACAGAATGAATTGCTGTGTCCCTCTTGGCCCTGCTCAGAGCTGCGAGGCTCCTGGTTAACTCTCTCGGGGCACTTTCCACTGAGCATTTGACCAGATGCCAGCAGACCCTGCCTGTTCTTTGGGATCCGGACAAGCCAGGCACCAGCTCCCAGTTCCACACCCTTCTGAAGTCAAAGCCTCCCTCAAGTTGTCTGGAGATCGCAGAGTCCGCGGGCTTCTGCAGCCTCCAGTCTTCTTCCTCTGGGCTGTCTCATTCACACAAGGACCAGCACCTTCTCAAGGCCCACCACCAATCCAGTGCACAAAGCACACATCAGCAGAGCAGACTATCCTAGACACGTGCAGTTGGGGTGGCTGGAAGGGAGGTGATGTTTCCACTGTAGAAATACAGCCCATCTCAAACTAAAGGGAGGGTGCTGTTCTTAAATGTCCCCCACAGGATGATGCCTTACTCCGCTACCCTTTGGGGTCCCAAGCCTCTGACCATCTCACCCTGTTCTCTTCTTGCTTCTGTTCCACCCTCACAGGAGCAGATCTAACTCCGACTCCTGTTTCCTTCACTTTTCCCTCGTGCAGGCCCTTCCCATCACCCCCCACCCCATCCCCTGGGCCTCAGGCTCCCACCTTCTACTGCAAGCTGCTCATCCAGACTTTTCCCCACAGCAGGCAGCATCCTTCTGGGGGATCGGTTATTTAATAGCCTCATATAAAATGGCTCTGCTTATTACAGTTGTTTACTGTCTGTCTTCCCTGCGTCTGTTTTGCCTAGCAGTGTCCTCTGTCTCTAGCACAATGCTGGATGCATAGTAGGGCTTTGATAAGTGATTTTGTGGAATGAATGAATGAATGATAAGCCAATAGCCCTGAGAGGCAGTACAAAATGCAGAGAAGAGTTATTTCCTACAAGAGCAGGGAAGACATAAACAGAGGAGAGTGTGTGTGTGTGTGTGTGTGTGTGTGTGTGCGCGCACGTGCATGCACATGTGTGTTTTCTGGGAGTGGGGATCATGGATGTCAGGCCTGGGAATACATAAGGTAGGAAGTGACAAGACAAGCCCATGAGATCAGGTGGACAAGCCCAGAGCCTGAGGCATGAGCCACCAAGAGCAGCCTAGTGATCAAGGGACAACAGTGGTGAGCTTGACCTCAGCACAGAGCTCCTGGTTGTAACTTTTCCTCCCTGGCATGTAGATGAGGGTAGGCCTCACCTGTCTGTCCTCCTGCCCTCTCCGTTCCTAAGCCTCCTAAGCTGGATGCCTCCACTTTCAGAATGAAGGGACCGAATTTGTTTTTAAATCTGCGTGCCCATTTGCATATAAGAGGCCATTATTGAGTCCCTACTATGTGCCAACTCCCATGCTGGGTGCTGGGGATACAAAGGTATTAAGGGGCTCACAGGTGTGGGGGAGGAACAGAGACATACACAGATGATCCTAACGCAGAGAGTAGAGCCTGGTGACCGTGAGCTTGTGCTCTGGAGCCAGACTGCCGAGTCAGATCCTGGGCTCTATCACCTAAACATGTGACCTTGTGAAGGTCACTGCACCTCCTTGCCTTGGGTCCTTCATCCCTAACATGTGGATAGTAATGGTGCCTACCTCTCTGGGGCAGTCATGAGTTTTAAATCAGTTAATATGTACAAAGTCTTCAGACACTATATGGTTTGCAGCATATTCTGCGTGAGCTTGATATACTACCGCTACTGATGATAATAGCCATTACTGTCACACTGTAACAAATGTTACTGCAATCCTTGCCATGGTCCTTGGGTCCCATCTAGCCCCTCTCTGACCTCAACTCTCAACACTCTCTCTCCTGCCCACCCCCCCCCCCACCCCTAGATCAGGGTTTCTCAATCTCAGCATGACTGATACTTGTGATCAGAGATCATCTTTAGTGTGTGTGTGTGTGGGGGGGGGAGACTGTCCTGTGCACTGTAGACATTTAATAGCATCACCACCTCCCTCCCCTCACCCAGCTGTCATCTACAAATATCTCCAGGCATTGCCAAATGTCCCCGAGCAGGTAAAACGGCCCCTGGTTGAGAATCACCGCTTTAAATACACTGCTCTCCTTTGCTGTTCCTCAAACAGATAAGCCTACTCTGACCCCAGGGTCTTAGCACCTGCTGTTCCCTCTACCTGGTGTGCTCTTCCCTCAGGCAACCACATGGCTCAGATCCTCCCTTTTATTCACATCTCTGCTCAAATGACACTACCTCATCAGAGACGCCTTATCTGAACACTGCAACATGCAATGCACACACACACATACACACGCACACACACACAATCCACATACCCATTTATTTCATGGCCCTCAAATTTCTTTTCAACCTTCACCCTGTAGCTAACTACATCTGACCAGAGTTTGCACTGGCCCCCCTCAGAAGGCTGTGGGTCCAACACAATGTAAGACGCAAAGCCAGACTGCAACTGTCCCCAAATATGGCTCCACCAGCCCCTTGAGCCTGTGCTTTCCTCACTGGGCAGACTCAGATGAACTGTGGCCATCACCTGGTCTCTCCCTTATTTTCAGATGGAACAGCAGAGGCCCAGAGATGGGGGCGGATCTTCCCAGCGTGGCAATGTAGGGACCAGAATCCCCATCTCTGCTGATGCCAGGCAGGGATGGCATTCTTTAGAAGCAGAAACGGAAAGGGAGGCTGGTTGAGGCCCCTTCACACAGCATTAGGGCAGGCTCTTTATCTGCAAAATGAGGGTAAGCCCCTTGTGGGGTTGTTGAGGAGATTAAACGAGAATGTTTATGAGGCACCCAGCACATGCCTGGTGCAAAGTAGCAGCCTAACAGATCACACCTGTTATTGCTGTTCTTATCATTATTATTGCAAGTCCTTATCGCATACCGAGTTTACGTGGCTTAGGTACAGGCTTTGGAGTCTGACTGTATTAGTGCAAATCCCAGATCAGTTGCTTACTGGCTGTGTGATTCTGGGCAAGTGATTTAACCCTTCTGTGCCTCAGTCATCTCATGCCTAAAATGGGGGGAATCACAGAACCTCCCTCATAGGGAGCTTGTAAGGATGAAGCGAACTCATGTATGCAAAGTGCTTAGCACTGTGGCCAAGTACCTAGCCGGTGCTCACTAAAGGTTACTAACACCAGCGTCATCAAGGACCATGACAATGACCATCGCCACCGTCATCGCCTCCGCCACTGTCCCCAGTGCTACCACCATCAGGTTCTCATTGTTCCAAACTGCCCATGCAGTGGGGCACAATGCCAGGCCCACAGGAGGGCTCCACAAATCTCCGTGTTGATTGACTTTCACATTTCCACCCCTTAGTTCCAGGGAAGCTTCTGCTTCTCCCAAAACACTCAGAGGATTTCTCAACTCTCAAAAACTGTTCTAACTACAAGAGAAATCACAGGAGGGCCCCAAAATGCACTCCAGACAGTTGTAGTCATTGAATGTTAAACCAATATTAAAATCTCACTTCTTTCAAAGGTGTTCATGAAAATGAGACTTCAACTTTTCTGCAAATAAAAAGTGCAAAATTTACAGATTCCTAGGATCTGCAGAGCCCCACCAAACGGAAGCTGATTTAAGCCTTGCAATTTCCCCAGGGATCCTGAGGGCAACAGGAAACAGAAAGGGGCTTGGACTCCTTTCTCCCATTCAGACCATCTTCTCTTGGGGCACCCACTTCTTTGCCCCAACCCGAGATGCAAAATCAGACGGAACTCTCCAGAGGAACCATGGCTCCGGTTGGCCCTCCTTGTTTATTCATTAGCAGCTTTAAGTCTGGCCGACGTTGGAATCGTGCCAGCAGGAGGACACATGATTCGGCAGAGAGCTTCCCGGCTCCAGGCCTGGTTTATTTTCTTCCTCTGGAGGCTTCAGGGCTGCTGTGAATCTCTGAGGTTTGGGTTTCGGACTCCAGGCTTATCGGTGTCCTTCACCTCCCCAGCTTTCCTACCCTCAAAACCATCTTTTCTTTTTCAGGGCAAATGGAAAGTAGGAAGGTGATTATTCAGAAGCCTTAAGAGGCAAGGACTTAAAAACCAAAGGGGAGGGGTGGGTATTTGGTTCCCAGGGCTGTGGTGACAACCCCCCCCCCCCCCCCACCAAACTCGGTGCCTGAAAATAACAGAATCTGTTCTCAGGAGTCTGAAATTAAGGTGTCACCCTAGTTGTTCCTTCTGGGGGCTCGGAGGGAGAATCCGTCTCAGGCTTCGCCCTGCTTCTGGTAGCTTTCGGCAACCGTAGAGCTCCTCGGCTCATGGCTGTATCCCTCATTTCTGCCTCCGTCTTCACATGGCCTCTTCCCCCGGTGTCTGTTCTCTGTGTGTCCTCTTTTCTTTTTATAAGGACACCAGATTAGAGGCTCACCCTAGTCCAGCATGACCTCATCTTAACTAATTATATCTGCAAAGCCCTTCTTTCCAAATAAGGTCACTTTCGGAGGCTCCAGTGGACACGAATTTTGGGTGGGGACAGTATTCAACCCAGTATAGGGGGCAAGGACTTAGATTATTTCGTACTTCTCCCCAACCCGTCCCTGGGACCCTCTCTCAGTGCCTCACGGAGCCCTCAGTCCCCCCAATGTAGCATGGAAAAGGAAGCAACACTGTGGCCCCTATTTGGGAGCACTTGGAGATTTCAAACCATTCTCCCAGCCAGTATGTCAGTGTAATCTCATAATGGCCATGGAGGGAGACGGAGTTTCCTCATCTTCCAATGAGAAAACAGCTCAGAGAGGTTAGGCCACTTGTCTAAGGTCACACAGCTGCTCGGTGGAGAGTGGGGCCTAGATCCCAGGCCTTCTCCCCCAAATCCAAGGCTCTTTCTGTCTTTCCATTTTCTTACCAGGGAAAAGGCAGGGACTGGTGAGTTTGCAACAGAAAACAGGTGGCTTGGAAACCTGTTGGGGGTTTGGGGAGAAACTGCGGCTGAAGGCGGTAAGAAGGAGTAAGGGAGTGTCCCGGGACACAGGTGCAGGGCCCCCGCAGGGTGGAGGGAGCCAGCTTGTTTTCTCCCCAAAACGAAAAAAAATCAAGAGAAGCCTGAGTTTGTCGGGTCCCTCTTCCTGCAGTCCCCCCACATAAGCTCCCTGCAGGCTCCTCCCGAAGACTCCTGGCGCTAATTCCGTCTTCACCGCAGGCCCTGCGAGAGATGGAAGGGAGATGCGATTGGGCGGCTGGAGCACGGGAGGGAGGAGCTCAGCCCGCCTGCAGGGGGCGCTCGGAGGGCCGGGCCGCCCGGAAGGACATCTCAGCGCTTGGGGGCGAGGAGGGGTGGAGGGAAAGCGCAGGCAGAGCCTCGCCTGGTTGATAAATGGTTATAAACTAGAGTTTGATAACTGGCTTCTTTGTGCCTATCCGCCTGGGGGCTGCCGCGCACCTGCTGTTCCCTCTGCCCAGAACATTCTTCCCCAAGAAGGGCACATGGGCCTCACTTCAAGCCTTTGCTCAAAATCACCTCATCTTTGAGGTTGTCTCTGACCAGCCTCTTAAAATCTGACCCCCCAGCACTCCCTAGCTCCTTCCCTGCAATTTTCTCTAACATCTTATGTATTTTAGTTTTCATTTTATAGCCTGTCCCTCTACATTGTAAGGTTCAAGAGAGTAAGGATTTTCATCTGTTTTGTTCACTGCTGAATCCCTAGTGTCTGCCATGTTACCCAGACCTCAATAAATATCTGGTAAATAAACTAATACATGAATGGGTGAATTTACTACAAGATTCAGCACGGGAACGTGAGGCTCTGGATTCAGATTTTCTAGAATCGAATCTGCCTCCTCACTGCCTGGTGTGGGACCTTTGGCATATTACCTAAGTGTAGCTGGGCTTTACTTTTTTCATCTGTCAAATGGGGATAGATAATAACAGTGCATATCCCATACGGTTGTGAGGAGGTCAAGTGAGTGAATCTGAAGTGCCTGACACATTGCCAACCTTTCACGTATACATCAGCTGTCATTATTATTATTGGATTGTTATTATTATTTGGGAAAGAACACTGCAAAGTTCTGCAGGAGATGAGGTAAGGGAGACACTCCCCCTACCCTCAGGGTTCTTTTTTTAAATTTTTTTTTCAACGTTTATTTATTTTTG
Organism: Herpailurus yagouaroundi; assembly: GCF_014898765.1. NCBI lineage: Eukaryota > Metazoa > Chordata > Mammalia > Carnivora > Felidae > Herpailurus > Herpailurus yagouaroundi. The sequence goes on from NW_024412413.1 coordinate 15,047,484, forward strand.
GGACAGAGAGAGACAAAGCATGAACGGGGGAGGGGCAGAGAGAGAGGGAGACACAGAATCGGAAACAGGCTCCAGGCTCTGAGCCATCAGCCCAGAGCCTGACGCGGGGCTCGAACGCACGGACCGTGAGATCGTGACCTGGTTGAAGTCGGACGCTTAACCGACTGCGCCACCCAGGCGCCCCCCTTTTTTTTTTTTTAAATTTTTGTTTTCAACCTTTATTTATTTTTTGGGGGGACAGAGAGAGACAGAGCATGAACGGGGGAGGGTGGGTTCTTAAGAATTCCAAGGCATCCACCAAGCTACCAGCATCTATCCCAGTGCGGGGCACAGAGTGGGCAGCAGATAAAGGGCAAATGCCTCATTCTCCAGGGCCCCTGACAAAGGATGGTTCTATGTTCCATGGCCTCATTCATGGCAGGCAGCAGAGGGGAGGTGGGAGGGTGGGGCGTGCCCAGATGAACTGCGCTGTCTGCTGGCTTTCCCTCACCTTTGCCTGGCCACGGAGGCCCCCTCAGACATCTGGAGTTCAAGTTCTGGCTCTGTCCCCAGCTGGTTGCATGGCTCTGGAACAAGTCACTTGACCATTCTGGGTCTTGGTCTCCCATCAGAGGCATGAGGGAGTAGAGCTTCCTTCTAGTGGTGATGCTCTTGGGTCTTTATCTCCATGGGCCTGACCGTGCCAGGTTTCCACCTTGAGGACTTGCAGAGGGAGACACATCCCACCAGATTCCGTCCTGACCCATCAGACCAGCATCGATGGGGCTGCTCTTCGGGGTCCAACCGGACTGCCAAGTGCCTGAAGGGTGTGGATCTTGGTCTTAGTGCCGACTGGGCTCCAGCTCCAGCTCTGCCCCTGCTTGCGTGACCTTACGTGAGCCACTCAATTTCTCTGAACCCATTCTCTTCATCTGTCGAATCACAGTTAAAACCCCTTCATCCCACAGAGAGGTGTGACCATGAAATAACAGAGCCTGCATAAAACCCCCACAGCAGTGCCTGGCACACAGTAGGGGCTCAGTACACTGTACCCCCCCCCCTTCTCATCCGGCCGGCAGGAAGGGGGAGATGAGGGGGAGGAAGATAATGAAGACAGCAGCAGGGAGCAGTTACCACATTCTCGCAGCCAGCGTTGTGCAGAGTTAGATGCGTCACCTGTTTCAATTTTCACCACCTTCCTATTCGCATTTTACACGAGAAGAAACTGGGGCTTGGCAAGGTCAAGCAAGCTGCTCGAGGTCACACAGACGCTAATGGACAGGGCAGGAACTCAAACCCATTTCTTTGTGTTGCCAAAGCCTTGGTTGTTACTGCAATGCACTGACGGCCTCTCCCGGCCAAGCACTGAGCCACTGGCTCCCTTGGCCCACCCGGCCAAGCAGGAAAGTACAGGCAGAGGAACAAGGGTGTGAGGCTTGGCACACAGCAGGCAGCTGAGGCCATGCCTCCAGGGCTGTGGGTGACACTGCAGCTTTTTATCAAGTTCTTTGGGCCGTGTTCTCGCTGTCTGCCCAGAAAGGCTCTGCTCCTAGGCTGGGAGCTGGGACAGCTCTGCTCACAGAATCCTTTCTGCTCTAACTAGATTGAACACTGTGTATCTGTACCCGGAGACCCCATCCATTAGTTGATTAAAAGCCATAGATCAGCTTGCCTGGGACCCGCCAGCGCCATTATGAATAAGAAGTATCAGGAAGTCTCTCGGCATAACCAATGTCTTCGAAATTGCCATGGTGACAGTTAATAAAACTTCGGAGTCTGTCTTTCGGTTAGCCAGCTCTGCTGGCGGGCATTAACATTTGGGATAGCCTTTGAAACCATTTGTATTTAAATGAGGCTGTGAGTGCCATATCTCAAAGTTCCACACCCTCAGATTTAAAACAACCACTGCCATCAAAAATGAGCTTGTCAAACAATTATTCGCAGCCAGCAGAAGTGGCTCTGAACAGTCTTAAGGGCTGCCCAGGATTAATGAGAGGCAGTAAGATTACCGCAGTGGCCTTAGACATGAAGACTAGAGCCAAACTGCTCAAGTTCGAATTCAGGCTCCACCACCTCCTACCTGTGTGAACCTGGGCAAATTACATAACCTCTCTGTGCTTGTTTCTTCACGTACAAAATGGGGATAAAAAGCTTAGTCACTATTTCAGGCAGTTAGTATCAGGATCCAGTGTGTTAATATTGAGGTCTCAGTTTGGGCTTCTGTAACTCAGTGCTTTATACTGGGTGACTTACGAACAATAAAAACAAAGCTCACAGTTCTGGCAGCTGGGAAGTTCAAGATCAAGGCACTGACAGATTCAGTATCTGGTGGGAGCCTGCTTCCAGGTTCATAATGCTGGCTTTTTAGTATACCCTCACATGGCAGAAGGAACAAGGGAACTCTCTGGGGTTTCTTTTATGAGGGCACTAATCCCATTCATGAGGACTCCACCCTTCCTCAAGGCCCTGCCTCCAAACACTACCACGTTAGGGGTCAGGCTAAATAAATTTTGCAGGGGACACAAACAATCTCTAGCAATGGCAAAGGCTTAGACTGGTCCACGTGTCGAGTGCCTATTCATTTACTTACTAAACATTTATTGTACACTGACCGTGTCTCCAGTGCCTCAGGCCTCTCTGACCCATACTCTCTGGTAGTGCCCTTCCACGCTGACTCTGGGCCGGACCCGGTGACTTCATTTGGCCACAAAAATGCAGTGGATGTGACGATGCTCCAGTTCTGAGCCTAGACCTACAGAAATCTCGTCGAGCTCTATTCCTTTCTTGGGGCCCTAGCGTGGCGACGTGAATGAACCTGATTCGCCTGCTCCAGCCTGACGGACTGTGGGGGAGAGCCCAGCCCAGAAAACAGGACTGACTCCCTGACCTACACCTGACTCAGAGGATGCAGGAGAAATCCCAGCGGAGACCAGAAGAACCATCCAGCTGTGCCCCCCCGAAACTTGTACTAGTAAATCCTTATTGTTTACGTGATTTGGGTTTTGGGGTGGTTTGCTCTCCAGCAATACCTAACTGACACAGGACACACAACATACTGAGAACTGAGTGCGATACTGCTCACACCTCCAGGGGTTCGAGGTCCAGCAGAAGAAACAACACCAAAAAATAATCCCATCACAGCTGGGCCTTGCGGGGTCACCCACTGAGCGGGAGAAGGGCACTGCAGGCAGAAGGACCAACATGGGCAAAAGCCGGGAGGTGTAAAAGGAGCGTGAATCTGACTCTTCGCTGGGTTTGGGGACAAACCCAGACGTTCAAGTATTTCTTCCCCACCTATTGCCATTCTCCGATGAGCAGGGGATCTGAGCATATGCCGTCCCTGAACCAGGAGGCATTACACGAACCAAACAACCTTCCCCACGTCAGACACAGGAGACTCCCGTAATCATCTCCACAACCGAAGGAGGGAAGAGTTTTTCAAAGAGGTGAGGACACTTGCCTAAGCCTCTCCCAGCCATGCGGCCCCCTGCCCCAGCTTTGGAAGCAGAGGGACAGCAGTTCAAACCACTCACTGGGTTTTGTGGGGGTTTTCCTGCCCCTCACTAGCTGTGTGACCTCAGGCTAAATACGACCCACCTGTAGATAAGGTGACACTTGCCAAGAGCTCAGGACATTTGCTATTACTATTCATTATAATTCAAAGTAAGCTAATTTAACAGAGGAGGAATTGAATGTTAACAAATATTAGAGGAAAGTGGGGAGTAAAGGAAGGCAGTGAAAATGCATCCCTTCCCCCAGCATGGGGGCCCTGGGGTCTCCATGCCTTTGGGGCCTGGAGTTTCGAGGTCAAGGGCTACTGCCTCCTCCTGCCCCAGGAAGGACACCAGCCCCTTCAGGGCCTGCGTTCCCACCCCCAATCCATCTACGGCCTGCTGCAGCACGGCCTGCCCTGGGAGGCAGTGAGGACACGTCACCCAGGACAGATGCACAGCTGAACTGTTCCCCAGGACACGCAGGCTGGGCTGCTCGCGTATCTGGGCTCCTGCTGCCTCTAAGGAAAGTTCTTCAGACTTAATCTCAGAAACCCTGGGTGGATTCACATTCGCCTGCAAGAGGTGAGCTTCCTACTTAGGGGCAGGACCGGCTCCTGTCCCACAGCACCTTGTGCTTGGCTGATGCTCTGCCGACACCGACTTGAATTTCTTAATATTTAAAAAAAAATTTAATGTTTATTTATTTTTGAGAGACAGCGAGAGAGAGTGAGAGAGAGAGAGAGAGAGAGAGAGAGAGAGAGAGAGACAGAGAACATGAGCAGGGGAGGGGCAGAGAGAGAGGGAGACACAGACTCTGAAGCAGGCTCCAGGCTCTGAGCTGTCAGCACAGAGCCCAATACAGGGCTTGAACCCACGAACCGTGAGATCGTGACCTGAGCTGAAGTCAGATGCTTAACCGACTGAGCTATGCAGGCGCCCCTTACTTCTTAATACTTTTTAACCAGGGACCCTGCATTGTCGTTTTGCACCATGGCCTGCAAATCACTTAGATTTTCCTGCTTGTGGCCTATTCAAGTGTGGGTCCTTTGCGTATCCCCAGTCAGATCTGCATCAGCAGGGATCAAAACTGAAGCCCCCTCTGGTCAGATGGACTTCGATATGTACTCATTCAACAAGCATTTCCGAGCACCTGCCGTGCCAGGCACAGGGCTAAGTGCTGGGGGTCGTGTGCAGGGAGTGAGGCATAGCTACCTGTAAGAACTCTGTGCATTCTGCCTGCACTCTTGACTTACCTTCCTCCTGTTCCTATACTCCTCCCACTCCGTGAACAATGCTGCCATCCCTCAATCTCTCCAGCTGGAGATCTGGGAGTCCTCGTGATCCCTCCAACCCCCCACCCCTGTATGCAGAACCACAGCAAGTCCTATGGGTTTTACCTTCAAAGCTTAGCTCTAATCTGTGCGTGTCTCTGTCCCCACTGGTACCCCTCCTCCAGGCCACCAACCCCTCTCATCTGGGGGCTCCGACAACTCTCAGCCGGTCTTCCCACCTCCATTCTTGCCCCATCCCATCCACTCTCTCCTTCCAGAGGAATTAGATGTAAATAAATCATATCACTCTCTTGTTCAAAGCCCTCCAATCACTTCCTAAATCTCTTAGTATAAAATCCCTGCTCCTAACCTTGGTCTCAAGCCCCAGTATCTCCTAATGTCACCTGATGCAGCTCCCCCTTGCTCGTGATTATCTAGCCAACCGGGCCTCCTCTCAGTTCCCGGAGTACGACAAACTCTTTCCTGCCACAGGGCCTTTGCACACGCTGTTCCCAAGACCAATTTCCCCATGCTGTTCCTTTCTCTTCTTTTAGTTCTGAATATAAATGTCATATCTTCCAAGAAGCTTTCTATGACACTCTGTCTAAAGGTGTTTCAGCCCTGCCCCATTACCCTGTATCCCATCTTGTTTTGTTTTTTTTTCAACCACCACTTATTACAACCGGTGATTATTTTGTTGACACATTTTTCTAAATTTTTAAGAATCTCCCCTCCATGACCCACGTCTGAAGAGTTCTGTAAGCTCCATGAGGGCAGGGATATTTTCATCTGTCTGAGTCACTCTTAGCCCTAGTCCCAACATAGTGTCTGTCACACAATCAGTGCTCGCTAATGAATGAATTCGTTTGCTTGCCAAATGAATGAATGGGTGAATGAATGAATGAGCTCACAGTCCTGTGCAGGAGGCAGAGAAGTCAATAATTATGATCCAGTCTATACCAGGGATGCTGCAGGAGCACAAAAGAAGCACATCTTTATCAAAATGAGGGATCAAAGGCTAATAATGGTTTGGCCGTGAACACTCCACAGGCAGAAATGTATATAAAATGCTTAGCTCTGTGCCTGGTATCCAGTAAATACTTAATACCTATTGTTGGTTGGTGGCTATTGTTATTCTAGTAGTATTATTCTTACCCAATATGTTGATAGTTGAGCAGAGTCTCAAGGGGCAAATGGGAATTAAACAGAGAGCGTGGACATCCCAGCTGAGAGGTCATGGAAAGCAGGGAGGCAGGACTGAACACGTGCATCTGGCTGGCTGGGAGGAGCACTGGGTGGGTGGAGAGAGCCCAGAAGGATGCATCTAGAGAAGCAGGCAGGGGTCAGATCCTGAAGACCTTGTCAGTCGTGCTAAGGGGCCCAGACTTTGGGGGCAGTGGGAAGCCCCTGGGGAATTTGCAGCAAGACTTGATCCGTTTTTGACAGTGCATTGCGGCATGTGTGCGGAGGATGAATTAGAAGGGGCCAGGTGAAGACAGTTATTTATGAACTCCAGGGAGCATATCCTTCCATCTCACGCAGCCCTTCGAAGGGCTCAGCATCCCGTAAAGCAGCGGGAGGGTGACGGGGTGTCGCAGACAACCCTGCCTTTAGCATGCTGTAAATGGGCTCACCTTTGGAGTCTCAGCCTCCAGCTGAAATAGAAACGAAGTTTCCACCACACATTTTGCAAGGAAGAGGACAAAAAGAGGTATCAAAGCATACCAACCTCATCTCAAATTAAGTCGTGAGCAAGAGGACAAAAATCCATCCTCTGTGGTGCCATATTCTTCTCTTTTTAATGTCACTTCTTTCAAACCTATCAAAGCAAAGTGTGCTGTACATGACAGTCACATAATATCTTGGGGGCTGCTCCAGAGTCCATCCTCCCTGCAAAAGGGCACCATTTTTTTCTAATGTTGAATTCCTTGATCTGAGGATATTCAGAATTATTTCAATACTCTTTTTTTTTTAATGATCTGTATCTTAATCCAGTGGGGGAATTTGAATTTTCTTCTGCCTTCTTATGGGGATAGATGAAAATGGGGAAGGAAGGAAGGAAGGAAGGAAGGAAGGAAGGAAGGAAGGAAGGAAAAGAAAGAAAGAAAGAAAGAAAGAAAGAAAGAAAGAAAGAAAGAAAGAAAGAAAGAAAAAAAGAAAAGAGAAAGAGGAGGGAGAGAGGGTGGGCGTGAGGGAGAAAGGAAGGAGAAGTAAAAAGTGAGGGAGGAAAGGAAGGAAGGAGAGGAGGAAGAGAGGGAGGGAAGGAGAGAGGGAGAAAGAAAGAGAGAGAGAGAGAGAGAGAGAGAGAGAGAGAGAGATCTGTAAGAATAAGATAGACCAGAATAGTGACTCCCAAGAAATACTTCAAATCACTTCCTACCCATCCCGATGGGCTGGTCATGACTCAGAAATCCAGCAACCGTACATTAGTCATTTGGACAGCAAAAGTTTGCTATTAAGGGAAGACAGAGCATTGACATTTATTGAGCACCTACTGCATACCAGGCACGGTGCTACACTTGCCATCTCGGTTAAACTTAACATCTTTTCTTCGGAAATGACTATCTTATTACCCTTATGTTCAGACGCAAAAACAGCACACTGAAAAATTAAGTGATGTGGCTAAGGGTATGCAGACAGCACATGACTGCTGACGCTATTAGGCTCCATGGCCAACACAGGGTAGCGCTTGGAGAGATTCCAAAGAAGTGGAAGGTGGGGCCATCCCTTGAGAGGCTTGGTGCCCCCTGGGCCAGGGAGGAAGATGTAGGCAGTGCCATGAGAGCCAAAGGAGGTTCTCTGCAGCCTATACTTTGGGACGTCCATTTGTTAGTTGTCCCGCATGCCATGTGGAGACAGGATGCTGACGCAGGCAGCTTAGGGATCAGGAGTGCTGCTTCACTGGAGTGCACCGGGCCTGTCTGTGCTCCGAGACAGGCCCACCAGCAGAGGAAGAGAAATCCAGCCGCAGAGCCTCTCCCTGGCCTGGGCCTCCTGGAGCCTTGCACACTGGCTGTAAAAGCTCTGGAGTCTAGCCGGCCCCCACTTACAACTTTGCCAGTGGGAAATCTAAAGGCCCAGAGACACGAGTGCCTCGCCCAAAGTCACACAACTGGCAAATGGCAACCCCAGAGTGGTCCCAGGTCACCTGGCTCAAGCCAAGGCTTCCTTGTACACCTCCTCATGCCTCTTACTAATCAGTACTAGGCTTCTGCACGATTCTCCAGATTCTGCTTGGATTCGTTCATTCATGCATTGATTCAAGAAACCTCCTCTGTGTGGTCCCGAGGCCCCACAACGAATAAATGTGGGCTCTGCCCCGGTTCACAGATGCAGCTGACGGTGGGTGCTTTGCAGGCCCTGCCTTGGGCTCCGTTTGGAGTTCTGCTTTAAGTTTAAATGATCTTGTTCCCACCTCTTCTAATTTCTTTGGAAACCGCCCTCTTTTGGCTGCCAGCTACAGTGAAAGCAGTTGGGTTAGAGCTCCGACTCCGAATGGCGCCTCCTGGGGGCAGAGCGTGGAACTACAGGTCCGAGACTGGCTTCACGGAACCCTTCTCAGGTGGGATTTAGGCAAATCAGCCAACCACACAGCTGTCACTCGGTGCAATTCCCACCATTCCACACTTTCATTCATTTACTCCTCACAGCAACCCCTGACGTCAGTAAACGGTCCTGATTTTTGCAGGTGAATGGACGGAGGTTGAGAGGATCGCATTCTGTGCAAGTCACCGTCACACGGCGCACCCTGCGGGGCAGAGCCTGGCTTGGGAGATGGTTGCCAACTCGGGTTAGTCAGATTCTGGCTTCCATCCGGGCCTTGTTCTTCCAATCTCCAACATGGGGATTGCAGAACTTACTTTTACAGGGTTGCCCTGAAGTACATTGAAGACAGTTCTGGAAAAGTCTTCCACCCGTGTTTAGTTATCAGCTCTTTCATGAATACTTGGGAGAGAACAACATTCGAAGCCTAAGCGGAGCGTGGGGCCCCTGGAGCGTGCCCTGGCCACCATCACCGGGCCCACGTGGATGCCGGTCAGAGGCCAAGGCTCCATTCTCTCTTGGCCCTAATAAGCAAGTTCAAAATCACAATTTTTAGCTTGCAGGAGTACTTAACAAAGAGGCTGTGCTTGGTGCCTCTGATCTCCCTCTCTCTCGGCAGAGGAGACTGGGGACAGGCCCATAATTCACAGGGACAAAACCAATACACGGGCTGACCCATGAGTTCCATCGTGAACCTTTCTCCCTGGTCATTGTGAAAGTTAATACAGTCTGGGGAAGCGCAGCAGCTATTTAAATTTCAAATGTGGCCGGCTGCCTGAAACATCCTGGCGTGCAGATCAGGGTACATTTCACTCTCTCACTACGCCTACCCCCAACCACTGGCTTGGGGTACAGGTCTGGGGGACTCGGATTCTCAAGTGACCACCAACACGAAGAACCAGGCAGGCCTTAGGGAGGTGGAGACAAAGTTTAAAAAGTCAACCTAACAGTCTCCATCTCTTCTTAGCCAGGGAGCAGAAGCCTGGGACCATACATTCTATTACCACTAATGTTCTGGAACCGACTGCTCCAGAACACAGAGTTCACTAAGGAGGGCTACGAGATCCTGAGTGGATGACCACCTTTCAAAGAATGAGACTATGCTTTTTAAAAAGTCTAATCTTTCAAAAATTACAAAGCTCGGGGCGCCTGGGTGGCGCAGTCGGTTAAGCGTCCGACTTCAGCCAGGTCACGATCTCGCGGTCTGTGAGTTCGAGCCCCGTGTCGGGCTCTGGGCTGATGGCTCGGAGCCTGGAGCCTGTTTCCGATTCTGTGTCTCCCTGTCTCTCTGCCCCTCCCCCGTTCATGCTCTGTCTCTCTCTGTCCCAAAAATAAATAAACGTTGGAAAAAAAAATTAAAAAAAAAATTACAAAGCTCTTATTTGGAAGGCACTTTTCAAAGCATTACGTCATCCAATCTCCTCACAAGTTATTATCCCCATGTTTCGGATGAGGAAACTGAGGCGCTGAGAAGTGAAGTAAACTCGCCCAGGGCCACTGTCAGTTTGGCAGCAAGATAGTTGGGATCTGGACACAAATCTTCAGAATTTGAGTCCGGCCTTATCCTGCCACCCCAAGTCTATCGGACAGTGCATCTGGAAGGCAATTCTTTTCTCTGGGATTAGAGACTTCACCGGCGTCACGGGTCACTCTGGGGACAGATGCAGAGGCTGAGGGAGCCTGGGATGAAGCTCTTTCAACCCAAGGAGGACAGAGGGGCTTCTCTGACTTTCATGTGGTCACCTGCAGTTTGCCTCCCTGCCCACACAGTGAGGGCCACCAGAGGAGGAAATGATCCCGGTCTTTTGAGGTGTCTCATTTATTGAGTTTGGTGTCCCTGCTCTAGTGCACGTTAGATTTCCAGTCTCTGTCGTTTTTAAAACCTGACCCGAGATGTGCCTCTTCCCCATCCCAGTTTGCATGGTGCAAGGCCCTCCCCTGTCTCCAAACTGTGCCCCTCATGAACCACCACTAACAAACACACCATTCAAGTAAAGACAGCAGACCCGACAGAATATGGTAGCTTTGGAACAAGTCCCCAGCCCACCTTTCTACCCAGACTAACCCCCAGCCCCTTCCATCTAGGAACTCCAGAGAGCCAAAACCCACTTCTCACCTATGAGGGGAGCCTTTCTGAGGATGCATTCACACGTCACCAACACTGCATCTGCTGTGCTTTAGTTAAAGCACTTTTTCCTGTCTGGGATGCCCTCCCATCCATGGGAGGTAGAATAATGGCCCCCAAAGATGGGGCTGGAGCCTGGGAGGATGTCACCTAACACGGCAAAAGTGACTCTGCAGATGCGGTTACATTAAGGACCTTAGGATGGAGTGATTCTCCTGGATTACCTGGGGGGCCCAATATAATCACGTGGTTCCTTGTAAGAGGGAGGCAGGAGGATGAGGCACAGAGAAGGAGACAGGATGACAGAAGCAGAGGGGCAGAGAGAGATCTGAAGACACTATGCTATCAGTCTTAAAGATGTAGGAAGGGGCCGCAGGCCGAGGAACACAGCTGGCCTCCAGAAACTGGAAAAGGCAAGGAAGTAGATTCTCCCCTAAGGCATCTGGAAGTCACACAGCTCTACCTTGACTTTAGGGCCTCTGACCTCCAGAACTGTAAGAATCATAAACTAGTGTTATTTTGAGCCATTAAATTTGTGATGATTTTTCATGAGAATCTCTGTCTCAGAGTCAGCTTTTCAAGAACCCAACCCCCCACCAAAGCCTTTGCTCAAATGAAACCTTCTCAAGGACTTCTCCGGTCCCAGCAACTCTCTGCTTCACCTATTCTGGCTTTTTCTCCATAAAACTTATCACCATCCAACATGTTCTGCATTTACTTACTTATTTACCCAACTACCTATTTATGTATTTATGTATACATTTACCTTCTGTCTCCTCCCCTAGAATATAAGCTCCAAGAGGGCAGGGACTTGGTCATGTTCATGCTTGTATTCTTTTCTAGATGCTAAGGCTAAGGGCAATCAACAAAACAATGCAAGGGTTGATAAACAGCTGTGGAATTAGTGCATTAATAATGAGTGAATGAGTGAGTGGCTTGTCCTTCTAATCATATGCTTCCTTGGTTGACTCCTCCAGTTTCTGGCATCCCCACTGCCTGTTTCTCCCTGATGGCCTCCCACAGAGGCCAGTCCCTCTGCCAGGCCTGCTGCTTGGTCTTTCCAAGCTTCTCTCTTGCTCTTGAGGAACCCAAGAGAACAAGTTATGCCATTCATTTTCCCAACTTCCGACCAAATGCACCCTACCCTTTTGTGGACGTGTAACAGAAACACGGCTGCCCTGGGAATCATGTACATCAGGTGGAGGAGAGAAGACTCCAGGGCGGCAAGCAGGCCAAATGCCCCCAACCCCTTCCTCTGCGCTCTTTACTTAAGAGTCCCCCTGGGCCTGTGGGAAGCACAATTATGTCACAGGATTTACATGCTTTATGCTTTTCATGAGTCCCTTACCACCTATCCTGGAACCATTACCAGCTGGGAGGAAAAGAAAGGAAGGAAAAATGGGAAAAGGGGGAAAAAAAAAACCTCATAGACCTCTTCCACTACTAAATTTCCACTACTCCACTTCCTAAAATTTTGGAGCCTGGTGACAAGACACTAGCAGATGTTAAGATATTTGGCAAAATAAATAATAAGCCTTCAAAATCAATGCTCTGCAGTTAGCAGTAGGCAATTCAATGGCAACTAAGAAAATGTTTGGCTTCCAAAGGGCCCAAAAAATGAAGTGAAATCTGTAGTCTTCTCTACTTTTCAAACACAAATTAGGTTAGAGCCCAGAAAGGAGGGAAGGGACTGGAGAGAACATTCTATTAAATTCTAACAGGACCTGAATTACTTTAGAAATTTCTACCTTAATTGGAAAACAAGGATCCAAATTGAAAACCTTCACTCATTCATTCACTCATCTACCCATTTAGGTAATGTTTACTGAGCACCAGTTATGTAATCCATGCTGGACCCTATAAATGCAATGAAGGGATGACCCCTCACTGTCCTCAAGAATAACAAGACTATAGACCAAGGATGTTAAAAAGAAAAATTGATTCCAGGGCTCCCATTCCAGAACTACTGAAATCAGAACTTCTGGGGTGAAATCAGAATTCTGCATTTTAAGTAAATACCACAGGCGACTCTTAAGCTCTTAAGAATCTCAACTTGAAGTCTGAGAACCACTGGCTTATCATCCCCACAGGATCAGAGGCTGGTTCTGGCTTTTCCTCCAGCGTCCAGCTTCCAATTCAGAGTGTCATTCTCCTCATCTGTAAAAGGGGAGATGTACTCAAAACTTGTACAGGTCATTGTGAGAATTCAAAGGAGACTAAACATGTCATGCCCTTGGTTCAGGGTCCAGCATGGTGTAAGCACCCACTCAATGTAGCTATCATTGTTATTGTTCTCATACTGCTGGGGGCCACCCCTTCCATTCTCTTATGCTGTCTCTTTTTCCTCTTCTTCCTTTCCCTGCCCCCTTCTTTCTCTCTTCCATTTGAGAAATAATTATCATGTGACTTGTAGGTTCCCAGCGCTGTGTTAAGCAGTTGGGAAGTTCAAATGTGATCATTGCGGACATGGTTCCAGGCCTGATGGAGTAGACATTCTCCATGCAGGAGAGTTGATAATAACATGTGAGCAAACAAAGTAATCAAGACTGCACCAATTTCTATGAATGAAATAAAGAAGGCACAGAGATAGAGATTTAGGGAGGGACCCTAACTAGGACGCATGGTGAGGATGTCATCTCTGAAGTGGCAGCTGGAAGGATGAGAAAGGCTTGGAGACTGGAAACTCCCAGGCAGAGGGAATGACATGGGGAGTTTTCTGGAAAGCAATAGTGAGCCTGAGGTATTTGGGAACTGAAAGAGATCAGTGTGGCTGAATGGAGGAGGCAAAGGGTTGAACCTGGAGGGGGAAGCTGGTCAGATGAGGTACAGCCTTATAGGCTGGTGATGGTCAGAATAGTTCACAGGCCTACACAGCATCCAAATGGATGCTGACCGTGGTGCTGAGGCAGGGGCCCCCAAGGCCCCAAATGCTCCAGGTGTTAACCCTTTGCTGATGGATTACGAGGAGCTGTGGGGGGGAGGGGTTCCTAGGTCATGAGCCAGACAAGACTTCTAATAAACCATATGGCCCTCCCAATGAATACCAGCTAAATATCATGCCAGCAAATAAGTCATATAAGGGCATTTAGATTTTATTCTAGGCACAACGGGAAGCCACTGATGGATAAAGCAATAGGGAAATAACGGCAGCGGGATGACATTTAAAAAACCCATTCTGTTTGCTCTGTGTAGATGAATGGGAGGGGCCAGAGTGTGAGGGGAGGCAGGGAGGAGACCTCTGTGCTGGTCCAGGAGAATGGGGGGCGGGGAGGGAGAAGCAGAGGATGAGGAGAGGTGGGGCCAGTCGGTGGTCTCAGCCCCTCCTATCTGGTCCCCAAGGCACACGGGAGCCCAGCCCGCCGATGGGACCCCAGGCATCTCTAAGGGCTCACCAGAGGGGAATGTGTAGCCCAAGCATCCCAGCCAACAACTGCACAGACAGGTAGAGGTGAGATTTCTGACCTGCAGATCCCTCTCTGGGAGTAAGAGGCCCAAGTTGAGAAATGAGAAGCTAATTGGTCTGAATGCTTCCTTACTCATTCCAAACATTCCCAGAGCTAAAGTTCAGCCCCAGCTCATGTCAGATGGAGACAGCCAACCTTATTATTAAGCCAGGCATGCCTGGCTAAGGTTAAATCCTGGAAAAAGAAAAAAAAAAAAAAAACCAACAACGCAGACATCTGAAGTGCTATTATCTACGAATTATAGCACCATTAAAGACGTGCAATTATTAGCCCTTCGTGTGTGTGGGTGACTGTCTATGTTCAAGTAACAAACAGTTTGTTCTTCAAGAGACAAATGTTAGCCACACTTCTATGGCTGTTAACAACCACAAGAATAAAATAAAATGTGTGATGCCTTATGTTTGCAAAACACATTACCATTGCTAATTGCCTAATATTGGCACGAGTAGGAATGCTTTCTTCAGCTAAACTGATATTAGATAAGAATTTTTTTGAAAGGTGGTGCGATTCATTGGCATTCAGAGCTATTTTACCTAGAGCAACTGCCCTCTGAGAGGCAAGCAGCTGTAGCCCCCTGATGCTGAAATGTATTTTTTCATCAAGATAATCATTACAAAGGACCTGGTGCTAATGTGCCATTTTGTCTCATCTTTGGTGAGAACTTGGGGGTCGCTAAATTAAATGGCTCCCAGAACTCAAGGGGGAGTGGGGGCAATGATATGGCTTATTGTTAAAACAAAAAAGAGAAAAAGGGAGATGTACTCAGAGGGCTGATGCCTTTTATCTGTTGGAAGATAGGTTTCCAGAAAGCACAGGTATTTTGCGTTTCCTGAGGATAAAGCACTGAGCATGTAAAGAATATCCTCGTGTCTCTCAAGGCTGCAGCACACAAGTTTCTGACTGGCTTAAGACAGGGGAAGAGCAGGAAAAGGGCAGGGTCCAGGTGAGGGTTCAAACAGCTCCATTGGAGATTAACACCACACTCCAGCCTCCATCACGAGATTCTGCGGAGTTGGGATAAGACTTTTTTTTTTTAAGGGAAACTCTTTTCTGTGGCCTGGAAAGGCACAATTTGATGGCTCTCCGTCCTCAGTGGAATGGCTTTCAGACAGTCCCCTCTACACCTGCTAATGCATGAAAAGGGGGGTGCTGGGTGAAACCGGCCCCCCCATCCCCCCCCATCACGTTTCCAGAAAATAACATTCCATGGTGTTCACTGTAACCTAGAGAGAATCTGTGCCTTGGGGCCTGGTTGTACCACCTTAGAGCTGAGCTCAGAGCAACTCAGAGTTTCTGGGTCACCTTTCAATGGCCTCCCCGTTAAAGAATATCCTCCGGAGAAGCCAGCTGTGGTTCTCACTGAGTGGCTCCAACCAAGGTCAAGGCTGTTTGGGGGTAGTACTGGGACAAGGGTAAGAAAAGGAAAACAAGCCCTCGTCCCCAAAGGGGCCAGTAGTCAGTTGAATGCTGCACCCACACCACACACAAAGATATGTCCACATCCTAATTCCTAGAACCTGTGAATGTGACCTTATTTGAGATGTGATTAAATTAAGGATCTTGAGATAGGGGATCATCCTGGATTATCCAGGTGGGCCTCAGATCCAACGATTAGTGTCCTGATAAGAGAAAAGCAGCGGGGAGACTGGAGATAGACAGAAGAGGAGGAGGTAATGAGACCCTGGAGGCAGAAGCTGGAGGATGTGGCCGCAAATGAACATACAACTCAGCCTCCAGAAGCTGGACGAGGCAAAGACCCGATTCTCCCCTAGAACCTCTAGAATGACTGCGGCTCTACCAACGCCTTGACTTTGAACTCCTGGCCCCTGGAACTGTGAAAGAACAAATTTCTGTATTTTAAGCCACCTAGTTTGCAGTAATGTGTTACTGCAACCGGAGGAAACTAATACACATAATCAGAAGATCTTACCCAGAGGAGCTGGGGTACTGCCTGGAGCCCAAGCTTTCTCAAGAAGGATCCATGGACCCCTAGATGCTCATCAGGGGATGGCTTTCCACCCCTGAAATCATACACAAAAATCTCTGTGACTGGGCACTCGGGCATTTTGGGGGGGAAAGTGTCTGCTTTCATCAGCTTTCATCAGACTCTCATAAGGGACAAGGACCCCCCAAAGTACCAAACACCACAGACCTCCACGAAGGCCCAGAGCTGTCCAGGGTCACACAACTCATCACCCATTCACTCATTTATTCTTGCAATCATTCTGTAAAGATTTGTCAAGCAACTACTATGTGCCAGGAGCCCAGCTGTGTGCTAAATAAGCAGAACTAGTAGATTTCCCACTATGCACTGTGAAAAAAATAGAGAGAGACAAGTTCAACACCTGGAGTCTCTACCCACTAGGTCCAAATTCCCTTAAGCCTTGACTGCTTGTTGCATCTGGTAGACTGTGGCAGGCAGGATAAGCCTCCTGGATGCTCTGAGTCAGTCATCGTCTTGACTATGTTGCCATGGGAAGCCCTCACACCCTTGTAAGTTCCAGAAATTCCAATAGGGCAACCATACTCCTGACTGCCTATCTCGCCCAGAAGTGGCCCCAAATCCTTGTTTAGACCACGTGACCACATTAGTGGTGTAGAAAACAGTCCCAGAGCTAACTGCAGGTTATGCTCAAAGCCCCAAGCCCAGCCTGTCCCTCCCTCTTCAGTACTCCCATTGGCCTTTGATTAGGCCTCTTAGCATTTGGCACATCATTCCTGAAAGGAATCAATAAGCTGTTTGAGGGCAGAGGTTGAGTGTTACTTTTTTAAAAGTGTTTACTGGGGTGCCTGGGTGGCTCAGTCGGTTAAGTGTCTGACTTTGGCTCAGGTCATGATCTCCCTGCTCTTGGGTTCAAGCCCCACGTGAGGCTCTGCACTGACAGCTCGGAGCCTGGAGCCTGCTTCTGATTCTGTGTCTCCCTCTCTCTCTGCCCCTCCCCTGCTCATGCGCTCTCTCTCAAAAATAAGCATTAAGAAATTAAAAAAAAAAAAAAAAGAAAGATGACAACCAAAGAGTCATATTAGAAATAATGTGATCATTAAAAAAAAAATATTTTTTTTCATTTATTTTGAGAGGGGGAAGGGCAGAGAAAGAGGGAAAAAGAGAAGCCCAAGCAGGCTCCACATGGTCAGAAGAGAGCTGGACAAGGGGCTCGAACCCACAAACAATGAGATCACGACCTGAGAGCCAAAATCAAGAGTCAGATGCTTAATGACTGAGCCACCCAGGCACCCCAAGTGTCACTTTTGAATTCTCTTCTCTGAGTACCACATCTGACACCTTGGAGAGCATTCAGCAGGCATTTCCTGAATGAAAAAACGAGCCGGTGATGTGTCCCAGGTTCCCATTCCTTTCACTGTGGCTGAGAAAAAAGTCACGAAAACTCCGTGTGGACAGACATGGGGACACGGGTGCGTGGGCGCCATGCTGCGGCACAGCAGTTGGCTGCATTTTGATGAAGATGTTCTGGAAATACAGAGAAAGAATCTAAAACGGTCTGTACCTGTGCTGTCCCGTGTGGCTCCCACTCGCCAC
This sequence comes from Herpailurus yagouaroundi, assembly GCF_014898765.1. Classification (NCBI taxonomy): domain Eukaryota; kingdom Metazoa; phylum Chordata; class Mammalia; order Carnivora; family Felidae; genus Herpailurus; species Herpailurus yagouaroundi. The sequence continues at coordinate 15,064,898 of NW_024412413.1, forward strand.
AGGGGGCTACTTAAATTCAAATGAACTAAAAAAATTTTAAAGTTAAAAATTCAACTTCCCGGGCACACTAGCCACGTTTTAAGTACTTAATACGTGGCTAATGGCTGTCATAGCAGACGGCACAGCCATAAAACATTATCATCAGTGCAGGAAGTTCTGGACAGCCCAGGGCTATGCCCTCTGGCCCCCTATCTCCACTTCAGGAATTATATTCTAAGGAAATAATAAAGGAAGACCAAAGTATCTCGTAGAGAGGGCATCATTTAAAACAAGGGAAGGCTGGAAACATCCCAAATGCTTTTACACAGGAGACTGGCTGTGAAAGTTATATTAACAACAAAGGGAAAAATAATGGCCCCTCACATTTGTGTTTGTGTACGCACTCAACAAATATTTACTGGGCACCTACTGTGCACCAGGCCAAATGAGGCAGAAAGGATCTCTATCTTTGTGGTTCTTTCATTCCAGAGCGTGGGAGGCAGATGATAAAAGTCCACGAATGCATAAAGAAGATTATTTCGAAATGTGTTAAGTATCATCAAAGAAATAAAAAATCCCGAAACCACAGACGGTGATGGTGAGGGGGGAGGGTGCTATCAACAAAGGGTTCTCATGTGCCTGGGGTCCCTAACCCTGCGAAGACAACTTAGCTTCTCTCAGAGCATTTGGATTAAAGTTAGGACCCAGGAATATGCGCACACAAGTGTTTCGTGGAAGCAGCCAGGGAAATGGCCGGTGTAGGCCGATGACATTTCCATAAGAACACCTGTACGGTTGGGGGGGTGGGGAGCAACAGACGTTAGAAGAGAATCCAGTGGCCTTGTGTTTCATCCACATTCAGCACGTATGGTTTTGGTTTGTTTGCTTTTGTAACACAGTCAAAGCTCACGCTTTCAAAAAAGAAGCTTCAGCTAAGTTAAGGGCACACGGATATATTTATGGGGGACAAGGAGACCACCTAGGGATGGCGCTGCTCACACTCGAGAGCCACCTTGTACCTCCTAGGTTACCCATCCTGAACAGAATTAGTTATTTTCTCTTCCACGTCTCCGTCAGCTTTTATTCCTAATGCAGAAATGGTTCCTGGACATGGAATTATAGTTAGCATCTGAATCCTGGGTCTGCTTTAAGTATTTTTGGATGGAGTATCTGAGGCTGATGGAAGCTGGCATATAAATACCCCAGGTGCCTTGCCCCACAGGTAGGATAATTCTGAGATGTGTGTTCTATGCTGGCTGGAAATAAGCTGTGGTCACCCACTGGTAGCTGGCTTGCTCACACATTCCTCATTGGTTCTCTTCCCTTCCTTAAGTCATGTCTCCACTCCTCTACCTTCACTTCCCATGTAAATTTCTAGTACTCAAAAAAAAATTTTTTTTTTGAGAGAGAGAGAGAGAGAGAGAGAGAGAGAGAGAGAGAGAGAGAACGAACACAAGCAGGGGAGGGACAGAGAGAGAGGGAGACACAGAATCTGAAGCAGGCTCCAGGCTCCGAGCTGTCAGCACAGACAGAGATCATGACCTGAACCGAAGTGGGATGCCCAACCGACCAAGCCACCCGGGCGCCCCTAGCACTCAAATTCTTGCTCAGAGTCTGTTTCTGGGGGCCTCAACCTAAGACAAGGTTAGGTCAGACACCTACCCTCTGTAGGGCTGTTATGAGGATTTAAAGACAAGAATAGGTATGTATCATAAACCCAGAGTGGCACCCAGTAGGCACTTGGCAAATTGGACATCCTTCCATGGGGGCTGCTCCCTGCTCAGGTTTTCTATCCACTCCCAGCATTGCCTTGCCCATCAAGCCCTGTAGGGCCTTCCTAGGCTGCCTATGTCCTGCTTTACTATTTCCCCAACAGCTGTTTGGGTAATTACAGATTCTAATTATAACTCATCTTTGTGATTTGGATAAATCCATTAGAGCCACCTTCAACAAACCTCCATTGCTCTTGTGTTAACCCTGCTCTGCCGTGAAGAAGAGGCAGGCAAATAGGTGTGCTTGTTAATGAGTGGGCTGTGAAAAGGAAGCTTTTCATAACAGAATCTCATTAAGAATCATCACCTAGCACACGGGTCTCAAATTAAAGAGTGTGTCAGAACCTTTGGCGGGGTGGGGGTGGGGGAGCTTGTTGGGAATGCATATTCCCAGGCCCTTCCTGCAGAGGTTCTGATACAGAAATCTGGACAGCGCTCAGGCATTTGCATTTCAACAACTTCCCCAAGGGATCCCCCACAGCACACACTCAGAAACACCCGGTCCTTTTGTTCCTTACTTGCGATGATGCTCACTGGCCCAGTGCTTGGCTCTGAGTGACCCCCCCATCCATTCAGCATCTCTCAGCGCACACCTCTGTCCCAGCCACAAAGCTGGGAACTGGGGCCACCATGAAGATTTGCCAAATGAGAGCAGGGTCCTACCTGCTACTTTCAGCACCTTGGAGGCCTGCTCTAAACACACAGTAGGTCCTTTGTGAAGACTTACAGAACGCCAGGGCCTTCCTAATGTAAGGGGCGGATGGTTCATGCCTCCACAGGAATTGAGGGGCCACCTCATTGAGGACCCCATAGTTTGATGGTGACTCCAAGAGGTTAAAATGTACCCCAGGGTCTTACACACAAAATCAGCGTGCAGCCCACTTGCATCCTACACTTTACCCTTTTCCCACAAGCAAAAAAGGTTCTGGCCCTCTCTCCCGAACGCTGTCAGCCTCCTAAGCCTGAGAGTAACCTCTGACCTCTAGAGCTTTCCACCCTCAGTACCACCTGGCTACACAAGGGAGGACGGAGTGGGTGGAGGGCCATAATACAACCTCAGTTGCGGCTGCATGGACCTGACCTACATACTTGTCCAGGGAAAAAAAAGTCACAATGTGTAGTTTTTTGGGTTGACTATTTAAAGTGCCTACTATGCGCCCGAACTCTCAGGAGTGCCGAAGTGACTAAGCTAATAAGTCCACTTATGAATTGGAATGAGCGTTTTCCTCCCACTGGTCAATGTTTAACAAGAACAGAAATCAAATCGAGTGAGTCATTTTTCAGCACAGAATTGCAGCCTCCACCTTCCATTCATCCAGGTCAGACAGACCCTGACTCATTTACTAGAAATATCCAGCAGGAGCACGAGCACTTACATGTTCATATGTTCATGGTGTGTGTTTCTGAGAATGGAGAGCCAGGAAGCTTCTCCGTGTAGTTTATAAAGTTAACACAAACCTAAACCATATGCAGTGAGGGACGCCTGAGTGGCTCAGCCTGTTAAGTGTCTGACTCTTGATTTTGGCTCATGATCTCACGGTTCCTGAGATGCAGCCCCATGTGGGGCTCAGCACTGGCAGTGAGGAGACTGCTGGGGATTCTCTTTCTCCCTCTTTCTCTGTCCCTCCCCTGCTCATGAGTGCACTTGCGTGCTCTCTCTCTCAAAATAAACAACCATTTAAAAAAAGAAAACAAGGGGCGCCTGGGTGGCTCAGTCGGTTGAGCGTCCGACTTCAGCCAGGTCACGATCTCGCGGTCTGTGAGTTCGAGCCCCGCGTCGGGCTCTGGGCTGATGGCTCAGAGCCTGGAGCCTGCTTCCGATTCTATGTCTCCCTCTCTCTCTGCCCCTCCCCCGTTCATGCTCTGTCTCTCTCTGTCTCAAAAATAAATAAACTTAAAAAAAAAAAAGCTTCTGAGGATTCAACTCAGTTTGAAAGAAAGAAAGAAAGAAAGAAAACAAGAAAACCATATGCAGTGATATCTCCTAAAAATTATAAGTCTTGACTAAGGGGGTAGTTCATTCTAATAATAGAATATGGCTCAATATTAGGCAAAGAATATAGTTCAATCACACTGATAGATCCTAGGAGATAAACAAATGATTTTCTCTGTACATGACAAAAGATATTTTCATAATTTGCTCTAAGATTTGAAAACCCAAGAGCATAGGACATTTTCTTACTGTTGTGGGCAGTATGTCTCTAACTAATAATCAACATCATACTTAATGATGTAACTGTTGAGATATTCCCACTACATTCTAGTACAAGAAAAAGCGACCCAGCACCATTACTTGTCAACATTATTCTGGAAGTTGTAGCCAATACAATGAGAAAAGGATGAACGGATAGATAGGTGGAAGCAAGACAAGTATTGGAGAGAAGGGGCCCAAGTCGTGAATCTACTCTGGTGGTGACCATCCAATCCAGAAAGCCAAAACTGTGAGGAAATGGGTGCTCCTGAACACTGATTATTAGAGTACAAGTTGTGCAGAATTTTCACGTGTAGCATTTAAACAACAAACATCAAAAGCAAAAGGCTTTTTCACACCTTTTAATCTAGTAATTGCCCATCTAGAAATGTGTCTTCCGGAAATAATCTGAGATGCATGGGCAAATGTCATGTTCAAGCACCCTCATCATTATGCTATTTACAAAAGTACAAAAGGAGGAACAACTTAAATGTCCAGCAAAATGTCCAGTAAATAAATAATCTTCCCTAAAAGTTGGATAAAATCTAAAACAGTACTTTAAGATGGTATTTTAGATAAGCAAGACTTACTGCAAGAAAGAAGGCATCACATACTACTAAATGAAGAAGGGAACGGTACAAAGAGTATGCTCCGTATAACCAGATTTTCTAACTAATAGCTCTAAGCATAGAACAGACTAGAAAGACTCCCACACAAATGTAGAAACTTACTATCTTGGTGTTTTAGTTTACCTTTTCTTCATGCTTATTAGTAAGTAGAAAAGTATTTAGAAAATACAATGTGCTATTTAAAGATTAATTTGACACAACACTTACGAGCAGTAAGTGTGGTGTGCCGTACTTGGTAAGGACATGCTTGTATCTCGGAAGGCCGCACCTGCCATGGGTACCCACTGCCAGAAAGGGCAAGGCCCGTCCGTGGGCCAGTGACAGGCTAACAGCTTTTTATGTACTATGGCTGATTTGGACCATGCATATCCGTGAAGAGAAACCAGATGTACACAACCATGAAACAGACTGTTTTGCGCCCTGAGCTCCGGACAAAACCTAACTCAATGGCCGAATCTCTGAGAAACCCTCATTCGCTGAGAAACAGCTTGAGGAGTAATGAGAAATGAGCAGTTTTTGCGGAGCTGACCTTGTGGTTCAAACCTGGCAGGTGAGGGCAAATGCCAGAGCTTCAGAGAGCCCAACCCACAGGGTAAGGACGCGTTCGGCCCAGGTGAGCGGATGAGACAGCTGTGATTCACCACACACTCCACTTCCCTACCTCCCAGGGAAGAGGGCAGAACAGGCATGAGAATGAAAACTTAACCACTGGCGTGGGCTGACAAGTGTAATCGGCCAGTTGTCAAGGCTGACGGCAGAGTGGTTCTCATCTCAAGCCCAGAGGAAGGAGGAGACAGAGGGGCTACTGACCTGGGCATCCAGGTGCAGGTCCGGCGGTGGGTGGGAGGAGGTGGGGTGCAGCCCAGGGTCAGCTCAGCTGGTCCCGCCCCTCCCCTAGGCACCACCCAGGCTGGGGCAGCTGACTCAACTCTGATGCAGAGAGAAGGCAGTGGAGCCTGCCAGCTGTTGCTGAGAAAAGACCAGAGCTTTTCCTGTGCTTTAAACCACAGAAACAACCCCACACCTCCTTCTGTCCTCACTGTGGCAACGAATCTTCCCTTACCGATGGGCCTCCCCTCCCTCTCTTTCCCCTGGACCTCTGTGCCCTCTGCCCTAGGTGCTTGGATTAGGGAAGCAATGTGGCAGCTATGTGACTGGGAACACATCTCATCCCCTCTTGGTTCTCTCATCTATAATGGAGGACCGACAGTAGCACCTGCTTTACAGTGCCTGGCACCTAACAAGCTCTCAGTAATGTTAGACTTTATTATTTTAACCCAATGCTGCCTCTTCACCATGTGTACTGTTTTCGTTTGGCTTCTCCAAAAGCAGATCCTCAGGCAGGGACTTAGGTGGGAGTTGATGATTTGGGAGGTGATCCTGGGAGGCACCGTGAGGAAGCGGGGAGAAAAGCCCAAAGAAGCCTTGATAAGAGGGTTACACTATGGGTAATTGGGGCTCAGCCTTGCTGGGAACCCTCTGAGAGGCTCTGAGCACACCCCAAAGCTGTCCCACCAAGGAGGCAAGGACAACGGGTGTTGTAGCCACCAATTCCCATCCTTCATTGGCAGAGGGTTGCTCCTGGGGTGTTAACTCCCAATACTTCCAGTCCACCTGGCTGCGGGCTGAAATGCCCCCATGGCCAGAGGACATGCAGGGCAGATACGCAGGAGTGTGTGGGAGGGGACCAAGGACAGGGCCAGGTCACTGACAGCACCTGTCATCGGGAGTGAGAGGTGTTGGGCAGTGTTGATTATGCTAAAATCTACCAGGAATTTCAGGGCTTATTGGGTAAGCTGGTCTTCCTTAGTAATACATTAATTTGTTCATTTCTTCCATCTCTTGTTCAGCCATTCACCAAGCAGCTACGGAGCACCTCCTGACTGCTGTGTGCCAGATGCTGCAAGAGTCAGAGGAAGGAGTTTGGTCTGAAAGGCAGAGAAGGTCAGGAGGGGAAGTCCAGGCACTCAAGGGACCAGCACAAGCTTCCTCCGGGAGAGAGGGAACCTTCGTCATGCCGAGGAGGGAGGAAGTGGGGTGGCCTGGCTGGACCTGGCACCCTCGGAAAAAAATGGGGTGGAGACAAGGAGCGTCAGGTGGGTTAAGGGTGTCCTGGGGGACTCCTACTCTCATGGGAAGGCGCTAAAGTGCTGGGTGCAAGGTCAACACTCAGTGCATTGTGAAGGTTAGAATTAGACTGTGATCTGTAAACAATGGAGAGCCATCTTTAATTTCTAAAGAGAGACGTGGTGAGTATTTTGAGGAAGCCGCTGTGGTGGGCTGAATAAGGATGCCTCACCAAGGATACCTACATCCTTATCTTGGGAATATGTTACCTTGCAGGGCAAAAGGGACTTTGCAGAGGTGATTAAACTCAGGATCTCGGGATGGGGCGAGGGTCCTAGATTATCTGGGTGGGGCTGATGTAATCATGGAGATCCCTAGAGGAGGGAGGCAGGAGGGTCAGAGGTCATGGAAGAGAAGGCAATGTGATGATGGAGGAAGAGACTGGAGGGGTACAGCCACAAGCCAAGGAATGCCAGCAGCTTCTAGAAGCTGGAAGAGGCAAGCAACAGATTCTCCCATGGAGCTTCCAGAAGGAACCAGCCCTGCTGAGCCTTGTCTGTAGCTCTGTAAATCTCACTCTGGATTTCTGCCATCTGCAGCTGTGAGAGAATGTGTATGTGTGTGCGGCTTTAAGCCACAGTTACAACGGCAACACGAAAACCACCACAGTGGCTCTGGGGACAGCAGGGAAAATGGATGACGCTGAGAGAGCAGCAGGAGAGTAAAGGGCCACTGCCAGGTCACAGGGGATGGTGCCCTAAGGGTGGGGCCACAGCGGCAGGCATGAGGGAGTGACGGATTAAAGAGGAATTGCAAGGTCAGAACCCCCAGAACTTGGCAGAGGCGGGAGTGGAGTGAGGAGGGGGCGAAGCTTTGCTCAGGTTTCTGGTTTGAGTGATGGAGCAGAATATGATGGCGGGAGAAGGCAAGCCCGAGCTCCAGGCCCTCTTGCCTCCCAGGGTCAAGGCAGTGCTGACCCTGCATCTCCATGACAGCTGCCTTTCTCCGAGGGCTGACCCTCAACAAGGCTAGCGTGTGCCAGTGAGCTAATCCGGACAACCCACCTCGTCAAGAGGGGCAAGAGAGCCACCCAGGGGGCTGTAGGGGCCATCTGGATGTTGCCTTGGTGACCAGGGAAGGAAGGGAAATCGAGGGGGTGGGTAGGAAGAGAGGCCAGCAGCGCCCCCTGCCTCCTAGCTTTGGAATTGGTGCCGCCATAGCAGGGGAGGAGCCCACTCCACCTGTGGATTTGAGGTCCATGTCCCGCCAGGGGTGGGGAAGGCCACCTGCTGGGATCCACACAGACTGACAACAGGCTGGCAGGCACCACTGCAGGTTTGGAGTCACCCCTCCCCCATCCTTGTCCCTATCCCTCCACCTACAGTCTGCGCAGACACAACGGGGCCAGCCGGCCACTACTGGGCTCCAGTTCTGTCCTCCGTCAGTCGAAACTGCTCCAAAAGAGGGACGCGGCACCGCTGTGAAGTGCTGATGACACAAAATTGGAGGATAGTAAATAAAAAGGAAGCACCCAGGAGAGGAGCCGAAAAGGAGACACCAGCATTTATACAACTACGCCCAGAACTGTGAACACCCCCCTCATTGGGGGTGGGAGGGAGGTGGGCCAGGAAGCCATGGGGGAAAATGCAAAGGCCTTCTGCAGCCCAGAATAGTCCCCCCCGGGAAGAATGAACTGCCAGAGTCTCATTAGACAATGATAGGAAGTCAAACCCAAGTGGGTACAGGACTCCCCCCCTCTCTAGACCAGGAGGACTTGAAAGCTTACAACCTTCCAGGAAGACAAGGCAGGGTGGAAGGGTTAACACCATCTGAGATGCCCCTGCATGCCTGGACCAGCGCTAGCTCCAGAGGGTGCAGGCTGGATAGAGCCGGATGGATGCTCTCAAGGAGCTCACAGGCCGCTGGGGGCACAGATGTGGAAATAAATGAGTGCAGCGAAGTCCTGGGGGACATCTGATGAAAATCTAGATGGCATATGGTGGGCACTGGGGCCGCTCTGACAGAGGGGTCTGTTCCACCTGGATGATTCAGAAAGTCTTCTTGAACAGGCGATTCTTTTTGTTTGTTTAATTGAGGTGAAATTCACATAACATAAAATTAACCATCTTAAAGTGAACGATTCAATGGCATTTAGTATATTCCTAATATTGTACAATCACCACCGCTATGTAGTTCCGAAACATTTCATCACCCCATAAGGAAGTTTTAGACCCACTGGGTGGCCCCCATTCCCCCTACCCCTAAGTCCCGGGAAGCCATCAATCTGCTTTTTGTCTCTATGGATTTACCTTTCCTGGCTATTCCATATAAATGGAATCCATACAGGGGCGCCTGGGTGGCGCAGTCGGTTAAGCGTCCGACTTCAGCCAGGTCACGATCTCGCGGTCCGTGAGTTCGAGCCCCGCGTCAGGCTCTGGGCTGATGGCTCAGAGCCTGGAGCCTGTTTCCGATTCTGTGTCTCCCTCTCTCTCTGCCCCTCGCCTGTTCATGCTCTCTCTCTGTCCCAAAAATAAATAAACGTTGAAAAAAAAATTAAAAAAAAAAATAAATGGAATCCATACAGCATATGGCTGCTTGTGTTTGCTTCTATTCACTTAGAGTAATATTTTTGAGGTTCCCCTGCATCGTAGCATGCATGTGTCAATACTTCATTCCTTTTTATGGCTGAATAATAGAAGAGGTGATTCTTGAGCTGATCTTGAAGAATGAGTAGGTGTGTGCAAGCCAGGGAGACAAAGGCGGAATGGTGTTCCTGGGAGGGGGGGATGCTGGCAAAGGCACGGAAGCATGGAACATCAAGGTCTCCTCTGGGGACCTCACAGAGGTCAGGATGGCCAGAGGGCTGCAGGGCAGCCAAAGATGAGACTGGATTCTAGGAAGGGCCTAGCAGGTTAACCTAGCAGGTTAAGGGCTCTGTGCTTGGGTAACGGGAGCCACGGAAGGCAAACCAGGGCGCCATATGACTAGATCTGCATTTTAGAAAAGATGTTCTGGCTGCCGTTTGGACCAGCAGAGAGATGAATTGGATGCTCCTGGGAGGTGTTTGGGTCAGGACTAATTCTGGAGCCATAGGGACACAGAGGAGGGAGCAGCTGAAACTCGACAGGCTTGGCCCACCCACCTTGGGTAACAGATATATAGGAGTCTTGGATAAGTTCTGGAAGAGATGCCTTGAGGGTGGAAATGGGGGAGATGGGCCATCAGCTCTGATGGGTGAGTTAAGTTTTAGGGTTCTGTGGGTCATTCAGGCGGACCCCTCCAGCAGCAGCTGGTGGTACCTCAGACTAGGCCAGGAGAGGTGTCTGGGCTGAAGAGGAAGGTTTAGGAATCTTGCTTCATGTTATTTTTTACAGCAGTCTACGTCAGAGAATGGGTATGCGCCCATTCTAAAGGTGGAGAAACGGAGACTCCCAGAGATGAAGCCACACACCTAAGGCCACGTAGCTGATTAAGTTCCGGAGCCAGGGTTTGAATCCGTGCTTGGCTGGTTCCAAAGCCTCGGAGCTTTCCGTTAAGCCAAACAGCTTAAATTCTTTCCTTGCACCTCCTATCCCTCCCCCCAAATCCTAAATTCACCCAGCACTTCCATGGGAAAAGGAATATGGGCCTGAACAGCCATTCTGCCATCTTGATGTTCCACAGCAGGGGGCCGAGAGGGGAGAGGGAGGGAGGGGGGTGCTGTTTTCCAAGTAAACACTTAAAATTCCTGAGGATGCCCTGGAGATGCTGCTGAACCTGAATTAGACCCCAGCATCCACAGGGTGCAGCGGTCTCAGGTAAGGTAGCGGGGGAGCTGTCCCCAGGGCGGGGAGCTGGAACCGTGTGTGTGTCTTTTGGCAACACTTAAGGGCCCCCTCCAGCCTCTCAAGGTAATGGCATCAGCTGATCCCTCTCACATCACGTGGCCCAGCTTATGGTGCCACGGTGGGGAGGAAGATGCAAGTTAACAATTTCACGGGCAAATGTGGGGCTTTGGGGAGCTTCTTAACCGGCAAGAATCAACCAACCCCAGAGGCAAATGAAATCCAGGCAAGAGAAAAACTACCCAAAGCAAGTAACTCGGGGATGTGATCGGATGTCATTCTAAGCAAGAGAGGCGATGGAGGAACCGTTATTTTAATGAAACGAAAACAGCACCTTCTCAGAATGTTTCTTTAAACGAGTCCAGCTTGCATTCTCAAGGCCAAACCGCCTGAGCTGCTGAGGACAAGGCTTGGAGCTGTACCACGTTGTCGTAAAACTTGTGTCTGTGTAATTCAGTGTGACCCAGCCACTCTTTTTCACAGAAAACCTGATGTGCAGAGGTCATTACACATCACTGGCTCGAAATTGGGAGCTCTGTGCCAAGATGGCCCACTGTGCTCTGAGCCGCCTCCTCTCCCGCCCTGCACTCAGCCCACCTCCCTGCTATTATGATTCTCCCTTCTCCACACACAATAGCTCCGTACAGTGTTCTGTCCCTTCTGAATGTAGGGAATATTGTGCTTCTTTCTGCTTTCACGGGGCTCATCAGGTGGCTAAAGAACATGTGACTGCCAGTTTTTCAGGCTCAGGTTCCTTTTCTTGGCATGCAGGTGTCATGTTCTGCAGCTGGATAATGTGTGGGGAAGTACTTTCAAAACCGGTATCCAGAACATTGTAGTTTTCATCCAGACAATTACTTTCTGTGTTTCTGGGAAAGCACGTTTTGTAACACGAGAAAAAACGAGAAGGAAAAATTCTCATTTAGTATAAAACATTACTTATTCCTAGGTACTATAAACTGGTATTTTTGCCTACTCAGCACCCATTTTCCATCCTCCCAGGAATGCACAATTATTTTCTGGAGTGGGGGAGGGGAAGTATGTTTCTCCCGATTCCAGATTGGTTACATGGCAAGTGTTGCCAATCAGTGTATTCTATTTCCTTGGACACAGTGATCCGGTTAGGTATACCCAGCTGATGTAAGGTTGAAGAATTGTCCATTTTACTGAATCCTTGAAGACCTATCCTTTTCCTATGGCAATTGCTAGCTGTACGGTTCATTTAAGGCTGGAGCTGCTGGGGGCTACCATGTGAGAAATGAAGCCAAACTAAGATATGAAAAGAAAAGTGACTAAATCCTGAAGGTAAGATCTGTGCTCCTGGAACCAGCCATACCTGAAACCTGTGTATGGCTATACTGTTTAGTTATGGGAACCATGCTGAGTTGGGTTTCTGTACTTACAAGCAAAAGGATCCTGATTCCTGTAACCTGACACTATATTTTGTACAAAGGAGGTTTCAGAATTTCTCTTTTCATTTTTTAAATGTTTACTTATTTTTGAGAGAGAGAGAGAGAGAGAGAGAGAGAGAGAGAGAGAGAGAGAGAGACAGAGAATGAGTGGGATAGGGGCAGAAGGAGAGGGAGACACAGAATCCGAAGCAGGCTCCAGGGCTCTGAGCTGTCATCAGAGAGCCCAACATAGGGCATGAACCCACAAGCCGTGAGATGATGACCTCAGCTAAAGTCGGACACTTGACTAAGCCACCCAGGCGCCCCTCATTTAATCCACTTGCAAATCTTGCTGGATCTGCCTTCAGAATATATCCCAAAGCTTACCACTTCTCATCACCTACACTGCTACCATCAAGGTGCAAGCCACCAAGGCCTCTCCCTTAAACTACTGGTGTCATCGTTTCCCTTCTTAGCCCTCATAGCTGATTCTCCACTTAGGCAGGCAGAAGGATCTTTCTGCAGTTTCACTCAGACCAGATCACTCTTCTCAGAACCGCTCAACAGCTCCCACCCCACTTTGGATAAAATCCAAAGGCCTTCCATCTGGCCGGCTCCCTGTCTGACTCCTCTCCCATTACCCCCTCCTCGCTCCCTGAGCCCTGGGCAGGCTGGCCTCCTGGCTGGTCCTTGCTTGCGTCAAGGACATTCTCACCTCAGGGCCTTTGCGCCTGCCTCCCCCTGTCTGCAGCCCTCTTCTTCCCATATTTTCCTGCCTCTCTCTTTGCTCAAATTCCACCTCTTCAAGGCCTCCCTTTACCATCCCATCTAAAACAGCCCCCTCACTCTTACCCCCTGGAATTACTTTATCCTGTCGCCTTTTCTACCACCTGACATTACATGTATTTCCATTTGTACACTGCCTGTGTTCCCCCCCACTGGACCATAAGTTTCATGAGGACAGGGCCCAGCACAGTGCCAGGCATGTCGCAGGCACTGGGTAAACATTTGTTGAGAGTCCGAGTGAGGGCTGAGCAGGTAATGAATGAGCTTGGGCGATGCACAGCTTCTTTGGCTCATCCATTTCCCCATGTGTGAAGGAGGCGACGGGACAAGATGTATGGTTTTCAAAGTACATTTCATCTTCAGGCTGAGTGGGGGTGGGGGGCACTTCGGAGCTGCCTCCCTGCTTCAATAGAGCAGCTCAACTTTTATTTTTAGACACTGGGGTTCCACAGAAGAAGCAAAGGCATACTGCTGTTAAGAGGTGGCTCCGATGGTCTTCTAGGTGACTTCAAGGCTAAGCTTGCAACTTTCCCCCCCCCTCCACATCATTCTGGCACTTTTCACATTGACTCTTAGCAGAAGAGCCTTGTGGTCTTTCTCCCTTTGCCTTACATCCTGAAAAGTCTGAGCAGATTCTCTTTCTCTTCATTAAAGAAGCACAGAGGGGTTACTGTCCTCTGGCACCAATATGTTATCTGGTCAGTACTGCCCAGGAAGACCCCAGCAGAGAGGTCCCCATGCTCTGCATGTTTAAGGGAAGTCCCCTCCCTCCTCCTCACTTGGCAACAAATCTCTCCTTTTTTTCTTTTACCGCATGCAATTTAGAGAAACTGGCAAATTTTCTCTAAAACTACAGAGATGTTAAGTTTTAACAGGAAGGGAAAAATCGATGCGTGCATGAGACTAATTAAAAAAGCTCTCAGTAGGACTGTGCTTTTGTCCTATTCTTGCACCTTCTCTTGGAGGCAAAAATTTCCTCCGTAGACTCGGCATATGGAGAGATACACCTGGGGGAGAAAAAGGCTCAGAGTAAACCTCAGACAGTAACCCTCCAGTGGACCTTCCCCAGGAAAGGGGCTCTGAGACCTTTCTTCTCTTTGAAAACTGGCTCAGAAAGTTGATAGAAGAGACAAGAAAAATTGGTAGCCGAGGCTTATGTAATCTGAGCAATACTGATTCGGGCAGCTCCACTGGAGGACTCCTACCTATAGGGGCAGGAGGAGAGATGGAAGGCAGGAGAGAGAAGAAATGGGTGTGGCAGGGGAGTGGCCTCGATGCCTTTAATTAACCTCAATTCCCAGGCAGGTCTTTTAATCTGCAGAGTACAAAGGAGCTTCTGAAGGTGAGTTAGTAGGCAGTCTTGCCCGAGACTCAACAATGGAGACCTCAGTGGAGCCCTGGTTCCAACTCAGGAAGGTTCTCTCCAGCACACTGCACTGCCTCTCAGGACTTCGAGTCAGAGTCAGAGAAGCCAAGGATGAAGAGACTCAGGAGGGACGGTGTGGGCAACGGTCAGGTGCGGCAGAAAGATCAAGAAGGACATCACCTTAAACCTCACCACTGGGTTGGCAAACTGGGGGCCCCTGCAAGGGCATTTTCAGTGAAGTGATACGGGACCCTTGACTTGGGCTCGACCCTTGTGTGGGGAAGACTGTGCAAGGTGGTTTCTCTGACATGCAAATCTGACCACTCCTTTCTCTGCTGGAAACCCTTCACTGGTGTCCCTTGGGCAGCCTTCCAATCTGGCCCACAGGGTCTCCTGTGACCGCCCACTGTCACCTCCCCCCTCAAACGGATGCTCTATTGCTGCCATTCTGCCCGGCTCTCTCTGATGACCATGCCGTGTCTTGCCTTTGTCCCCGAGGCTCCCTCTGCCACGAACACCCTTCCCCCAGCTCCTCCCCAGACTCTGTTCCTTCATCGGGTCCTCTCTTGTTCCTGCCGCAAGCGTGCAAATGAGTGTTCTCTGAGGCCTCAAGCGCTAGTAAATCGAGACCGAAAGTTAATGAGGGTGATAACGAAGTTCACTAACATTTACCCAGCACCTCCTCTGTGCTAGACTCTGGTCTAAGTATTCCTCGTGCAATAACTCACTCCTCCCATCCCATATGGTAAGGCCACGTCAGCCCACAGGAGAGAAGCCAAGGCACAGAAGGGGTAAGGAGCTGAGGGTAACAGGATAGCGGTGGAGTTGCCACAGGGAGGGTTAGGGACTGAATGTTCAAAATTCATATGTTGACTATGTTGAAGCCCTAACCCCAGTGTATTTGGAGACAGGGCATTTAAAGAGGTAATTAAGGTTAAGTGAGATCATAAAGATGGGGTCCTGATCTGACCGGATGAGTGTACCTGTAAGAAGAGACACCAGTGGGCTCTCTTCCTCCATGCCCTGCCACACTCTTACCCGGACCACCCCCTCCACCATCTGATGCCCAGGAAGAGAGCTCTCACCAAACACCAAACTGGATGAAGCCTTCATCTTGGACTTCTTTTAAATTTTTTTTTTCAACGTTTTTATTTATTTATGGGACAGAGAGAGACAGAGCATGAACGGGGGAGGGGCAGAGAGAGAGGGAGACACAGAATCGGAAACAGGCTCCAGGCTCCGAGCCATCAGCCCAGAGCCTGACGCGGGGCTCGAACTCACGGACCGCGAGATCGTGACCTGGCTGAAGTCAGACGCTTAACCGACTGCGCCACCCAGGCGCCCCTCATCTTGGACTTCTATCCTCTAGAACTGTGAGAAATTAATTTCTGTTGTTTAACCCACCCAGGCTATGGCTTTTCATTATGGTGGCCCAAGCTGACTAATTTAGGGAGCAACAAAAACAGAGTGTTCCAGGCAGTTCTTTCCAACGGGGTAATCTTTCAGCTGAGGGCTGCAGGGGGTGGTCATAGGAATACCTGGTGGTGGGGAGACCAATCCAGGCAGAGGAAGTAGCAAGTGCAAAGATCCTGCGGCAGGAACCATGCCTGCATAGTGGAGAAACAGAAGTGCAGTGAACAAAGGAGGCTGGTGCTGGGAGGGTCTGGAGAGGCAGGCACGGGGCAGAGCGTGGAGGGCCTCTTCGGCCAGGAAACAGGATCTGGATTTTATTCTAAGTGCCCCCCAGTGGCCTGCACCAACCTTACAAGGAGACCAAGGAGGACAGAGCCTGGAGGAGTGGCGTAAGAGAGAAGTTCACAGAACAAACATCTCTCCCTGGCACACAGGCCACTCACTGCACACAGCCATGGAGGCCATGTTCCACACAACTCCATGGGAGCAGTTCACCAGGGCTCTGTTGTAAATGTAGCCCCTCAGGCTGTGTAACCCAGTGACCCTGCTCATCCAGCCCTCCAATTTGCTTCTAAGAACAAGCGTTCTCAAAGTGGTTCTGTTTTATAATTAAATTCCAGCAACCTGCTCCCCTTAACTGCATTAAATTACCAGGCCATCTGCTACCTGGGAACAGAGGAGCAAAGAAACAGCCTGGGTTGGGGGAAGCAGAGTCCCCAGGAGAGGTTTAGGCACCTCCTCCTAAAGGCATTCTTCCTTATGCACATCCAATCGCTCCCGCCCAGAAGCACAGGGAGGGAGAGAAAAAAACAATCTGGAGAGTGCGGGCAGGTTTATTGACAATTCTGGTTGATGTGCAGACACCTGGGAATGGGTATGAGATGAGAAATAGGAACCTGTAGTTCCCATGGGCTCAGCCGTCTCCTGGAGGTGAGTATCTCAAGCCCTGGGTATGATTCTGTTCCGTCAGGGTAGTTCTGACAACGAAACCACTTTCCAATCCAACACCTGGGTGAGGTGTGGCTTCACTATGCAGATTGGAGGCCACAAGACACGGTCAGTGTCTCAGTATCCACTGAGCCCCTGTGCTGCACCGGGATGGGGTCAGTGCTGGGCTTCATTAGAAGGGAAAGCATGTTTCAGAGGGAACAGAAGAGCATGGTGGGGGGTGGCACTTGAGATGCCTCTGGAAGGAAAGACAAATGCAACAAATTCCTCAAATATTTGACTATGGAAGACACGGAGTCCCAAAGATAATAAAGTCTCAGCATGCTGCTTCCAAAGGGCTCACATTCCGCCAAGGGAGCAGGACCATGTTCAAGTACCATAAGAGCCGGCAGTACATCTGTTAACAGAATGATGCCCAAATGCCACGGAGTGAAAGAGATATGAAAGAGTAATTCTGTCTGGGAAACATAAGGGATGCTATGGACAGGAGCAAACATTTGACATGCCCCCAAAGGTCTAATCCAATCCCTGTAAAAAGACAGGTGGGGTGGGGTACCTGGGTGGCTCAGTCGGTTAAGCGGCTGACTCTCGATTTCGGCTAACAGTTTCTGAGTTCGAGCCCCACATCGGGCTCTGTGCTGATAGTGCGGTGTCTGCTTGGGATTCTCTTTCTCCCTCTCTGCCCCTTCCCTGCTCATGCTCTCTCTCTCTCTCTCTCTCTCTCTCTCAAAATAAATAAACTTAAAAAAAAAAAAAAAAGGTCGGGTAAGTGGAATAATGGGCCTCTAAAGATACCCATGGTCTAAGCCCTGGAACCTGTGGATATCTGACTTTACAAGGCAAAAGAGACTTTGCAGGTGTAATTAAATGAAGGATCCTAAGATGAGGAAATTATCCAGGTGAGTTCAGTGTAATCATAAGGGTCCTTATAACAGGAAGGCAGGAGGGGGAGAGTTAGGGAGAGAGAGAGATAGGATGTTGGAAGCAGTAGTCAAAGCAAAGCTACTTGGGAAAGACGGCTCATTGCTGGCTTTGAAGATGGAAGAAGGTGCCACCAGCCAAGCAATGTAGGAGCCTCTGAAAGCTAGAAGAGGCAAGAAACAGATTTCCCCCTGGAGTCTGCAGAAGGAACACCGCCCTGCTACCTCTCACTTTTAGCCCATTAAGACCCACCTCAGACTTCTGACCTCCAGAATTGTTAAGATGATAGATTTGTGTTATTTTAAGCCACAGAGTTTGCAGTGATTGGTTATAGCAGCCATAGAAAACTACTACCGTGGGGAAGGGCATTCCAGACAGGAAGAACTGTGCACACAGAAGCACAGAGGCCTTGGGTTTAGAAAACCAAGCGGGGGACTTGGCCACATAGTACATGCAGGTTACATGCTGGAGAGGATGTTGAAGAGTAGTGGGGGCCTTTGAGGCCATGCCTGAGATCTGGGAATGTGCTGTGTAAACATTAGGGAGAACACCAGGGATGTTTAAGCCTGGTTAGGTGGGCGGGGGGGGTTGGGGAAGATGACCAGATCTATCTTTGAAAAAGACAACTCTAGTGGTGGTAGGGAAAATAGTCTGAAGGAAAAATGAGAAGAAAAGAACTAAATTAGCACCAGGAACCCCAACAGCCATAACTTGTGGGTCATGGCTCACATCCAGCAGAAGTCTTGCTCCTGACAGGCTGTGGAGGCCAGGCCACAGCCCTGCAGTGATGTCCACCTGCCCCCGTCCCTGTCCTCCCAGTCCAGGGCTACCAGGGTTGTGGTCCCCCTGAGGCTCTGTGGGGGAGAGTGCTGCGATGGATTAGTCATGTCTGCTCTGGGCCTGAGTGTGGATGGTACCATCTGACCCGGGAGTGAAGTCCAGCGTGGGCCAGGATGTGACGCCCTTCTTGTGGCTTCCTTACACCTACCATAAAGTCCACAGAACTTCCTGGAGTGAAGGGGAGTTCTTGAGAGAGAAAGAAGGGGGTGGGT
Organism: Herpailurus yagouaroundi; assembly: GCF_014898765.1. Lineage (NCBI taxonomy): Eukaryota > Metazoa > Chordata > Mammalia > Carnivora > Felidae > Herpailurus > Herpailurus yagouaroundi. Next base: position 15,083,237 of record NW_024412413.1, read on the forward strand.
TCTGGATCCTGAGACCGAGGAGGTATTGGCCAACTGAGGAAGCAAACGCAGACACCTGGAGAAAATCACGGAGCAGCCACTGACCCTGAACGGGGGTAGGACTGGGGACAGCAGCTTTCAGTGGACACTGGGCTACACAAAATGGGATTCTGGGAAAGGTTTCAATTTTTTTTTTGTTTTACTTATTTTTTGAGAGAGAAAGAGCATGAGAGGTGGAGAGAGAGGGAGACACAGAATCTGAAGCAGGCTCCAGGCTCTGAGCTGTCAGCACACAGCCAGACACAGGACTCGAACTCCTGAGCCATGAGACCATGACCTGAGTTGAAGTCAAATGCTTAACTGACTGAGCCACCCAGGCATGCCTCTCTAGGAAAGGTTTTAAAACCTTTACTGCCTTTTATTTTTTTTTAAGTTAGAAAACTACTGCTCAAAATCAATCCCCACAGATCTCTAGATGAGTATCTGGGCCTTAAGGGAGCTCAAAGTCTTGCCCAAGGTCATAGGAGGGAAATCAAGGGCAGAGATGAACACTCCTGCTAGCTCTCTGTAATGCCAGCTTTCCATCACGCCAACTCCCTTCCTGGCTGCCTGGTTTCTAGGCCACAACATACCGTTCACTGCCCTTAGAATGTCTGCACCCCTGTCGCTCGTGGAATACCTACCCTGTGGGGGATGAGAAGTGTCCTCACCAATTCCAAACCCTGAGAATAAAAAAACATGATGGCGAGGGTAGGTGGGCTGGCAAGGGTGAGAGGACAGGATGGCGGGACCAGAATGTTTTCCAATAGCCAGGCACTGATTTCTTCTATTTCCCTGAAAGGTCTCCTAGGATGAGCTGAGGAACTTTCTAGAAGTGTTTTCACAACTTTTCCCCACTGGTGGGTCCTTCCATACACATTCCGGAGAACTAGGTTCTGCTGGGTACTCGCATAGCTGGTTAGGCCTCAGGTGGGCCTAGGAATTAACACAGGTTCTGCCAGCTGTATCATAAGGGGAGGGGGTCTCACTTCTCAGGGGATTATCGTGCGAGCTCAGCACCGGGTCTTAGCACGTGGTGGACACTCGGTGAGGAAGAGTAACTGCCACTGATGGAACAGGAGCTCTGTACGGGCACTGATAGGGTTTTCCACATATTACCCCTGTGAGGTTTAGAATAGAGGCATCTCCATTACACAGGCTAAGATACTGAGGCTCATAGAGATTTAATAATATGTCTAAGGTCATACAGTGAGTTGAATGGTGAAATCTATGAATGTAGAAAGAGTCTTTGCAGATGTAATTAAGTTAAGGATCTTAAGACTATTCTGGATTATCTTCGGGGGGGGGGGGGACACTAAACCCAATGACAAGGGTCCTTATAAGAGACAGAAGAGGAAGTGGCCATGTGAAGACAGAGGCAGAGATTAGAGGTCTGCTGTTGAGGCATCTAGGTGGCTCAGTCGGTTAAGCATCCGGCTTCGGCTCAGGTCACGATCTCGTGGTTCATGAGTCTGAGCCCCGTGTTGGACACTGTGCTGACAGCTCAGAGCCTGGACCCTGCTTCAGATTCTGTGTCTCCCTCTCTCTCTGCCCCTTGCCCACTCATTCTCTGTCTCTTTCTCTCAAAAATAAAACATTAGAGGTCTGCTGTCAGAAGCCTGGAGCCACCAGGAGCTGGAAGAGGCAAGGAAAGATTCTCCCAGAGAGCCTTCAGAGGGAGCACACAGCCTTACTGTCAACGCTTTGATTTTGGAGATCTAGCCTCCAGAACTAGGAGACAATACCTACATTTCTGTGGTTTCAAGGTCCTGAGTTTGTAGTAATTTGTTCCAGCAGCCCAAGGACACTAATATAGGTCACAAGGCCGGGGGATGGCCAAGGTGGGTGGGTCTGTCTGACCCCAAAGGCCGCACTTTTAACCATGAATGAATGGATCCATGGCTGGATGGATGAATGCAGGAAATCTCCTTGTAGCAGAATATCAATACGGTTTCAGTGACAGGATGGGGAAGAGGGAGATCCAGCAGGAAAAATCAATTGCTAATTTCTTTGCCATCAGGTATCACATTTGACCCCCTTAATTCTGCCTGTTCATTCGTCATTAGGGGTCCTGTGCTCAATAGGAAGGGGAGAAGGGGCCAGCAGGCCTTGCATGAAGAAGCCACGCCGTGAAATGAAGATGGAAACACCTGCCTGAGCCAGACAACTAGCTGCTTGTCAGCTCTAATGTAAGGGGGTCACTCCCGGAAAGAGAACAAGAGGTAACACAGGGAGGTGGCCGGTTCCTTAACAAACTATGCAGCAAAATGAACGATTCAGTCTTCAAAAGGTCATAGGGGTTCATCCTCTTTTCTGGGGACTCCTTGCCCTCCTACCTCCTTCCCCAGGCCCAAGGGATGGGTGTGGTGCCTTCATGGCAGAGGAAGGGCCAGCTAGTGGGATTTCCTGAATTTGCTAATAGGTTCTCACACTACAGGTGCTCAACAGAAGGCAGGAAGAAATTGGACATTCCAGATCTCTTTATCTAGGCGTTAGCTCTTTTTTCTTTTAATTTTTTTTTTTAATGTTTATTTATTTTTGAGACAGAGAGAGACAGAGCATGAACGGGGGAGGGTCAGAGAGAGAGGGAGACACAGAATCCGAAGCAGGCTCCAGGCTCTGAGCTATCAGCACAGAGCCCGACGCGGGGCTCAAACTCACGGACCGCGAGATCATGACCTGAGCCGAAGTCGGACGCTTAACCGACTGAGCCTCCCAGGCGCCCCTAGGCATTAGTTCTTGACATCACGCTTCAAAACCACACAGGTAATGGAAGGGGGGCTGAAGGACCCTTTTTCTTACTACAATAAACACATCCACTCTGGTGGATCTGCTTAGATTCTGGGCTCCGTTAGGACATGTGGGCCAAGCATTTCCCCAGGCTGCATTCACCTACTGCGGTTCCTGACCACAGACTTTTCCAATTTGCAGCTGGGCCTGCCTGAATTATTTCAGGCTCCGGAATTTTTCCAAACTCCCATTACTGGCTGGCTGTGAAACAGAGCGTAAAATGCCAGTCATTTTTTTTTCCTTTCAAATTCCATAGTCAACTGACATCATAACAGATTTCAAACTCAAACAGTCAGTCTGGATTCAAATACCTCTTGGCCGGCTCTAAAGGACAAGAGGCAGCTGGGCATGATACAAAGCCCCTTGAACTTGAAGTCACAAGGGTTAAAGATCAAATCCTAGCTCTGCCATTTATGGACAGCATGGCCCCGCCAAGTGCCCTAACCTCTGAGTCTCAGTGTGTGTGTTCACCCAGTAACTAGCTACTGAGCTCTCCCACTGTGGCCAGCACTGCTTTTCTGCCAAAGGAGGCAGCCTACCAACAAGAAAAAAAATATCAGATGGTGATAAGTGGTACTCAGACTATTAAAATGGGCAGTGTCAGAGACAATGGCCGATTGCAGCTTTAGATAGAGCGGTCATGGAGAGCCTCTTGGAGGAGGTGACATTGAAAATAAGACCCGAGTGTCAGGAAGCCAGCCTTGCAAAAGCAAGGGGAAAAGCATTCCAAGAAGAGGAAAGGGCTAATGCAAAGGTCTAAAGGCTGAACCACGCCTGGAGATCCAGATGGAAAACGTGTGACCAGAGCATAGTGTGTGGCTTAAGACGGTGACAGATGATGCTGAAGAAAGGCAGGCACCAGGCTGTGCAGGATGACCAATAAGGTGCAGGAAAAAATGTGACAGCTTTTAGTTACATCTACTTCTGAATCTAAAGGCAGAAGGAAATCAAACTCAATCTCACCATATTATTGCTACTAGTGAAGGTATTTAATTTCTAAATGAACATACACAGAATGAGGGTACACGCTAAAATTATTTTCGTGGGGGAACACAATAAAAAAAGTTTAGATGTCACTAATTTAGGACTTTGTAAAGAGTGAGCAGTGGGATGGTGAGACTTTAAGGAGCTCTAATTGGGAGGGCGACAGGAGCTGGTTGATATTTTGAAAGTATCGCTCCCTACAGAATGGAGCTAACTTCCCTGGTCCATGTGACCCACACAGGGTGCTTAGAGCCCCCGCTAAGATAATGCTTGTAACACTGTTTTTATTGCTTACCGAAGGGCTGTCTGCATAGCCTGAAATGTGTTACGACTCTTACCAAATACCATATTATCCCTATTACTCAAAAGAGTCTTACAAAAACTGATGCTCATTGGAATTCAAAAATTCTACCGGCTGCCGAATTTCACGTTGCCCTCCACCATTGGTTGCCCACACCATTAATTGGTGTGTCCCCAGTACAGTTTGCATCTCTCTGGGCCTCGGTTTTCTCATTTGCAAACTGACAAAGAGATCTCGGAGGCCCTGCCCAGACCTTCTACATCTCCGTACTCCTCTGCTAATGCAATTTCACGACTGACATTGCCCCGGGAGACACAAAACACAAATGGCTCTCCTTCACTGCCTCTTTCAACCTTGCGAGACTGAGGTGTTCCTGCTTGGATATATAATATCCAATGGAAGTGTGCGGACTCAGGCATCAGAGCCAAGCTCAGACCATAAGCCACGTGGCCAGGAGCATCTTATTTGAAGTTGCCGAACCTCAGCTTCCTCATCTGCAAAGTAGGGAGGTACGTTATTCTACCCACCACTCGGGCTGTCGCAGGAATAAAACGAGGCGTTGTATCCAGTGTTAGCGCCGTGCCTGGCATCCAATAAGAGTTCAATAAATGTGTGCTGTTGATGGCGGCAGTAAAGGAGAGTAATACAGGGCCACCCTATAAACACTGCCAACTGTTGTCATAAGGCCAACAGGTCCCAAACGACACTGAAGTCGCTCATCTGTCTCAAGGAGTCAGAGTTCACATCCTCCAGGCGAGCACAAACTGAGTCACTGCCTCTTCAGCTCTCAGCACAATAGGCCACAAGGGAACTTGCTCCCGGCCCTCAGAACCACTGGCTGAGCGTGGCTGGATGGAGCTCAGAAGTTCATAAACCACTCCATCCATTCATTGAATTCAATCTCGCCCCACAAGGCACAGCAGATCAGTCCTGCAGGGCTGAGGAACACAGTGAGAGGAGGCTGGAGTCTGCACAGCTCCCTGGGGCCTTTGGGCTAGTGGACCCTTGACTCAGAGATGACGGGTCCAAGGCTCACAGTCCTACAGATGAGAAAAGCGAGGGCCGAGGCGTCCTAGCATTGAGTCCAGGTAATACACCCACGAGGTAGGCAGGAAATCTACACAAGACCGAAAAACCAAAGCTCAGGCAGGAGCCTGGGACCAAGGCTGGCTTTGCCACTCAGGAGCTGCATGAACTTGGGCAAGTTATTTAACCTTCTAGTGCCTCATTGCTCCCATCTGCAAAATGCAACTCACGGGTTTAATGTAAGATAAAATACATGTGTAAAACACTTAGAAACAGTGTCCATCACTCAGTGCTCAGTAAATATTGGCTATTCCCAGGTCTCCCTAAAATCCAGTCTGGCTCCCGTCCCCCCGCCCCCACCCCCCCCCCCACAATCTTCCCAGAGATGAGCCCTTGTCACTAACAGTCAAAGAGCTCCCCAACCATTGCCAGTGTTTAAACCATTTCCTGACTATCTTTAAATTTGCAAATTAGAAATGTCAACACATGCCTTGAATGAGCCAGATAAGGATGGGACAACAATCCGCTGGACTCCAGATTTTAATAAAAGAAAAATAACCAACAATATCAATTTCTTAAAAAAACACCTGCTGTACAGTTTCCAAATTCCTGCTCTTTGCATCTCTCCCCTCTATGCATGTGGCAGTTAAATTACCTTTCTCAGAAAATCTCGGCCACACAGAGCACGCTTGTCTCCTTACAAAGCTGCACACATTTTTAGCATCCACTTGGGGTTTTATTGTGGAGAGTACAATACACAGCAAGAAACAGTTTATCATATTTGGTCGGCTTGCCCCTCATTTTTCCAGCTGACAGTTTTATTTATTCCATTGCAAGGACAGATTTAATGGAGGGGTGGGGGTGGGGAGAGGCATTCCTGGGCTTTGCCATCCAGCCCTTTCTGCACTCATCCTTCATTCTCCCACAACATTCCTGGGAAGAAAATCCCCTACTTTGTCCCCAGGGCAATGCGGGTGCAGAAAGGAAGTCATCTTCTGGAGCAGCAACCCAATGAATGTTTCGGGGCTACCGTCCCCACGATATAATCGAAAATACCTACCCAGGGGTGCCTGGGTGGCATGGTTGGTTAAGTGCCTAACTTCGGCTCAGGTCATGATCTTGTGGTTCGTGGGTTCAAGCCCCGCGTCGGACTCTGTGCTGACAGCTCAGAGCCTGGAGCCTGCTGAGGATTCTGTGTCTCCCTCCCTCTCGGCCCCTCCC
>NW_024412413.1:15089676-15091587 GCF_014898765.1 Herpailurus yagouaroundi
CTCTCTCTCTCTCTCTCTCTCTCTCTCTCTCAAAAAAAATGAATAAGACATTAAATTTTTTTTTAAAGAACAGAAAAATGATACCTACCCAAATCACTGCCCCTCACTGCAGTTCTTACACTGGCCCTCTCCTGGGGCTTCTTGGGAGGCCCAGCCGACCCCATTAATGCCCCTGATTCTCTCTCACTCCTGCTTTTACTCACACTCCCTTTCGTGTGACTTTGCAGTTCCCGCCACTGAAGGACCAGAGTCTATTTCTCTACCTCTTGACTTTGGGTTTGACCATGTGATTGCTCTAGCAACAGAATGAGGTGGAAGGGACAGTATTGTCCCAGCCTAAGCCTTAAGAGGTCTTGCATGTTTGCCCTCCTGCAGCTCTGCAGTGCAGTGAGAAGTGGAGCTACCACTCTCTCAGACAGGTCCCAAGACAAAGACAGATGAAGCAGAGCCAAGCCCAGACCTCAGCAAGGAGCCACATCCTGCTGGACCCCCAGCTTAAAACGCACAGTGGCACAGTCAAGCCTAGAGTAGTTCTGCTACCTCCCCTGACTCTCATATACGGAAGCAATTATAAATTGTTGTTTTAAGCTACCGGGTTTAGGGTAATTTGTTACTCAGCAATAATTAATCAATCCAAGAGAGGAGGAGGAGCATCTGATCCATGCTAAGCCAAGCCTTGTACATACATCATCACATTTCAGCCTTCCAAGTGCCCGTATGAATTAGGTACCATTTTATGCCCATTTTACAGGCGAGTAAACTGAGGCTCAAAGAGTAACGTGTTCAAAGTCATACAGGGGTAAACACTGTTCTCAATGCTTTACATTAACTTATTTTTATTTTTTTAAGTAGGCTTCACACCCAGCATGGAGCCCAACACGGAACTTAAACTCATGAGACTGAGATCAAGTCCGGAGCTGAGATCCAGAGTCTGATGCTTAAACAGCTGAGCCGCCCCGACACACCTACTTTGCATATATTAACTCCTTTAATCCCCGTGACAGTGCTAGGATGCGGGCAATGTTATTTTAAAGAGGAGGAAACAGGAAGGGAAAGGCTAAGCGACTTACCCAAGGTCAAGCAGCCAGAGAGTTGGTGTAAGTAGGACTCAAAGTCCACGCCCGACTGATTCCAGAGCCCGAGTACTGGAGTAACGGAGTGAGGGCCTAGTCTGGGAGTGTGACTCAGAACTCCTGCAGGAATACAGCAGGACTTTAAAGATCGGGGAGTGTCAGCCAGGAATGGGGGTGGTGGGCATCAGAAAGTCACCTATAGTGGTTCCAAAGCAAGGCCCAGAGATTCATGCTTATGCTCCGCTTGTTTATTGGTTTAGTGTCTGTCTTCCCCCATTAGGCTCTACACTTTCTAAGGACAGGGAGTCCTACCTGTTTTGGTCACTCACATATGCCCAGCACCTGGAACGGTGCCTGGCTCCTCATAGGTGCTCACTAAGCAGGCTGAATGAGCAAATAAATGAAGGAGCGCTCCGTGAACGGCAGCTGTGGATTGGCTGAGGCGACTCTGGCACTCTGAGCTGACTTTAGGCTGGGGAGGCTCCCGGGCTTAACAGCAACAAGACCCTGAATCCTGGGGTGATGGGCAACGTTACAGAACGGGTGGGTAAGTCATCAGCTCCACTGGTGGAGTCCTGCTGGTGCCAGGCACCATACTGAGCACTCTGCACGTATGACCTCATAATCCTTGACACAACACCCTGGGACAGGTGCTATCACAACCCAACGGCCGGCCCATTTTACAGACGATGAGACTGATACCCAGGGAGGTTAAGTAACTTATCCCCCAGCTAAGAAGTGGCAAAGTCAGTATTGGAACCCGGGAGTATGTATGACTCCTTCCCCCACCCCACACCCCGACTTAACCACTACCTGACCCTGCCCCCCCCCCCCCCCC
>NW_024412413.1:15091687-15191945 GCF_014898765.1 Herpailurus yagouaroundi
AACCAGAGAGGGCAAAGAAGAGAACTCCCAGGTCATCCAGAACATGCCCTCGTTCACAGATGGGGAAACTGTGGTCAGAGAGTGGAAGCATCACGCCCAAGGCACGGAGCTGGACCCACACCTGGATCTCTAACCGCCCAGTTCAATCCCTGCTTCCCAGGACGTGCGGAGAGCAGGCCCGTGGAGAGCAGGGCGACGGAGGAAGCCGGCTCCACCAACTGCAGGCGGGGAGGCCTTCCTTGGCCAGGGTCCATGCCAGCGCGTGTGTCTATTTACAGCATGCCCCCCCCGCCCAGGGACTGGCTTCCCTTGCCGGTGTGAGCTGGCGGGTCAGACGCCCGCCTTGGCTCTGGCCCAGACTGGAGGATTTCACGTGTCTGCCGCTAATACTGCTCTCCTGCGGCCGCATGGCCGGACGAGCCAGGCAACTGTGCCAGCACTGACCCCTGGCCAGTCCCCGCCACTCGGATGGTGGCTGCCTCCAAGAAGGGATGAGGCTCAATAAAGGAGATGTGCCTAGATTTAAAGGAAAATACAATAGGGACCACTGCCACCCTTTAATGACTACTTACTATCCGATCCTTACGAGGACCCGGATAGGCTGCCGTTATCATTATCCCCATTAAACAGACGTGAAGAGCCGAAGTCACGCTGCTTAAGTAATAATCAGCCCTTAGTGTGGGCCAGGAACTGGGCCAAATGCTCTGCATGTATTAAGTCATGACAACACCACAAACACACCCCGCTGTCACCCCCACCATCCAGAGAGGGACCCTGAGCTCCGAGAGACTAAGTACCTTGCCCAAGGCAGGAGGTAGTAAGTAGAAGACCTAGGCAGCCTGATTCCTAACCATCAGGCTCTCCTACCTCTTGTACCACAGATGTGGCAAAAATCATGGCTTAGTGCTCTGATTACTAGAATTTGGGAAACACTGCCCTGGCCACTCTGGTGACGCCACCTCCTCAGGGTCATCCTGAGATCTGCTCTGTCCCAGCCCACTCCTGGCTGACTTCTTTGGGGACCCTCCACCCCAACACTAATACAACCCCAGCACACAGGTCCAGACTCTCCTGGGGCTTGCTGGTGGGGAGTTCAGGGCTACTCCTCCAGACCTTTGGTAGCCAAAGCCGGGAGGCTGCCTAGTATCTAGTTGGAGCGTTTTTTCGTGTTTACTTTTTTGTTTATTTATAACCGCCAGAAGCCTTTAATCAAAGTCTCCCACAGAAATCTGATAAACAGAACAAATAACAAGGTCACTGTTGTGGGGTCATAGGACGCCAGGAGTCTGTGGAACCCACTTTGAAAACCCTTGCTCTGTGCCAACCCCTCACTTCAAAGACAAGAACACCAAGGTTCAGAGGGGAAAACTGATTTGCCCAAGGTCACTCAGCAATGAGGAGCCCAGCGAGGACCAGACCGGGACCACCTGGGCAGGGGGGCCAAGAGCAGGCTGGCAAAGCCCCAGATGTAGCCAGGGGGAAGCACGAGGGGCTAATCACCAAGGAGCTGGGCTCTGGCACCCCAAGCCTGGGTCCAGATCACAGCACCACTGCTTCCGGTGGTACGTCCTTAGAAGAGTTATTCCCAGGGCTTCATTTTCCTCTGTTGTAAAATAAAATTAATACCACATATGGTTGTTTTCAGGGAATGAATGAGACAGAGCATTTCCCAAGACACTGTTGCATAGCAGGGGTTCAAGAAACATCAGACCATGGGGCAGAGCCCGGCACCTGGTGGACCCTATCAGATCATAAACCCTAGTCGTCTCATCACCCTTGGCAACAATCCCTTTCATGCTCTTTGCCTGAATGCACAGAAATATCAGGGGCAGCATGAAAAGGAGAAGATGCACAGTAACTTGTACATGATTATATATACAGCATTATTCCTAACAGCCCAAAAGTGAAACAACCCAAATGTCCATCAGCTCGTGAATGGAAAACGAAGCGGTGGTCTAGCCACACAGAAGAATATTATTCAGCCATAAAAAGGGGTGAGGTCCCCAGTACGTGCTACAACACGGATGAACCTTAGAAACAAGTGCCAGGAGAAAGAAGCCAGAAGCCAGAGGCAACATGCTCTATGATCCCGCTTGCACAAAATGTGCAGAATAGGAAAATCTAGAGAGACAGAAAGTAGATTAGCGGTTGCTAGAGGCTGGGGGAGACTTGAGACGAAGATCGCTAATGAGCCTGGGGTTTCTTTCTGAGGTTATAGAAATGTTCTAGAATGGGACAGCAATGGCCGTGAACAAACAACTTAAACGATTAAAAAGAAACCAAAAAGAAGAAAATGAGGTCAAATAAATGATGACAGTTTCTATTTTAAAACAACAAAAAAAAGAGGGGCACCTGGGTGGCTCAGTTGGTTAAGCGCCTGACTTCGGCTCAGGTCATGATCTCACAGCTCGTGAGTTCGAGTCCTGCGTCGGGCTCTGTGCTGACAGCTCAGAGCCTGGAGCCTGCTTCAGATTCTGTGTTTCCCTCTCTCTCTGCCCCTCCCCCACTCATGCTCGCTCGCTCTCTCTCTCTCTCTCTCTCTCAAAAATAAACATTAAAAAGCAACAACAGCAAAAACAAAACAAAACAAAACATGGTTATGTGCATCAGGTGCAAAGCTCCTGCTGTTAGGTGACCATTAGGAGGGCATTAATCTACCAATTCAACTAAAAACACAAACCATTTATTAAAGTTCTACCATGTGCCAAGCCTTGGGCAAAGCGGACTGAGAGGCAAGGTCAGACCACCTGGAGGGCCCTCAACCAGCTCGGAGTCTAGTGGGGGGGGGGGGCACTTTATACAGTGCCATGGCTGTCACATAAATGTAGTCATGGGTCATGTGCTGTGAGAGATCAGAGCAGAGGAGGTGGAGCTTCCCCCTGGGGAAATCAGGGAAAACCCCATGGAAGAGGCAGTACCCCAGCCAGACCTTGTAAGTAGAATCCAGACATAGTAAAAATGTTGACGGTATTCTAGGCGAGCAGAGGCCCCAAGGTCGGAAAGGAGGAGGAATCTATGGGGAAAGAAAAGCCATTTGACTGGGCAAGAGGGCGTTGGGGGTGACGGAGACAGCGGGAAGCCAGGTTGTGCAGGTTACAAAAACAACAGTACACACACAAGCAGCCACCATTCATGGGGTGCTTACTGTGGGCCGTGATTGTCACAATCACTGCGTATAGATGAACTGTAATCGTTGCACTAACCCTCGGAGAAAGACAACGCTCTCACTCCCTGATTTATAGATGAAAAAAACCGATGCACAGAAAGGTTAAGGATTTTGCCCCAGGTCACATGAATGAAAAGTGGCAGAGCCAGCTGTCCAACCCAGAGCTGATGAAGCAGTGTGTACTCTCCTGAGCCCTCCCTCTGACTAAACAGCTGAAAACAGCTAGGATCCCAGGGCTGACATTATGGCTGTGCAGCTTGTGCACTACACAATTCTAGAGGGCACCATGCACATAGATCACACTGTGACTGGTACCTTCTAGAGTTGTGCAGTGCACAACCTGGCCAACTGCATGCCACGGCCCAGACAGAGGTGCCTCCTAAGGCTGATGAATCATATCAACATGTGATCTACTCCCATCATTAACTTCCACTACTAACATCACTCCCGAGATCTGCTCGCCAAAGCACAGTGTTGTGGCAAAACAGCAGGGCCCCAGCTTCACACCAGCCCGGGTTTGCACCCTGGTTGGATCTGCCATCTCATGCTAATGTGAGGCCTGGGGAAGTAATACCAGTGCCTTCCTTGTGGGTGGCTGTGAAGTTTATACGAGCTCAGACACACAAACGATTCCTCAAACACAGCGGGCATCTGGCACATTGTAGCCACTGTGATGAATAAGGCTTGCAGCGGGGAGAGGGCGCCCCGATCTAGGTCGCCCCAGCCAGGGAAGAGGCGGTGCCATCCATCAGGGCCGGCAGTGGCAGTGAAAAAGCGCCTGCCTCCGATGCGCGTCACAGCACCATTAATCAGTGCTCCCCAAACCAGGAGAAAAACTGGGTAGGCATTATTCCTAGAAGCCAGAGGAAGTCCCAGGAGAACCGAAATCCAGCAAGTTATTCACAAAACACTCCATCTTTCAGGATACTATGTGAGCTGCTAGAGTTGCTTTCAAAGGCAATCTTGAGCAGATCTGTGTCTATTATGCATTTTAAAGAGATTGGCGCAGTGACAGGGAGGAACCCACGGCAGTGGGGCGCGGGCACAGCTGCTACACCGTCTTGAGGAGAAGCTCTGTCTTCACAGGGCCAATTCCAACTGCGGTATCGCTGGTTACTCTCCCTCTGCTCATGAGAATATGGAAAGATTCTGCCGTAGAAACGAGTTCTTTCCAGCAGACGGGACACGGATCATTAAAATAAAATCTGGTTGCCACTGAATTTGTTTTCTACACCAATTCCAAAGATTCCGGGCATTTTATTGGGCCCCCTCTGTCTGCATACTTCTGACTTGGGGAGGGGGCCGGGAAAGGGTCCTCTCTCGCTGACATCCTTAGGGTTCCTACTAAACATGCTTGTTAGGCACTGTCTCTGCGCTCTGGGATCTGGGATCACAAAGGACTCTCTATGAGTCCTCACAGACCCCAGCCTGGGCCCCTAGAGAGCTGTATTTTTTTTTTTTTTTTAAACAAGAATGTAGCTACATTGATGGAGGGTTTTGTCAAGGGTAAGGGGAATAACGTTTTTTAAGCATCAACTGCTGGTGAGCATTTTGCAGACACAACCTCATTTATTCTCCCTACAGCCCTAGGAGGTATTAGTAGGTATCAGTAGGCCCATTTGAATAATGAGAAAACCAAGGCCCACTGGACAGGTGAAGGCACATCTGGGCAGAGGTAGCTGGTAGGCAGGTGGTGCCCATCCCCCAAACTTTCCGTATGGATTCTGGAAACAGACAGCCTGCTTAAACAACCCACCGCATTTCTGGCCTGTGTCGTGCCAGGCACAGAAATATCTAGAACCAGGAAGGCTTCGGCAAGTCCAGATCTGTCAGTAACAGACTATGGGTGATGTGCACATCTCTCCACCCTCACCAAGCCTTGCTTTGCTCGTCCACCAAATGGAAGTTAATGGGACCCACCTCACAAGCATTCAGGAGGATCTGCTTACATCTGTGATCTACAGACCATGCCTGGGACATGCCTGGGGCATTACAGGTGCCACACTGAAGGTCATCCGTGTAAGGAGAACACGTGATTTGCATCCAAGGCTCACAGGGGCTCTGGAACCTGGAACAAATTGAGACGAAGGGGCAGGGATCCATGCCTAAGGCATGTTGTGGCTGGGGTCCACCCACCCTGCCTCCCCTCCCAACACAGCTTGGGAAGGGGTGAAACGTGGCAAATGAGAGACTCAAGAGCCACAGCTATCATCCTAGAAACTGTTGGCCCCACATTTCCAATCCATGGGGCTGGCCATGAAGATGCAAACCCAGAAAGAGGAGGTATTTAGGGGTTAGTAGAGGGAACACGATGTCACTAGTTAGGAATTCTGTCTGCAAGGCCTTGGGGTAAGGTAAAGCAGGGGTGGGGGTGGGGTGGTAGCAGGCACCCCCACCTCTCACCAATCAGAATCCTGGGGGAGGAGGCAGCAGCTTGGGGTGCTGGTCAGAACTTGAGAGAGGTAATAAAGCAACGTGTGGGGAAGCTGAAGCTCGGCTGAATCACTGTGAGAAGCAAGCTGCAGGACTGAATGGCGGTAAAGAAGTCCCAGGGGGCCATTTGGAGCCCAGCGGGTGTGGCCGGGGGAGGAGAAGGACAAGGAGATACCCATCCCGAGGGCCTTCCATTACCTCACTTTATCCTCAGCACATCCGGGGGAGGCAGCTGTCACAAGGACCACTTTACAGATGAGAGAGCAGAGGCTCGGAGAGGTAAAGATGTAGCCTGTTAAGTAGTAAAGGTGGGCTTGGAATCCAGGCCTACCTTTCTCCCTGGCCATGCTTTATCACGAGGGAGTGTAGTTAATAGTTAAGCACACGGGCTCCACGTCAGGCCGCCTGGGTCTGCCTCCCAGCTCTGCCGTTCAAAGCTGTGTGGCTTCGGGTAAGTGATTTAACCTCTCGGAGCCGCACTTTTCCCAACTGTAAAACAGGGATAGTATTCATAGTACCCCTCTCCCAGTATTGTTACAGAGACTCAGTAAAGTATGTCAAGTAGTTAGGATGTTAGAGGAAGGCTGCAGTTGGTGGCTGTTCAATAGTGACTTTCTTACTCTCATCCTCACCAAGACTGGGTTAAGACTCAAGACAGGGCCGAGCCAAGGCTCCCAAGGACCTGGAGAGCAGATGGGGAAGTCAGGCAGGAGGAACACAGGCAGGCGTCTCTGAGCGGCTATCACCTACTGTGCAAAGAGAAGAGGCCGAGGCTAAAACCGCTATGCATGTGGGATTAAAAAAGGAAAGAAGAATCCTTTTATACCACATTATTCTGTTTATTAGGTTATTCTTTTATAGAGAGAGCAGTGGTGCTCAGACCCTCGGATTTCAGAGACCAGGAATTTCTCCCCAAAGTGGAGAGCAGTATTAGGGACCAACTTTGAATTATATCAAAATGACAGAAGCAACCACTAATTAGTATCACCATCGTTTTGGATTTTTTAAAGGACATTGTTCACATCAGCTCAAGATCAAGCACCAGCCTTCAAACTGTACAGATTTTGCAGGTTTTTTTTTTTTTTTTTAACCTTATTTCTGTCTCATTTTGCCACAGACGGTTGAGACCCTTGGGCAGGGACCCGTGTGCAGGCCAGCGATGGGGCGTTCCTGGTATTGAATATCCTCATCCCGCCACTGGGAATACTGGTGGCTACAGAGGTGTCTATGTCCTCTAATTACTGAGTGTTAATGTAATCACCAAAGCGGAGAGCCAGCTGGAAAGGATGGAGTCTAACATCCCGCAAAGACAGACAGCTAAATAAGTCATAGGGCTTGCAGACAGCCTGGCTGCCGGGGTTATGTAATCACCTCCCCTTGGCTCCCCTTCCGTTGGTCTATTTCTCCATTTGGCCTTTTTTGTGCTTTTGCTTTTACCTTCTGAGGCCGAGGCTCTACAATAGGCAGAGAAAATATTGGACATGAAAGAGAACCCATTTGGGAACATGGTACAGACAGCCACCTCATTTGTCTTCAGGCTCAGAACCAAACCCCAGGTTTCCATGGGAGCCGGGATGCGGCCACAAGAGAAGGCCTGGCTCTGCGTGGTCCGGCATGTGAATGTGGCATGGCCGGCCACGGCCTGACACACGGCAGGCAGGAGGCAGGGGATGGGCCTTCCCAGATGGCTGGTGGCTCCTTGACAAACTCAGTTAATGCATTTTAATTTGACCAGGGCCTTTCGAAACAGGGCTGCGGAGGGAGGCAGGAAGTAATCCATTCTCTGCCAATCCATTTTCCTCTGGGCACCGGATCTACATGTAAAGAACCAGAGGAAGGAGATCGGCTTGAGCACATTCCCAGCTGTCAACTGGGTAAAGGCCACTCCACCAGGTAACACCAGTGCAGGGGTGTGAGTCTCTCTGTGTGCTCTGTGCACCCCCAAGTAACAGTAACGACAGTAACAGCGGGAGCAGTGGCCACTTCCCAGGTACTGGACATGCCGCTTTGAACGCTTTATCTCCCTGAATTCTCACCCACCCTGGGAAGTAGATCCTGTGACCATTCCCCTTTCACAGAAGAGGAGACTCAGGCTCAGAAAGGTTTGGTCCGGTGGGGTAGCCATACGCATGCAAACTGACACAAATTTCACCAGCTCAGCGAAGGAACGAACAAAGACAGGGAAATAATGATTCTGCATGTCCAAAACCCATCTGTATATAAGGGGTGCCTGGAGTGCTTATTAAAAACACAGAGTACTAGGGTGCCTGGGTGGCTCAGTCTGGTTGAGCATCCAACTCGACTTTGGCTCTGGTCATGATCTCACGGTTTCATGGGTTCAAGCCCCGCATCAGGGTCTGCACAGCTTGGGATTATCTCTCTCTCTCTCCCTCTCTCTTTCTGTCCTTCTCCCACTTGCGCTGTCTCTCAAAATAAATACATAAATTTAAACCACACACACACACACACACACACACACACACACACACACACACAGAGTCCTGGGCCCTGACCCAGATCTACTCAACCAGAAATTCCAGTGGAGGGGCTGGTAACCTGTCTGGTTAAGTAAGTGTCCCAGGAGATCTTATCTGGGGGTGCACACTGAGGTGTTTATTACACACATATTAACAAGTAAGTTAATGTATATAAAGCATTTAGAATGGTGCCGGACACATCGTGTTAGCTGCTGGAATACTAGTGATATGATGACTAGTGTCATTTTCGGCACAGGTGATTCTGCTCAGTCTTCAATCGATGAGCTCATGCCCAGAGTACAGGGGAGATGGGCATCTTGAGTCTGCTGCTTCCTCCAGGGATCCCAGCAGCTCAGACGGTCTCCTCTCTTGGCCGTGAGTATGAGTCCACTGTTCAAATACACAGGCAGAGCCAGATTCTAACACTGGAGGGAATGGGTTTGGGGGTGGCGAGCCATGCCCCTGCTGGGGAAGCCTGTTTCCACATGGCTCCTTTCTTGATGGTCTTAACAGGCCACCGTGTGACTTAAATATTGTTGAAAAAAGTCACTCTCAGAGCACGTGCTCAGTGGGCACCTCAGCACCCCTCCTCCCCAGCCAGCTGTGCTTCTGTTTCAAGAGAACTGGTTTTCAAATGCATCCTCTATACACACACCCCACCTACTTCATCTGGTGCTCAAGCAAAGAAACAGCAATCTGCTCCAGCGACGGAAAAAAAGCTAGCTGTGATGGACCTGTTTTGAGAATGTTATATCTGTACATTTTACTTTACAGACAAATGCAAGGGATTGTTCCAGGATAAAACGGACTCTCACTTAATACATTGATGTTAGACTTAATCTCCGTCATCCCCACCGCATATAATATAGGTCTCCACTGTAACTTGTCTGGGATCACAGAAGTCAATGCCAAGTCTGGTCTGCAGAGTCCAGCATGTTAAGGTTTTACTGAGTGTACTGATTCTTAGAAGGTACTGGGGAGCCAAACTGTGCTTTGTAAATTGCACAGAGCTGTGTGGAGCTCCCTGTTAAATAAGTTCTGTGCTGTGTGAGTTTAGACCCTCTGTATAAACTGTAAACAACCACCTAGTTCTAGTTCCCCCAGCCCCGATTTATTGGTCTCCCAAGATGCACGCACTGTATTTTAAAGAGAGACTGAGCAGCACGGGAACTTTTCAGCCACATCCTGAAATGCAAGAACCAGAAGCGGGGAATGAAGAGACGTTTCTGAAAGCCTTGGAGCAGAGGCAAATGCTGCTGCACAGGGAGATGGCAACATGAAATGCAGTCCCTTGGAGTGGCGCAGGCAACCAGAGTGCTTTGCTTTTCAATGGATGGGCTCTGCTCCTGGCCTGAAGAGAACCCATCCTGGGAATCTACCTCCAGCCTCCTCTTTCAGTCGGAAAATGCTAATCGGTCCTGCCAATGAGCTTGGAGACTCTAAATTTTTTTCTGGGAGCCAACTTGTGCTGTTGTGCACATGCATTACCTAATCTCTGTGTGGATGGGCCTGCGGCCACGTTGAAATTGCTCTGAAAAATGGCTCTATCCCAGTGAAGGCAGGCGTGCATAAACACCAGCTTCCACAAACAAACTTGGGACTTTGCCTGCACACAGCCACCCACAGTGGTGTGGCATCTGTCACTGCTCAATGAGTCAGGCTTTCTTCTCCAAGTGGGTGCCCACCCCAGCCCCAACCCAGTGCCAGGGCAGACAGTTCACACAAGGCAGCCAGGCTATATAGTAAAAAGTCCATAATTCATATAAAAGCCAAGAAAGCGGCAGAAGAGAGACAGCAAAGAAATGAAAGTCCTGGCCAATGACCCTGCTGTAAGTTCTCATAGTATCCTAGGCTTTTCTATCATAGCATTTGTCACAATTAGGATTCAGTAATAATTTATATCCACGGGCAAAACAAAACAATGAGCCTAGAAAAAGACCCACACATACGTGTCAAATCAGTATAGAACAGAACTTGCATTACAGAACAGTATGGAAAAGATGGGCTATTTAAACCAAGGTATTGGGACAAATGGCTTTCCTTAGGGGAAAAAAATTAAATGAGACCCCTACCTCACACCACACACAAAAATAAGTTCCAAATCAATTCACCATCCACATGTGACACTGAAACACAAACTTCAAAATTATAAGAAGGAAATATAAGAGAGTTTCTTTATGGTCTTAGGTCTTAACCAAGATAAGAAAATTATAATCATAAAAGAAAAGGTTGACCAATTTGACCATGACAAAGAAACCCCTAATGTATAAAGACCAATGATAAGCAATACACTGGGAAAAGGCTTTTGTAACATACGTAGTGGATAATCAGTCCCCAGGATTTATCAAAAAATTCCACACACACACACACACACACACACACACACACACACACACACAGTAATAAAAGGGAAGCATCCCAGTAGAAAAAAAATGGGTAAGGAATTTGAATAGGTATTTTACTGAACAGAAGACCTAAATATCAGAAAACTTGGAATAATATTCAACTCACTAGTGATCAGAGATATGCAGGTAAACCCAAGTATGAGATGCCATCCCACACCCAATCAGATTAGCAAAAACTAAAAAGTCTAATAATACCAAGCACTGGTGAGAATGTGGAGAAGCAAGAACTCTCATACGTTGCTACAGTAAATCAGAACAAACACTTTGGAAAACAAGTCAGCACTGGCCAGCCAAGCTGCAGACATGCACACCCTATGATTCAGCAATTCTACTTCTAGGAATACCTCCCATGGGAGCCCACAGAGAGGCTTATCAGCTAGATCACTGAAGCCCTGGGGGATAGCAAAGGTTGGGAATTTACAGAATAGCATGTGGTGATCAAAATCAATGAGCAGACTCAATGTTTCAACATGGATATACTAGAAAAACAATACTGGGTAAAAAAAAAAAAAAAAAGAGTTGCAGAATATCACCTACAGTTTCATGTTACACATGTAAATGTAACACAAAATAGACCATCTGAAGGGCGCCTGGGTGGCTCAGTCGGTTAAGCTTTGGGCTTCAGCTCAGGTGACGATATCTCGGTTTGTGAGTTCAGGCCCTGCATGGGGCTCTGTGCTCACAGCATAGAGTCTGGAGCCTGCTTCAGATTTTGTGTCTCCCTCTCTCTCTGCCCCTCTCCCTCTTGGGCTCGATCTCTCTCTCTCAAAAATAAATAAACATTAAAAAAATTTTTTTAAAGACCATCTGTCATTTATGAACACACAGAGAAAGCAAAATATAAAGACAGACTGTAAGACTTGCCCCAAATTCAAGCATGGCTGCCTCCAGGGAAGGAAGGAAGGACCAAGGGTGACTAACGAGGAATTTCAGCTTTAACTAAAATGTTTCCCTTCTTTCATTTCAGAAAATCATGCAAATATGTGAAATTCTTAACCACTGTTAATTCTAGTAGGGGGTTTTATATTCTCCGCACTTTTAATTACTGAAAAGAGAATTAATCCCCCAAATTAAAATTCATCACATGAGAAAAATCATCCAAGTCACTACTGATTTCAGGAGTACATCCCCCCCGGGCAGATCCTGGGACCTTGTCTTGTCCAGTGCTCTGCACGCCCACCACAGTCTCTCTGTGCTGAACGAATGAACCTTTCCAATGTGTTATACCTCATTCAGTCCTCACAACATTCTTAGAAGTGTCCCCATCGTACAGATGAGAAAACTGTGGTTTGGAAAGGTTAAATGACTTTCCCAGGCTCACAAGGCTAGCAGATTTTGAACCTGGGTCTACAGACATGGGTGGGGCAAGTTCAGGGCACACGAGAGAAGCAGGAATTTCGGGAGAAGGTGGGGCACAGTGCATGAGTTGCAGGCATTGTTTTCCATTCTCCATGCGGATTAACGCATTAAAACAGCACGGCGACTTTATGAGGAATGTATTATTATTAATGTGCAGAAGACAATGAGGAGAGACAGAGGCGGACTAGGCTGGGTTGCATAGGGTTTGCAGTGCAAGGGCTGGGCACACTTGGCCCTGGACCTCCCAGGTTTAGGCAGGGCAGTGCCAGGAGGACCTGAAGGGGTCAGGAGCTAACAGGAAACATGTGTTTGCCCCAGCCAGGGCCACACCTTCAATGCTTATCCCCACTGTGGGACGGTGCCCAGGCCCTGGTCCTATCACCTCGGGCATCCTTCCAGGCCCGGCTTCCTGGTGCACATCACACCATGCTCCGAGTGTCTCTGGTCACCACCCTTCTGTGAATTACTTATCCTGTACAGAAATGGGCACTCGGGAGACGGTGGGTGGGAGAGGGGAGGCAGCCAGGAACGAACAGCCGTAGAGTAAGGGATGTGACCCAAGCTGGCCCCTGCTTGTGGAGGGGGGAAGGGGGGAGATGTGACACTCTCACAGCACCTAGGGAGTGTGGCCAACTTGGGAGGCCATGGACACACCCAGAAAGATCCTCTGATGGGGTGGGTGGCAGCACCCACCTGACCAGGGTTGAGTGGGGGTGCTTGCAATGGAGACAACGCTTAGACACACTTGGCACAGGAAGCTGGCCTGGAACAGTGCACAGAGCACCGCTCAACATGTTTAACACAACTCATTTGGAGCTACTGGCTGGGGTGCCGGCAGCACAGGTGAATGCCCAGATGGGTGTGTGCACTGGAGGGAGGGGGTGCCAAGGTCAGAGGCAAACAGCCTGGACCCCTAGACAGCATGAGCAGGGAACCTAAATGCCAGGTCAGGAAACCAAGCCCCAGCCTAAGCCCCAGCCTAAAAAGGAGCAAACCCAGAGGCAGCAGGGCAGAGAATAAAGCTCAGTGGGAGTGCAGGTAGGTGTTTGGGTCTGACAGGTGAGGACAAGGAGAGCACTTCCAGAAGCCACCTGCTGATGAGGGTGGCAGTGGGCTGCAAATGCATCGGCTGCCTTGGTCAGACAGCAGGGGAGGACAGGTGTGCAGGTGGGGGTGCTCAGAACTCCACAGAGAGGCCGGAGAGGAGAATAAGGACCCTGGTAAAAACCCCAGGACCTCTGCACAGAGTGGCCCTCCAGGGCTGGCCGCAGGGCTGCACTGGTTCTGCTGGGAGTCCCCAGGCCACCCCGACGGAAGTCCCTGGCCTGCCGCTATTTAGGGGAATAATGTTTTTGATGATGATCATCACCCTGGTGGTGATGACAACAGGTACCACGTATTGAGAACGTGCTCTGTGCCAGGCACCGTTCTACACGCTTCACAGGCATTAAGTTCCTTCGGCATTACGATCACCCCATGAGGAAAGTGTTACCTTGCAGGGAAAGAAAATAAGGCACAACAAGGTGAGGAAACATGGCTGGTCTCAGAGCCGGGGTGTGAACCCCATCGTTTGGCTCTAAAGCCCATCCCCAAACAGGCTGTGCAGACCAGCTCACAGGTGAACCTGCAGTGATGCTGTACCCTCGTTATCAGGGTGGCCAGGACCAGAACGGACAGAGATAACGGTGCCAGAGGAAGTACTAAGCCAACAGGATGCAAAACTGCCTAATGAATTGTCTTTTATAATTCTTAGTTCGACTCCAGAGCTCTGTCATCTATCACTCTGACCCCAGCTAAGTTGGTCATCTCCTCTGAGCCTTAGTCTCCCCCTTTGAGAAATGGGCCAACATGAGACATGTTCAACATCTACTGGAAGACTTATGTGAGATGCCCTGTACAAACTGCCTGCAGAAGACCCACTTTTGGGGGTTATTTGCAGGGCTTTGAGAAGCATCACTGGGTAAGTTCTATGCAAAAGGGCTCAATAAGCAATGGTTAAAAACCCTAGCTTTGGAGTCAGGCAACCTTGGGTGGGAATCTGGACCCTGCTTAGCTGTGCAACTTTGGAGAAGTGAATTCACCTCTCTGCGCTTTGGTTTAATCATTGACTCAACAAACGTTTATGGAGAGCCTACTGTGACCCAGGCAACAGGCATGACTCTGTAAAGTGGGGCCAGGGAGGGGGGCTGTGGTGAGGATTAAATGGCATCACCTCCGGGGAGGGCATCACCCGGTGCTTGGCCACAGTCACTGCCATTGAGCAGCGACCGTAAGTGCTAGAGGTCAGGGCCCCATCGTTATTTTTTGTCTCCTGTCTACACTGCTACGGAGCACAAGAATGGCAAAAGGGAGGCTCCGGATGCTTAGGGATCCTCATTTCCCTGGCTCTCCCTGGCAGCCCCCGCACCCTACGCACCTCTGCCGAGATGTGAAATGAGACCCAGAGATTGCCTCCTCAGCCCTGCTCCCTCTTCTTACTAGAAAGCAGTGTTGTTCCTGTGACCTCATTAGAACACCACAAAAGATTTATTTTTAAGGTGGGAGCTGATGATTGCATTTTGCAGAGCAGGAGCTCCTGTCACTGCCTGATCCCCCTGCCCAGCACCCCTCAGGGAAGCACTTCCTGAGACCCCCCCCCCCCGCCCCCCCATGCCAATCACCAGGTTCTTCGACGGCTGCCGCAGAGGCACCGCCGAGGCCCGGGATCGGCACGTCCAGCACACCTGCTTCCCCTGTCGCCTCCCCAACGGTTCTTGCTCTGAAGACTGCACCCTGAAGGAGCCAAAACGCCTCCTGGTTCCCCATCTGCCTACTTCCTCTGGCCTTTTAGCGATCTGTCCACCGTGAGTCTGTCAGGAGCTTCCACAGGGAGGTAGAGCTTTCCTGAGTCAGAGAAAGTCTTTCTGAGCCCATAAAAAAAGGCTGTGCCTTTTCTCTATGAACATGACCTCCACTTTTCACTTCAATTCAGTGCCGACTGTGTACTTGACGCTGGGCCCGGTTCATCGAAAGAACAGGATTCCTGCCCTCATGGGGCATACGGTCTCATAGAGGAGACGGGCTCTAATTGGGAACTAATCGGGCACCACTTAAGCACTAGTTAATGTGGAATGTTAACTAGTTAAATGGGAATGTTGTTCATTCCTCCCCCACAAGCACCCAAGGTTTTGGCCAGACTTTTTTGCCTGATATCCCCCCACCCCCACCCCATGAAGAGCTCCTCAAAATCAGCCCTCCTTCTGAAGGCTGGTAAAGTCACTCAGGTGCCAGACTGCCTGGGTCTGAATCCAGCTCTGCGACTTTAGGAGCTGTGTAAACTTGACCAAGTTACTTCAGTTCTCTGTGCCCCAGTCTCCTCATCTGTAAAGTGGCAATAATGATGGCACCCAGATCTTTGAGTTGTTTGAGGGTTAAATGAGTTAAATTAAAACTGTAAGTGCCCTGTGTAGCACATGGTATATATTATACAAATTCAACTACTACCGCCCCAGAACTCAGACTTTTTTCTAGATCCCAGTCACTTTTCAAGGTCCACTGTAAGCCCCACTCCCTCCAAGAAGCACTACCTGAGGTTGCCAGCCGTGGACTCTCTCTCCATCCTCAGAAGAACCAACCATATCGGCACGAACCCGCTTCACTGAGGTGGCTGGTCTCCAGAGGGGGCGCTGACTGCTCTGATCCCCCTGGGGCCATGCCTTTGGTTAGTCTCTGCCCATGTTGTGTCTGGACAGGACTTTGGCTTGGCAGCTTCTGCCTCTGAGCTTTTGGGGTCCCCGAACCTCCACGTAAGAAGGCCAGCTACCATGTTGGAAAGACCACGTGGGGAAACCACGTGGAGAGATGTATAGGAAAGGCCATGTGAAAGGAAGCAGCCTTCTACCAGGGGAGGAGGACAGACACACGCTCCCAGGAGCCTCGCTGTCCCGCCTGACCTCAGACTTGGCAACCCTCTCCCATGAGGACATCAGCCATGGCAGTGAGCCATCCTCAACGTGCCAGTCCAAGAGAGCCTGAGCTGTCTCCAGTCCCAGGTGACATCACTGGAGACAAGAACCACTGAGCTGAGCTCCATCATTACCCAGAATTCCAGGATATAAGACGGTTGTTGTTTCAAGTCACTATGCTTCGGGTGCTTGGTTACATAGCAATTAATAACCGATATATTCACTCTGAGCCGGAGTATGGGAGGAGACCCAACCCAGGAGTCTGAGTAGCCACGCCAGTGTCAGAGTGTAATGTAAAGGAGTTCTTGTTGAGGGCAGGATGTCACTGTGGGGCAGTGCGTGGCCTCAGATGTCAAACGGCCTCGCTGTGAATCTGAGTTCTGTCAATTATAAGCCACATGATCCCTGGGTATATTCCTGTTGATACCTGTTTTCTTATCTGTGAAATGGGATTATAGGGGTTGTTGTGAGCTTAAATGAGATGAAAGATACGAAATGCCTAACACATGAGAATTAAGCATTTGAGTTACTGCGGGGGAGAGACTGGAACAGTCTGAGTGATACAGCTTCCTCACAGAGTTCTGTTTAATTAATTTTTCCCCCCAAATATTGTTGCAAATGTGTCAAGGTGAATCGCATTAGCCTCTGGCTCCATTTCCAACCCCAAGCATTCTACAAAGCTGGCTTGGGATCCCCCAGGGGCACAGGTATAGTCCCAATTACCACAGGCCAGTTCCCTGCCTCTCACGTTGCTTCTTTGAAAAAGGAAATTTAAAAAATTGAACTCTGATGTTCAATGTTGATTCATTCCAATATGGAAAAACAAACTCTAAACGCTCTTCCTCCAAGGAACACAAAATATGAGCAAACTCATCTGATCCTTGTTAAATTAATGTATCCACAAAAGGAAGGAAAAGCATGGGTCCTAATAACCCTCCCCATTGTCACCAACATGGTCATGAGCACCCTCTGTTTCTGAGCACTGACTAGCACTCTACAGCTGTCACCAGAGCCTCGGTGGGCCCAGGTATGGAGGCTAGGGCATAAGGAACGCCCCAACAGAGGAGATACTTTGGTGCTATGCAGATGACACTCACGCGGTCCCCAGCCCAGGACTACAAGGAGGCTGAACCAGGGCTCAGGCAGGAGGGGGAGCACAGGAGAGGAGGGGAAGGAGGAATAGGAGGAGAAAGAGAAGGAAGGGGGAATCTCAAACTTTTTGGTGAAACAAGGCCCTAAATCACAGGGGAAAAAAAAAAAAAAAAAAAAAAAGCAACAAAGCTCCTGTACGAGTGAGATGCTACAGGGCAGGCAGGCATCTTTTTCGTCTTCATCTGCCCATAACTTAGTCAAGGCCTGATATACTGAATATTCTTGATATGTGATTGCATCGGCGCTAAACTGAAACCAATTGGAATAAGCCAAGAGCCCCCAAATCCCAGATGGGAGGGGCAGGTGTTGTGAGTTCATTCAGAGGAAAGTCACTTCTGCCTGGTGGTCTAGGAAGGTTCCAGCGAGGAAACGCGCTCATTAACCTAGCACCCTGCCTGGCACAGATGCTTCTAGGTCCTTCAAGATACTGTTGAACAAATAAATAAATGGACTTTAAAGTGAGACACCTATCTTGTCCCCCATCTTTGCAGCACCTAGAACACATGTTGCCATGTCATTACTACATCTGCTGGTTCATTTCACGTGTCTCCCCCCTGGACAGCTTGCTTTGCAAGCTGGCAAGGACCCTGCCTACAGTGTCACCACTGAGTCCTCAGCACCTAGCCTGACATTGGGCACACAGTAGTTGTTTGACAAATACTGACATCGGGACAGACTGACCAAGGGACAGAGCCTGCCAACTGCCAAAGAGAAGCAGGAGGGACCTGTCTGCAACAGCAGGCTTGTGAATGTTTAAAGTGGGCTTGGAATGCAGCTGCCTGTCTTATCCACACCACCCCCTTCTGCATATTCTCTCTCTCTCTCTCTCTCTCTCTCTCTCTCTCTCTCTCTCTCTCTCACACACACACACACACACACACACACACACACACACTTCCCACTTCCTGTGACTTCTCAGCCACCCACCTGGGGAGGCCCAGGCTGCTGTGACACACCAAGGATATCACTGTGACATGACACAATTAGAAAGCTGTGTGTGGCAACTTCAGGGAGAGGCTGAGCAAGTCAGTCTGCCAGGGGCCCAGGAACACCTGCTCTCGCCTGTGCTACAACAAAGGCCAAGTAATGATCAGTCAGGATTGTTGGCTCCCTGGGCACAGTGTGACTCAAGATAGAGCCGGGCAAATGCTCTTTTGGGTTCTAGAAGAGTTAACACAAATCTCTGAAGAAGCTGAGATGCTTCCCCTGGGTGAATGCTACCATCCCGCTGATCCTAAAACACGTCCCTTTTATTTAGCGCTTTACGTTTATAAAGGTCTTTACTTGTACCATCTCATTTGAATAGTCGTTCAGCAACAAAAATTTACTGAGCATCTGTGAAACACCAAGCACTGTGCTGCATGTTGGGGATATAGCCACAGACAAGCTGACAAGATGCCTGCCCTCATTACGGCCATATAAGGATGTCACTGGTGCGAGACTCCCACAAATGTCAACTGACCGGTGACAAAGGGATGGAATATAGCCCTACATAGGCTGATGAGAGTGGATAATGGGGAACTGACCTGGTTTGGCAGGTATGATGACTGACTAAGACTTCAAAGAGAAATGGAGTCCATTAGGTTAAAGGGAAAGGGGTGAAGAAGAACATTCCAGCAGACGGAAGAGTCTGTACAAAGGCCCTAAGGCAGGAGAGAACCCGGAGAGGCAAACAAGAATATATTCACCTAATCCCCACTTTATAGAAAAAGGACTAAGACCCAGAGAACCACAAGGCAGAACCAGGACTGGGCCAAGCTCTGGTCACAAAGCTTAAACCCTGGCTTTGTGAAACTCGATGGAATCTTCAAAGCCCCCAGGGTCCCCTTCCCAGCCCCTGCCATGGGTCTAGCTCAGGCTGGGCTGGGCATGTGGGTGGAGATGGCAGGAGGGTGGGGGGCAGGGCTGTTCTCACAAGGACTTGCAGGCCTGCAAGGAAATGGCACCACGTGATTGCCCAAGTTGGGGCAATGAACTTGGACTTGGGGGAGGTGGTCAGCCATCAGGCCCCGCGAGCTGTCATGGTGGCAGAGTCGATCTGATCCTCACCTCTACGGTATTGGGTCAAGCACCACGGGGGTGGTTTTCCAAGGAACAGGTCAACCCTGCCAGGCAGAGGCCAGCACACCTCCGGAGGCGCCGTGTGGAACCCCGCCCCAGCCAGCAGGGAGGAAAGACAGGATCCTCAGCCCTGACCAGGGCATTTGAGCCAGACTGTCAGTTCACACAGCTGGTATTTGTCATGCTCGAAGAAGGGACGTGAACATGTGGCAATCACTGGCTCGTGCCACCAGGAAGCCCCCCAGTGGCTCTCTCAACACCTTGCTGTGTCTTCATCACAGCGCTCGTCACCACCGGAAATTATCCCACGTGGCAACATGTCTGCTGTCTGTCTGTCTGTCTGTCCAGGAGACGGCACACCTCGTGAGGACGGAGCCCATCTGTGCCCACCTTCTCGCTGCTCTATCTCAGAAGCTGGCACTCACTCAGTAAGTAGCGGGGGCGGGGGGGGGGGTGAGTAAGGATGAAAAGAACGAATGACCTCCTTCAAGGAAGGGAAAAGGAACTAGTGGGGTGTCTCTAAATGCGCCAGAGCCTGGGCTGGGAGCTTTATTCTTCATCCTGCTAACTTCTGTCACCTCCCTGAAAGGCCAGGCTCATTCCCATCGCCCAGCACGTGAGCTCTGGAGCCTAAATGCAGTCCAGGAAGGGGTGCTGAAACCAGGACGGCAATCACAGATACACAGAAGGAGAAGCAGCCTGACAGGTGACGCCACGTGGGGGCTGAGAAACAAGGTCCTAGCTCTCACCTAGGTTCCTGGTTATGACTCCTGATTCCACAGTGATTCCATAATGACTCCACAGTGGTTAAAAAAAACCATAAAATTGGTCACAGTCAGCAATGCCTTGTGTAGTGGAGACTGTGGGGCTTCCTCCCACGGCTCTCTGGTTCAAGATACTCTGCCCCCAGAAGCTGAGTCCCTTCCTAGGAACTGCTCAGCCTAAGGGAGGGTCTTGCCCCAAGTCGCACACCGCCCTCCCCCAAGGACAGCTGTGTCTAATGGTGGGTCCATATGGAGCTACAAAGGCCTGGCCCCCTTGCCTGAATTGAAGACAGGTCTGAAGGGACATTCCAGACTCAGAGCCACCCCCACCCCACACCCCGTGTCACTGGCTGAGGCCTCTGTTGCAATTCAGCCACTCCCTCCATCTGCTGCTGCTTCTCAGAGCTGATCCCAGGAGTTCCCTCCAATAATCCTCCTGCATGCAAATCTCAGAGTTGCTTTTCCAGGAAGCCCAACCCAAGATGCCTCCCAAGATGCACCTTGGAAACCAAGGAAACCCAACCGGGATCCCAATTTTGGGTCAGTGTCCTTGGCTTCCAGTCAACCTGTTTCACTGAGACTTGGAGAGCGTTCTTGTTCCTGGCTAGAAATGGCCATGTGCTGGTTAAGAATGTTGCTGGTTCTCGAGCTGGGCTGCCGGAGTTCAAATCCCAGCTCCACTCTCCCTAGCTACAGGGCCCCAAGCAAGGCTTCTTTTCTGTTTCCTCCTTGGTAAAATGGAATCCTGTCTCCCAGGATGTGGAGTACCACAGACGTCAATACACAGAAGTCTTCAGAACACGACCCTGCGCTCTGCACGAGCCCCTGACCCCATCAGCCCTCAGCCGCTGCTGATCTCACAAGGTGCACACTCGTCCTCTCTCTCGTGGGGACCACAGTGTGCAGGTCTGCGGCCCAGCAAGCCCAGCAGAGCCT
This sequence comes from Herpailurus yagouaroundi, assembly GCF_014898765.1. NCBI lineage: Eukaryota > Metazoa > Chordata > Mammalia > Carnivora > Felidae > Herpailurus > Herpailurus yagouaroundi. The sequence goes on from NW_024412413.1 coordinate 15,112,385, forward strand.
GGCCCCGATGTGGATCGCTGGGTGGACGGGCAAATGGGGGCATGCCTGTCTGCACTTGGATGGGGGCTCCCTTTCTCCCACCTTGCCTAGCCTTCTAGAAGCTTTCAGAACGAGGGACCCTGAGCAGATGGAAGACACTGTTATTATCTAAACTGTCTGAAACTTGCTTGCCACTAATTCAGATCAACCAGGGACACACCATTTCCGTAAATCAACCAAGCACACAATAGGCCCACCCAGCAAAGCATAAGATGACAATAATAATCATGTGTATTTATGCAGTGCTTTTGTTCTGCGAAGCTCCAAACAGTCGACAATCATTATTCCTGTTAATACGACAGCCGTCTCGGAGAGGCGGGCAGCGAACAGGCGCCTCTCCCCTTGAACAGGCAGGAAAATAATACTGATAGTAACAGTGAATACTTATTGATCCTTTATTCTGCGCTGGGCCGTACTTCAAGTGCTTTATAAATATTAACTCACTTGTAACTCTGTGAGGTAATTACTATTATTATCCTCATTTTACAGAGGAGGACACTAGAATGTAGAAAACGGAAAAGGAGCAGGAGCCCGCCTGCTTAGTCCGCTTAGTCCCGAGACCAAGTCGGGGCGCCTGCGTGGCTCAGTCACTTAAGCGTCTGCCTTTGGCTCAGGTCATGATCTCACAGTTTGTGAGTCTGAGCCCCACATTGGGCTCTGCGCTGGTGGTGGGGAGGCTGCTTGGGATTCTCTCTCTCTCCCTCTCTTTCTCTGCCTCTTCCCCACTTGCACTCTCTCTTTCAAAATAAGTAAATAAAACTTAAAAAAAAAATCCCCACCCCAAGCTGCCTCCCAAAACCCCGTAGTCAACAAGGCACGAGGGACAAATGCAAAAGTCCGAGCTGTTGGTGGAAGGCATCTCAGGGATGGTGATAGTCCTAGACTCGATAAACGTGCTGGGAGAATGGGCAAGGCCCACGTACCCCGACTTCAGGAGTGGGTCTGCACCCCAAATGTAGCATATGCTTGCTAGCTGATCTCGCCCCCAAACCAAGGGCCACCAAGTAATCTACAGCAGTCATTTGGAACTTTGCCTGACTAAGCATCAGAGCACGACATGGGCTGGGGAGACAACATGAGGGCACTGGTAGCAATGGCAGGCGAAGGTGCCACCCCGGGGCGGGGGGGCGGGGGGGGGGTGAAGGAACTGAAAAACAAGGAAAGAGATAAGCCCAACTCTTTCTCCATCTCACCTTTCCCTCCTATTCTGCCATGAGTTCAGACCGCGTCCATGGGATCTTTTCAAAAGGAGCCAAATCCCATCACTGCCTAAACCCTTAAGTGCCTTTCCACCCAAACCCCTGACCTTGGCAAGACCGGGTCCTGACCTACCTCTCCCGAATCATCCCCTTCCTCCCCTTTCCCTGCTACACCCAAACACACGGATTCTTTGGGGCCCCTGCACACTCCCAATCTCACCACAGGTAAGTGACCTCCTCCAGGAGGCCCTTCCCGGATGCCCACCCTCCCAGGCACCTCTACATATCCCTACTCTAATTCTCTTCCTAGCCTTCTCACCGTATGATTTGTTCTTGTTAACTTATTTATTCATTTATCATTTTTCTCCCTGATTAGAATGCAAGCTCCATGCCAGTGTGGTTTATGTATGATTTGGTCACGACTGTATCCCCAGCCTGGAGAACAGCATGATGCTCAATTAATATTTGTTGAATGAATTATAATAAGTAACACTTGCTGAGCAGTTATCCCACGCCAGGAACAATCTCTGTGATTTACATAAATTAGCTCATTTAGTCCTCACAACACCCCACTGAGGCTGCTCCCATTACCATCCCCATTTTACAGATGAGGGAGCTGAGGCAGAAGGGGTTAAACACTATTCAGAAATGACAGAGCCAGGAGGCAAATCCAGGCAGCCGGGCTGCTAGGTCCTCACTCCACATACCACACTGAAGACCAACCTGTCCTCCCTGCCCTCGGGATATAGCCTCAATTCCTGAAAACAATGAGCAAGACTCGGGTGACCAATCTAATCTCCTTTCTTGCACCACTCTCTGATGCACAGACCAAGTTCCAGCCCTCCAGACCCTTCTGGAAGACCCTGCCCTCTCCTGTCTTTGCCTTGCTGTTCTCCACCTGGAGCTCTCCTCTTTCTTGACCAACTCCTTTCTTACCCATCAGGGTCCAGCTCAGGCAGCTCCTGCCTAAGAAGCCTCTCCTAAGTCTTGGGTCAGACACTCCCTCTCTGTCCCTTTAGCATCATGCACTTGCCCTAACCTTGTATGTAGCCCACCGTGATGCGCATGTGTATTCACCCACCTGCAGTGACACCTGTCCACACCCATTCATTTGTTTCAGCAAATATTTACTGCAAGCCCGCTGTACGGCCAGCCTTATAGGTGCTGGAGAGAGGCCACAGCAGGCCAATCAGTCTCCAACCATGCAGAGCTTTCTAGTGGGGGAGGCAGACAAGAAACAAACAGAAATACAATGTAACATCAGGGAGACTCAAGGGGACAAGAGGCAGAGGAATGGGGTAAGACAATGAGGTAGGGCTAGCCTAGCCAGAGTGGTCAGGAACGGCTGTGCATCCACGAAACCAACAGTGTCCAAATGTTTTTTAATCACGCACCTTCCCAGTATATGGATATACAGTTACATTTAATTATAGACTATACCTAATCACTGCTGCACTCCTTTATCATATAGTTATTTATAAGATAGATACAGAATGTAGAAATACCAAAAAGATGAGCAAACAATTACTAGGAAGGGATGTTCTAGAATGTTCTTCTTGCCCCCTGGTGCATCACCTTACACACTCATGCATGCGCTCTGATTTAGAGACCATTGTGCCAGAATGTCAGTTCCGCTTAGTGTTAAAGAGGAAAAGTGCAAACAAAGAAACAAGGCTACTCTCTGATCCTAGCTAATCACACACAGCAGGTACCCAAAAATAATTTGTCAAATGACTCAGGGGATGGTGTTCAGTAGGTGTTAGCTAAGTCAGCCCCAGACAGATCATTTCCTAATTCTTGGTCTCAGTTTCCCCATCTGTAAATAGAGGGTGTGGTCTAAATAGCCAATGGTATCTGTGAGTCTACACTGGCACAGAGACTCAGGCTGCAATTCACTCAGCCTAAGCCATGCCACTGCTTCCTGAATAAGAAGGGGGCCCAGGGGCACCTGGGTGACTCAGTTGGTTAGGCGTCCGACTCTTGATTTCTGCTCAGGTCATGATCTCACGGTTCATGGGATCCAGCCCTGTGTTGGGTTCTGAGCTGACAGCATGGAGTCTGCTTGGGATCCCCTCTCTCTCTCTGCCCCTCTCCCACTCACTCTTGCTGTCTCTCTCTCTCTCAAAATAAATACATTAACTTTAAAAAAAAAAAAAGAAGGGAGCCCACTCTGTGGAAGTGTAACGTGCAGCCAACCTCTGGTGTGGGCAGGGCTTTCCTTTGCTGGCCTTTTGGTGATTTTCACTGGTTTACACAGAAGGAAAAAGAATGCAAACAAGGAAACAAACGCACTCCATCTCCTACCCGAGCCAATTATGCAGAGATTCAAGAGAGTAATGAAAACCATAAAGCATTCGCTGAAATAAGAGCTCCCAATCTTCCATAATCTTTGGTGATAAAACGCAGAACAGCAGGCCAGTGACACCCATTCATAAATCCCAGGTCCGTTTACTAGTGCTCACTTCAGAGCACGCGTGCCAGTGCCGAGAACCCATTCTGTTGTTCTGCACGCCGGGAGTTAGAGCAGGTCCGTTAGGGTCACACAGGACTCTCAGCATCCTGCAAGACCCGGCAAGGGGCCTGAGGGTTCTGTGGCCACAGGCACCTGGATGGCGAGAGGATGCTTCCCTCTGGACACAGCAGCCACACACACACACAGCACTACCAGGCGTTTGTGCGGATGGGAGCGAGCCTGCTGCTTGGTGAGGGAACCCGGGGCTCAGAGAAATCAACTTGTCCCCGAGTCGCAGGCTAGGAGTGGAGCCCAGCCTCAAGCCACAGCTTCCTGGCAGCCTGATCCATGATCCTCATTCTTCTGGAAGGTTCTATGAACTCCTCAGAGTTGGGCCCTTCTTTGTCAATCTCTGTCTCCCGCTGCCCAGGCACAAGGCTGTGTGCCCGACACTGAGGAAGGAAGAAAGGGAGTGAGAGAGGAAGGGATGCAGGGAGACAAGTGTGGGGAACTCAATTCATGGCTTGTCTGCCAATACTGAAACAATGCTGGAACAAAGACTGTTAACAGAGCCCTTACTCTGCACCAGCTAGAGAAATCCACGCTTTAAATGCAATGTCTCATACCTTCTCCAAACCAACAACCTATAGGGGAAGCCACTGGTGTTATTGCCATTGTATAGAAAGGGAATTGGAGGCTCTGAGAGATTCATTAACTTGCCCAAGGTCACTCAGCAGGTAGGTGGTAAATCCAGAATGTCAACTTTGACAGCTCAGGTACTTAATTAACCACCACCCCACACTGTCTGCCACTGGGAACAGAAATCAATTTAAAAAAAAAAAAAAAAAAAGCTTATTTATTTTTACAGATTCCTTTATTTTTAAGGGCTTTTTTAAAAATGTTTATTTTTGAGAGAGAGACAGAGTGCAAGCAGCGGGGGATGGGTGGGGGGGGCAGAGAGAGGGAGGGAGACACAGAATCCGAAGAAGGCTCCAGGCTCGGAGCTGTCAGCACAGAGACGGATGTGGGGCTTGAACTCACTAACCATGAGATCATGACCTGAGCAGAAGACATATGTTTAACCGACTGAGCCTCTCAGGTGCCCCAAAAAGTTTATTTATGTTGAGAGAGGGAGAGAAAGTGCACATGCACACACACACATAAATGGGGGAGGGGCAGAGAGAGAGGGAGAGAGAATCCTAAGCAGACTCCACACTCAACACAGAGCCCAATGTGGGGCTCAATCCCATGGCCCTGAGATCATGACCTGAGCTAACAACAGGAGTCAGACGCTCAACCGACTGAGCCACCCAAGCACCCCTCATCTTAAATTCTTTCTGGGGGCGCCTGGGTGGCTCAGTTGGTTGGGCGGCCGACTTCAGCTCAGGTCACAATCTCGCGGTCCGTGAGTTCGAGCCCCGCGTCGGGCTCTGGGCTGACGACTCGGAGCCTGGAGCCTGTTTCGGATTCTGTGTCTCCCTCTCTCTCTGCCCCTCCCCCGTTCATGCTCTGTCTCTCTCTGTCTCAAAAATAAATAAAATGTTAAAAAAATTAAAAAAAAAATTCTTTCTGGCACCTTCTGTTACTCTGTGCAGTAAAGCAGGAGTGACCCTCACATCAGTGGATGCAGCACCCTAGTGACTCCCATTTTACACCCTCCCGAGGACCCGGATGCCTGTCCACAGGGGCAGGGTGTGCAGCCAAAGCCCCGTCATGGGGCATTTTCACAAGTGACAGAAGATCCATTCTCGTTCCCAAAGGCAGAAGAAGGAGCCAGTGCAGTTGTAGATTTGGGCATTAACAGTCAGGATGAGGACGAGAAAGAAGACAGAGGGAAGAAGGACCAGTATGTGGAGGCAGAACCAGGAAGCTCATGGGGAATGAGGGCCCCGCTATGGGGCATGTCAAGGTGCCAAGGTGGAAGCCAAAATGATGGGAAGGTGGGCACCCCCAGGTGGAGAGCCACCGGGAGAACGGGCTGTGTGGGTAGACAGTCCTGGCTCCACCATTTACTTCTACGAGACCTTGGACAAATGATCCTCCCAGAGCCTCGGTCTATAAAATGAAGTTAATAATAGTACATGCCTTATAGAACTGTTGCAAGGATTAAATAAAATGGTGTATATAAACTGCTTTGAGCACAAGGCTTGGCGTATGGGAAACGCTCTGGTGGTAGCACAGCCAGGCTGACTGATGTGTAAAGTAAGGGAGGTGGGGGTCCAAGGTATGAGCAGGTAAGATGTAAGGAGCGACCATCACATCACCCGTATCTCCTAGTAGAGCAACGTTAACAGACCACGTCTGAGTACAGCCAAGCCAGAGAAAGTGGTTAAGTGACGTGCCCAAGGCTGAGTCACAGCATTTTCTGGGCAGGGACCAGGCTGAATCATCTGATATTCCAGCCCCTGGCATCGGCTTTGCACAGGGTAGGCACCCCACTGATGGCTGAGAAAGCTATATGTGGCTGAGTCTCCTGAAGTCTCTAATGAGATTATACTCCCTACTTCCTCCCTTCTCCTGCTTCCTGCCCCTCCCCCCCGATGATTCATTTATCTTCTTCCACACTTCTTGACCATCTACTACACTTCATGGAAACTAGGAGGGTATTGAAAGAAGTCCAGGGCAGGGCTGCAATTAAAGCAACCAGACATAAACAGTGAACAGGCAGAACACAGATTATGTATTAGGCTTGGCCAATATCCCAGCACCTACCCAAAACAAGGTCTTTCCCTTGCCTGTGTGGGCTATGGTGAAATCTGAAAAGGGCGATCCTATTCTGTCTTTCCCTTTTCAGACCATCCAGTCCCCAGCAGGCCTTTGCCTAAGGCCACAGTGTGGGCTTACAGTGGCTCAGCAAAGACTTATCTCAGCAATGGAACATCACAACTCAGAACCACAGCGAGAACCATACGAAGCCTGATGCTGGCCAGTCCCCTTCCTCTGGTCATCACTGCCAGAAAACAGTTCCAGACCTTCAACCAACACATGCTGGCCCTCCGAGGCCCAAGACATTTCCAACGGGATGCAGGGGGGAGGGTATGTGGCAGGCTGGGTTCCCTGAGAAGCAGAAGAGGGGACGGATATGAGCATGCAGATTTACCTACATAGAGGATATCTATTTCCTATATATCATCTATATGATATCATATGTATATACATACACACACACTATATGTACACGCAGAGGAGTGCTCTTGGGCTTGACCCCTGGGTGAGAGGAAGGTGAGAGGCAGGACAGAGCAGAGGGAGAAACTAGGGTGACTCTTCAGAACTATCCTAAATTGGTGAGTGGAGACTGGCTTTTATATCCCTACGTCAATTGGTCACCGAGTATGGGCTGCCTAGGAAGGGCGCATGACTTCACCCCGGGTGCTCTCTTGAAGTGAGGCCATTTCCAAAAAGGACAGGAGCCAAGGGCTGTACCATCAACATGGAGCATCTTCAGGCCTGAGGGGGTCCCCACAGTTCCTCTCGGTGTCTGAGACAGTCCAGGTAATAGCCCTTGACTCTTTTTCCCCATTGAAGAGCGGGGAAAAGAAAAAGAGAAAGTTTTTATAACCTAAAAACACAAAAACAAAAAACAGAGCAGGAAAACACAAGGCCGGGGTTGAGATGTTGGCCTGAGCTCCTGTGGAGCACCTGTCCCTTACCCCTCTAAGCCCCTCATCTGTAAAATGGGTCCACTGATAGTATCTCGCACATCAGCTCCTATAGGCATGACTACAACACCCGTGCCTGGCATCCGGTAATCACTCAATGGAAGGCAGCTCTGGTCTTTATTACACACCGGGCACAGAGGAGGAAACGGCTTGCCTCAGTCCACCACAGTGAGCTTTCTGTTTCTCAGCTCTACCCTAACACAGGTTGTGTATAGAAACATTTCGGGAGGTTCCTCGGTCACGGCAAGCAAGGTGTCAGTTGCTAAACAGTTTCTCTGTGTCCTCTTAGAAGCCTCTTCTGTTCCAAACACCAGGGGAGGCCAAAAAGGCTTAACCTCTCCCCAGAGGAACCTGTCCTCCATCCCAAAGCACTTACTCGGGGCCCAGGAGAGAAAATCGGTGCCATTCTCCGAGGAGTCTGGATACCAGGGAGTGTGGAATAATCCGATCATTCACCATGAAGGGAAACTACTCCTAAAGCCTTCAGCTGGGTGGTGGCCACAGAAAAACATGGGAAGATTCAGGGCCGTACACTAAGAGGCCACCAGCTTGAGTCTTAAACTCCTCCAAGGCCCGGGAAGCCAAAGCTGTCCTGGGGCTCGCTCTATGTACCTGAAGCATCACCAGCGGGCAGAGAGGCCAAGAATCCTGTCCTGGCAGGCTCGGGAGGGGCTGCATCTGTTGGGGACAAAGAACGCAGCTCCTCTGGAAAAGGCCAAGGAGAACGGTGGCTGGAGAAAAGTGCCTCCCCCTGGCCCGCCAAAGCGCAGAGATGTGAAGGCGGGATCTTGGGTTTGGTGCGGGGAGGGTCCCAGTCTGGGAGGTTGAGGAGGCAGAGAGGACACCAGCAAGGTCTCAGAGCCCACCCGCCCTGTAGGGCAGGGTAGAAATCTCTGCAGCTCCAGGAGGGGCCTGGCCAGCGTGAGCAGCAGGGGAAGGAAATGTAGGTTAGACATCTAGGGCACTTCTGAAGCTGGGGCTGTGTCTGCCAGGAAGTCAGGCAGGGGCGGCACGGGGGGGGGAAGCAGAAAAGGCAAAGGACCAAGCGAGCCTCAAAGCCTCCGATCTGGAAAAGGAGCACAGGGGGGAGAAGAAAGAATCCCTCTGATGAAGCAGAAGGGGGGGCGTTCTGGGGAGGCCGGCTGAGGAGGGGCACGGCTGACGGCAGCCCCCTGCTCTGCCCGCTCCTGCAGCGGACGTGGGGGCTACGTGAGACAGTCCCCTTGCCGCCGCGGGGACTCATGCATGCAGACCCGACCTCGAGCTCACCGGGCCTCTGCCCGGGAGACTCCCGGTAATTCCGCTAACGTCCTCTCTGCCAGAATGAACGCCTCCCTGCGGCACATCCTGAGTTCTCTGCATGGACTCCACTCCAGCATTTATCCTTGTCTGACTTTTATTTGCTGGGTTGTGCACTCAATTCTTCCACCAATATTTACTGAGCATAAATAAGGCACTGGGCCGGGGGCTGTGTCAGATCTCCCCTCTCTCGAGGACTGTAGGGATCCCAAGGCTGATGCCTCACTTGACCTCGGGCAATTCCTCCTGCTGTCTCACCTTCAGCTCTTTATCTACGAAAGGGAAGGGCTTGGGTGTGGGGGTGTGGGTGACAACACTAAGAGGGCAAATGGGGGTCAGGTCAGAGCCTCTGCATAATCATGACTGCCATTTATTAAGCACCCAGTACGAAGCCGTCTGGAACTGCTTTAGAGGCTTTATGGCTATTATCGCTAAACCTTACGACCAGCCCACAAGGTGAGAACTGTTCCACCCACACACAGACGCAAACCTTGCCCAGTGACTGGCACATGGTGGGAGTGTGAATAAATGCTAACACCTGTGTTTACTCCATGCTAAACATTTCTAGGCCAGTGGTTCTCAACCAGAGGTGATTCTGTCCCTTCCCCAGAGGACATTTTAGCAATGTGTGTGGGGGTGGGGCAGTGGTGCTGACATCTAAGTGAGGAGAGGCCACAGATGCCTCTCACCAGCTTACAATGCACAGGACAGCCCCCCACGATGGAGAATTATCTGGTCCGAACTGTCGGTAGTGCTGAGGTCGAGAAACCCTGCTCCAAGACTGAGGACCTACCAATGCAGCAAATGGACAATGTCCCTGGAGCTCACATTCCAGAACAGTGGACAGTGAACAAATACCAAGGACATGGATAGACGTCTGTTGGTGCTAAGTCCTAAGGAGAAAAATAAGTAGGACAGGAGAAAAGAGTGATGGAGTCACCGGGGACAGAAGGTGACATTTGAGAGGAGACCACAGGGAAGTGAGGGGGTGAACCAGTGGCTGCCTGATGTGATGAGAGAAGGCCCTGGGCAGGGCACGGGCTCATCCTTAGGTGTAGTGGTAGGTCTGTGCGTCTGGAATACAGGGAGCATGGATTGAGTGGTCAGAGACAAGGTCAGAGAGTTACTCAGACAACTGAGTTAGCCGTGTGGACACTCTTTGAGGTGGTACACACCTTGAGGACACAAGTCATACCCTCGTATGCAACCTCTCGGCGCCACACATTTGCTGGAACTAAGGGGAAGAAGACGCCAAGTTGAGTTGCATTTTGGCTCAGGGGAGGCGGTTTCCTGTACTGCAAAATTTACATGAGACAAATTGTCCCCGCTTTGTTCTGGTTTTGGGCAGGAAATGGGTTTAATGTGCTGTCAGCTTTTATTGTATAATTACTGGTTGGCTTTCATTCATTTTAGGAGCAAGAGTATACAATGATAACTGAATCTCTGATGCTTGGTATTGTTAGGGCTGTTAGTACGGGTGCCGAGCGAGATGCCTGTGCACAGTGTAGACACACCCTCTGGTGATGTGAAGGGCAACGTATACGGTATCATCCCCCAGGGTAAATACCTAAGCCAGGGGTGGCACAGGTTCATGGGGGCCAAACTGCTACCATGTTGTTACTAAATGAGTATCTGCCATCCCTACTGCCTGTGAAATATCTGCCTTATGGTCCCTGGCCTTGCATTGCTGATACCCCTTCCTGCCGTGTAAGGAAACATCTCCCTGATGTTTCACAATCGCTCTGACTGTCGGGGGTCTGCAGAAAGGACCTCTTTACTGGGCCACTGGGGAACCTATATTTTCCTTGGTCTTATAAGCATATCAGTATTGCTGCTGTGGCATCAGGATAAGTACCACCAAGAAGAGGGCAGCAAGACTTAGAGCTGACTCTGAGAAGAATTTCAACACTGTCCTCTTAGTCTCAGCGGGAAGGCAGTCATTCGTTGACCCAACCAATAATCATTGGAGATGACTATAGGGCAGAGCTAGGATGATGCAGAGAGGAGTCAGGTACAGATTCTTTTCTCGAGAGACATACGGTGTAGTAGTGAAGTCAAACATATACCTAATTAATAACATAAGGTACAAAGTACCAATTGATAATTAACAAAGGACTGTGAAGAGGATGACTATTTGTCAGGCAGGACAGCATGAAGATTTCATTTCACACGACAACTCTGATCAACAGTGGTTGCCAAGAAGAGTGTTGAGGATTCTGAAGTCCCATCTGAGCTCGGTGAGAATATGTCATACATTCAATTAATTGTGTCTGCCATAAACAATGAAACCAAGAGGTTTCTTGGTTCAGAGACGTATCAAATCTCTTTGTCATCCAAGCTTAAGTAGAGACCAACTAAGTAGACATATAGCTTTAAGAGTGAATTATGTCCTTCCTTCTAACCTTGAACATAGAAATATAGTAGCTATGCTCCACTATTAAAGTGGAAATGGAAGAGAAGTAAAAAATGTAATTGCATAATGTTAAGTGTGTATTTATTTCCCTCCTTAACTCTAGAAGTATTTAAAAGGAAAGAGAAAGAGACTCAGCCAAGGTGCCACCACTGGAAATCAGAGGGTGACTGGCTCTGAATCAGGGCAGCACTCTGGGCCAAGGGCCCCTCCCCTGCCCCAAAGCTCCACCAAGGCCATCCTGGGGAGCCTGGTAAGGGAGCGGTAAAGTCCCACCCTAGAACTGGATTTGCCAGTCAAATTCTCCCTTCCCAGGGACTGGATAGGCAAAATGAAATAAACAGGAACCTTGGGGTCAGATGAACCTGTGTTCAGTCCTGGCTCTACGACTTATTGGTCATGTGAACTTGAGCATCTTCTTCAACCCCTCTGAGCCTCTGTTTCTTCATCTGTAAAACAGGGCTGGTAACATGTACCTCTTAGGAGTGTCCTAAGAATTGGGACCCTAGAGAGGGACCCTAGAGACCCCAGTCCTTCAAGAGACTGTTCAGCAACAGCTTTGGGGCAGACTTCCTGTCTCCTTTTGCGGGGACCTTGCCCACCACCGTTTTGTAGGCTGTTTGAAGAACTCTGTGGGCAAGGCAGAAGCAACCCAGAGAAGGGCTTGAGTCTCAGTCTGACACAACAAAGCTCCAGAATGATATTCCCACTTGCTAGTCAAGCTTCAGTTGAGCCAAAACGAGCACACAGGTCTCAGAATCGAGACAGGAATAGAAATGCTTTATTAATATCACAAAGTGGGGGGGGGGAAGAGTGTTCTGGATTTGCTGTGCTAGCAGTGCTTCAAAGCACAGTGATTAGGGAGGAGAAGAGGAGGTGGGTCAGGGAGGTTCACACCCTGTGAGGGCCACCATATCGGGAGGAGGTGGTGGCCCTTCCTGGCCAGTGTGCTGTCAGGAGGAACGGCTATGTCCTCTCACCTAGAATGACAGTCCTCCAAGACTCAGGGAAGAAGGTAACAGAACAGAACCACAACCAAAGGAGCAAAAGCTGAAATTACACACAAAAAAATTTTTCAAGGCTTTTTTTTGAAAGACAGCCAGAAATGTGTCTTTCCAGAGCCAGCTTTGTGTGGCCTTTAAACCAAAGTACTACCAGCATCATAGGCTGAGCAACCCCATCAGGCTGCCCATCCCAGAGCCTGGTTGTAAAGCCTCTGGTACTTCCTTTACACCTGTGGCCCAGAGACTTGGCGTTATTTTGTTTTCATTTTTATTTTCACGTCACGGAAAAGGGATAGGGATGGGGGAAGGAAAGCAAAGCAGAAATACTATATGTTTCTAAAGCCCCTGTGCAGAAATTGCAAGGCAGCAGGAAGATTCTGATGACTCATTCAACATGCTGAGCTAAGCACCTACCATGGGCCAGGCCGTTGTCTCCAAGCCTCCTACCACTCGACAAAGCAGGTGCCCCATGGAAACCTCAGCAGTGCCATGGCTGTGCTGGTGGGAAGGCCAATGGGAAGCTTTCATGAGGCCACATGGGCCACCATGGGGACACCCAGAAACAAGTGAATGCAAGTGATGGAGGCAGAGGTAAGAGGTAAGGCAGGTAGAGGTAAGAGGCAATGACATCTGGGGAGTTGGGGTAATATATACCTACAGCTTGGTGAAGCCTGGGGAATTGGCTTAAAGTATCATTATAGTTATTGTTGGAACATGATGATCAAAGAGGAAATAACATTTATTAAGTGGTATGCATTCACATATATTACAGCATTTAATTCTTAGGATACTCCTAGGAGGTACATGTTATCATCCCTGTTTTACAGATGAAGAAACAGAGGCTCAGAGGGGTTGAAGAAGATGCTCAAGTTCACATGACCAATAAGTCGTAGAGCCAGGACTGAATGCAGGTTCATCTGACCCCAAGGTTCCTGTTTATTTCATTATGCCTCACCACTTCTCAGCATTATGGGTAATCATCAAGGCTCCCCTACTCAAAACACACCACACAAATTCTGCAAAACAAAGCCTCCTTCTGCCTGTGGATGGTAAAGTTCAGAGCACTCACTAGAGAATCAGAATCTCAGAAATAAACCCATACAGAGAAGAAATGGATTTATGATAAAGGTTGTTCCTCCCATCAGTGGAGAAAGGAATGATTCTCTAGTAATGTTGAGAAAACTGGATCACTAAATGAATTTGGATCCTTCCTGTACACCACCCATAAAGGTAGACTCCAAATAGATGAAAAACCTAAATGTGAAAAGACAACTCCAAGGCTAACAGAATAAAGTATGAGACTATCTTTCTGAACTTAGGGTATGGAAGGGCTTCTTAAATAAAATTCCCAAAACACAAACCACAAAGCAAAGTAAGTTGATAGATTTGATTACATCAAAATTAAGGGATTCTGTTCAGCAAAAGACACCGTGGACAAAGTTAACAGGGAAATGGCAGAGTGGAAAAAGAGATTTGCAATGTAGCTGCAACACTAGAATGACTTAATGATAATGCTGAGTTGTATAGAGTGTTGGGGGAGGGATATGGGAACCCACATGCACTCCAGGTGATGGTTGAGATCTATGCAACCGTTCTAGGGACTCATTTGGTAGTGATCGCTGAAACCAAGTACATATAAATCCTATGACCCAATAAACCCACACTTAGAGATAAAGCCCAGAGATTCTGTGCAGGTTCCTAAGGGGACAAGTAAGAGGGTATTCATGACAGCACTGTGTGTGGTAGTGGAAAAGTGGAAGCAACTAGCTATCCTTAAATGAATAAATACAATATCTGGTGGGTACCTTCTATGTGGTAGTTGTTAGCACCATTCATCAATTATTCAGTCTTCCTCCTTCTAGATTCATGGTAGGGTTACAGTTCCCAGCCCTTTTGAAGGTAGGAATGACCATGGGACCTATTTGGACCACTTCTGGGACCAGTGTGCTGTTTGCCACCTTCTGTTTACAAGCCAGTGGGTGGCCACCTTCTCCTCATGCTGCTGTGGCAAAAGGAGGAGGCTCTGTCACCCAAAGTCCCCGAGTGAGATGTGAAACAAAGCTCTACTAACTGGACAGACATGGAGTATGGCGAAACAGTAAACCTTTATTATTTTAAGGCACTAAGATTTTGGTGCTATTGCTGCAGAATAACTTAACCTACCTCGAAAGATGCACCTATGCAGCTGTGAGAGGCAATAAAGCAGATGTACAGCCAACAACAGGGATAGATCTTAAAACCATGGTGAGAGTATGGTGAAACGGTCAGTACAGAAGAAGCTCCCAGGTGCAGTATCATTTCCATAAACACAAACACACAGCAACAACACATGTTTTATAGACACATACCTGTTCGAGGGTCTCAAACACCTTAGAGGGGTCCCTTTAGGAGAGGGAAGATCATAGAGGAAAAGAAAAAAAATTAAGAACGAAAACAGGAGAGTGCCTTGCACTAAGGTTGATGAAACTTCCATGAATCTGTGAGCATGAATAACTCAACTCTCTATTCTATCTAAGATCAAAAAGAAAAGGAAAGAGGAAACAGTATAAATAACTCTTCTGGGTTGACTTAGTATGCATTTGAAAAAAATTTTTTAATGTTTTTATTTATTTTTGAGAGAGAAACAGAGCATGAGAGGGGGAGGGGCAGAGAGAGAGGGAGGCACAGAATTGGAAGCAGGCTCCAGGCTCTGAGCTGTCAGCACAGAGCCGGACGCGGGGCTCAAATTCTTGAACCACGTGATCATGCCCTGAGCTGAAGTTGGCCGCTTAACCGACTGAGCAGGTGCCCCTGACTTTGTATGCATTTTAAATACTGCATGCCAATCTGTCTTCTACTAGCACAGTGTATCCCTTTTCCCCACCAAGTTTTGTGTTTTTGGTTTTTTTGTTTTTTTAATTTTTGAAGCATAGCTGGGGAACCCTCATGCACTTTTGCTGAGAATGTAAACTGGTGCAGCCACTGTGGAAAACTGTATGGAAACCCCTCAAAATTTTGAAAGTAGAAATATCATAGGATCCAGTAATTCTACTACTGGGTATTTACCCAAAGAATACGAAAACACTAATTCAAAAAGATACATGAACCCCTGTGTTGACTGCAGCATTATTTACAATGGCCAAATTAATTTTTTTTTCAACGTTTTTTATTTATTTTTGGGACAGAGAGAGACAGAGCATGAACGGGGGAGGGGCAGAGAGAGAGGGAGACACAGAATCGGAAACAGGCTCCAGGCTCCGAGCCATCAGCGCAGAGCCTGACGCGGGGCTCGAACTCACGGACCGCGAGATCGTGACCTGGCTGAAGTCGGGCGCTTAACCGACTGCGCCACCCAGGCGCCCCTACAATGGCCAAATTATACAAGCATCCCAAGTGTCCACGGATGGATGAATGGATAAAGAGTGGTGTAGATATATACAACGGAGTATTATTCAGCCATAAAAAAAGAATGAACTTTTCCCCAAGTGTTCTTTGACCCAGACAGGCTTCACCTCACAATCTCTGTAGTTCCCACACCTCCTTGGTACGAAGAGATAAACTACAGCCACAGCAGCTACCACCAATCTCCCATTTCTCTGTAATCTGGGGGAAGATGCCTCCTGAGGGAACAGAGCCACAAGCAACCTGACTGGAGACCCAGAACGGAAATACACCAACAGTGGCAAACTCCAGGCCAATGGCTTTGATCAGCTGTATCCTCTCCCTAGTGGGGAGCAGTCGTGGCTCCTGGCAAGATCTGAGCTGAGAACAAAAGGCCAGCTCAGGCCCACACCAGCAGGAGACGATACAAGGCTCTTAGTCAAGTGCTCCTGGCAGTCTGAGTTTGCTGGGTCCCAGGAGGACGTAGGGTTCGGGAGGAGGAGGCTGAGATGGAAATCCACTCCCTCACCACACCACAGCAGTGACCATGCACAACACACTGAAAGACAAACAGCTCAGCTCAAACAGCTCATCGGAGAGGCTCACTGCCAACATTTTCCATCCTTGGTGTGGGGAGAAAGGGCTGAGCCTGAAGTCAGGCAGACCTGAGTCCGAGTTCCCTGCCCGTCGGCATTGAATTAATTCAGGGCGCTGAGCTATTTATCTCCATGCCTGGTATTGGATAAGGCACACAGCAGAAGCTTATAAATACATCTGTTGAACTGAACTGTTTATGTGCTTCTTAGTTACTCTTTTTCCTCAAGAAACCACCAACTTCGATAAGTACATTCATTTTATTTGAGGCACCCCTGCCCAGAATGTAAATAATAGTAATTCCTTTCAATTATCAAACATGTGATACAAGGTGCTTGCATATTCAAGATTAATCCTTATATCAATTCTCTTATGATGCTCATTATATAGATAAGTAGGCTAAAGCTCAAAGAGGGTAAGTAATCAACCCACGGTTTTTCTGGAATGCAAGCTAATCAATGTGGAAGGAACAACAGAATTAGAAAACCACCATGTTGCAGTCCTCAGCATAATAATCAGCTCAGGTAAGGATCAGCAACAGAGGCAAAAGACTTCTTTCTGGGAGAAAGACAGTTGGGGAACAGGATGTTCACATGCTCTCAAAGTATCACTCGCAAATGACTGGATAGCTACAAAGGGAGAATGAGTCTTTACAATGGAGAGATCTTATAGTCCTCACCTTTAACCAAGACGTCTAACAGTGTTTCCAATTGTGAGGCAGCCAGCTATTAAATGCTCCCATGGGACGCAGGAATCAGTACACAGTAACACCTGTGGGTATTCCTGCCAAGCATCTTTCACGTACTATAACCGTGAGGAAGCCATCAGACAAATCCAGAACGTGGGATTTTCTACAAGACACGTAGTCCGTTCTTCAAGAACAGTCATGAAAATGTAGAAAGGCAGGGGAGCTGTTCTAGATTAGAAGGGACTAAAAAGATACAGCAGTCAAATGTAATGCATTGCTTTCTAGATGCTTCAATAGTTGTAAAAGTCATTCTTGGGACATTTGAGGAAAATTACAAAAGGACTGAATACTAGATGGTATTATTGCATTGGTACTAATTTGGGGGGATGTGATAATATTATCAATGCTACATCTCTTGATTGTGATAATGGTTTTGGGATTATATAGGAGAATGTCCATGTTCTCAGGAAATGCAATTGAAGCATTTGTAGTAAAGACTGGGGGTAAAAGTATCATGATGGCTGAGACTCCCTTGTAAAGGGTTCAGCAAAACCAGAGTATGTGGGTGTGTAAAGAGAGAGCAAGGCATGGAGAGCTTGCAAATGAGACAAAAAATAGTAACAGCTGGTAAATCAAGGTAAAGACAAAGGGTACACAGGTATTCATTTTCCTATTCTTTCAAATTTTCTGTAGCTTTAAAATTTTTCAATTGGAGCACCTGGGTGGCTCAGTCAGTTAAGTGTCCGGCTTCAGCTCAGGTCATGATCTCACAGTCCATGAGTTCGAGCCCTGCATCAGGCTCTGTGCTGACCGCTCAGAGCCTGGAGCCTGCTTCCAATTCTGCGTCTCCCTTTCTCTCTGCCCCTCCCCTGCTCATGCTCTGTCTGTCTCTCTCTCCCCAAAATAATAAATAAATATTTAAAAAAATTTAAAAATTTTCAATTAAAGTTGGGAGGAAAACACAGGTGTTCTGATTTTAAAGCCAAGCATCACCCAGGACCACGACCCACCCCTCTAGGAGGCTTCTGGTGTGTAAGCAGTGTCCCTCGTCCCTGTCCCTAGGACTGCCATCAACTCCTTTTCGAGCCAGAAAGAATAATCGATCATTCAGATATAGGGGGTTACTTTTCTTCTCATTCATTAAAAAAAAAAAAAAAATACTTTGTTGAGAGAGAACCAATATATACTCAGTACGGATTATAAAATGAAGTCTATTTTCTACCCCATTTTCATTTTAATAGTAAAACACATTTGCTAAATGTCCCAATTAAAAGTTGAAGAAAAAGCCATACTTCACTGTTTAAGCTGCATTTTCACTAATTTAGCTGCTGGTTAAGGGTTTAGGAGAGATGGCAGCTGTCAGGCAAAGTGTCCTCCTCCCAGCCCTCTCCCCAGCAGGCATGACTAATCAATCACCGTGTGCTTTCCCCCTAAGCCTGAAGCTCTTCCGCAGACTCACATGGTACCCTGCAGTGCTTCCTGGTGGTAGAGTTTTCCTTTTTTCCTTTGCTTTTCCTTTATTTTTTTCTTTAAAGACATTAGAAGAGAAAAATATGCACTCTTCCCTTCCCAGGAGACGCACATCCAAAGAGCTTATGTAAGAAGTTTTCTCTGGGAAGCAGTTGTTTCCAAGGTCCCTGATTTCCTGCCTTCATTATTTATTCAACCATCATCTGTTAACTGCCTACTGTGTGTTAGTGTCTTGGGTGCCAAGATGAACGAGGTCCAGTTCTCTTCCCGAAGACGTACCAACAGATACCGACAGAAGTCCACAGAGGGCGCAGAGCAAGGAATGGCCAGCGGGCTGGGAAGGGGAAGAAAAGGCCTCAAAGAGAAGGCGGCACATTCTCAGACGCCTTCTGGAAGAGGGCGTGCGGCTTGAAAGGTGCTGGTGGCAGTGATGTTATCATCAGGGACGTATGGCGTGTTCTCATGATGCAGTATCCCTACTGTGGCTCATCGTGTCCCACAGGCACCATAGCTGACTGTCGCTGGATCCCAGCATGAGGTGGTTGTTGGCTGCCAGCATCCCTTTGCAGGTCGTCGAGTTCCTTGAGAGAGGAAAGCTACTCTCCCGTGAGTGAAATGTACCTTTAAGTTTGTGGTGGGTAGGTTCACTGCAGCAGGTAGAACGGGCAGTTCTCTGCTGGGGTTTGTGCAGTACCCAGCTGGACCCACCTGAGGTCGTGAAACACCTCCCTCCCCGATGTCTGGAATTCTATGTCATCATGTGAATAGTGCTCTAGCAAGGAGAGGACATGGTGGGACAGGGGGAGGGTGATGGAAACCAACATTCACTGAGCAGTCACTATGTAACTGCTACGTAGGTGTTTACATCCACTCACTTACCTCAACAACACCCGGAGTCAGGGAAAGGGTGAAGAAGATAACCCAGAAGCCTCCCTTCTGGCTAGCTCAGGACCAAAATCTGACATAATGAAGAAGCAGGTGGAGAGAAAGGGAAAAAAAAAATTTTTTTTGGTGTTTACTCTGTGTATTAAGTGTCCACGTATGTGATGTGAAAAGCTCTAAAAGGTAAGTATTATTATTCCTATTTTGCAGATGAGCAAGCTGAGGGTGCAGGAGAGTCTCTTAGTCATCACGTTGCTATCACAGCACAAACAGCAGGCACACTTATTTTGCATCAGGCTCTGCAAACACTTTATATCCATTACACCTCACTCAATTAGCACAGCAACCCTGTGCCACGAGCATTATTATGACCACTTGAGCCGTGAAGACACTGAGTTAAGGAACAGTTCGATCACCTTTCCTAAGTCAAGGACACACTCATTTAGTAGGTGTTGGTCGGGAATTCAAACCCAAGTCCATCTGACTCTACGCCCGTGTTCTCGAACACTGCTAACACGAACTCTCAAACGTGTGCCATCTACCAAGTGCCAGAGGGCTACAGCAGCCGCCGTGACAGTGAGCTACCCCCACTGCCACTCAGGGGAGTCTATTTGGACCTCTTGAAGTGTGTGCAAGTTATTCTTTTTTTTTTTTTTTAAATAGATTATTTTCTTTGATCTCTTTTTTTTTTTTTTTCCAATGTTTATTTATTTTTGGGACAGAGAGAGACAGAGCATGAACGGAGGAGGGGCAGAGAGAGAGGGAGACACAGAATCGGAAACAGGCTCCAGGCTCCGAGCCATCAGCCCAGAGCCCGACGCGGGGCTCGAACTCATGGACCGCGAGATCGTGACCTGGCTGAAGTCGGACGCTTAACCGACTGCGCCACCCAGGCGCCCCTGTGCAAGTTATTCTTTAGACCCAATCTAAAAAGAAAAAGCAAAAGCAGCCTCAATAGCAATTGAAATTATATTTTGGTGGGAGGAGCCTTCAGCAATAAAAGCTTACGCGTGTTTCATGCTTGCTACATGCCATGCACCGTTCGAATAAACACCACACATAAGGTGGTGGACACAGCACAGCTCACCCATATTCCTGGGCTTCTGGACCGTTTCTGCCATCTTGAATTTATGCACAGCCATGCAGTTTGCTCTGGCCAATGAAATGCAAGCAGAGTGATTCGTGTCACTGGCTGTTGAGCATTTGAAAGCCAGTACATAATTTCCCGTCATCTGTCTTCTTCGCTGTAGCAAGCATGAAAGCACATTGATACGAAGGGGCTGTAAAACTGAAGCAGCCTGGAGGATGTTGAGCCAACACACGGAAGGCAACTGCACTGGAAGTCATCCAGATCTTTGGAAGATTTTGCAAGAGTAAGAAATAAACTTTGGTTGCAACAAACTTCTGAGATTTAGGATTTGTCTGTTACTGCAGGATAAGTAGCATAAGCTAGCCTGGTTTGACTAACAGTCAACAAATCCTGCTATCAGTTCCAAGATGTGCGTGCTATTATCCCCAGTTGACAGACACAACCTACAGCACAGAGGGGCTAGGTAACTGGACAAAGATCACACAGCTAATAAAAGGTAGAGCCAACTGTGAACCTCACCAGCGGAGACTTCAGAATCCATGCTCTTTATCAGTACCCTGTATTTCCTCACTAACATTTTTAATCAGATATACTAGTGCATAAACATCGAGGTCTATAAGTTTCTTGATACATCTTAGCCAATGATTAAAGAATAAGAGAATTATAAGAACATATAATTAAAGAAACACCAAAACTGCTTGCTTTAAAAAAGAAAAAAATAAAACCAGCCTAGCTTCTGCTTGTAAAAGCAGTTAAACTGAAAATGGGTTACAACAGAGGTGACTGTTCTTTGGAGAATTGCCTGGAATGGGGGAAAACCAGTGAAAGAAAAACTCAGTTTCTCTTTCTTTACCCAATCCCTTAGAGGTTACCTCAAAGGGCCATCGGCACAATTAAAAGTATAATTAGTGTTCTCACCCCCCCCCATACATGTTTTTTCCTAATTAAAAAAATATATTTAACAGATTCATTAGATTCTTCCTAAATCAAAGCAAATCTTTAATGAGATGCTGAGATCCTCAAGATAACATGGAATCATCAGAAACCGCACATTGTGAACTCGAGTGTGTCTCTCTCGGCCCTCTTTGAAGCAAGGACACTTGTCAAGGTCCCCTCTGTTGTGTGCAGTCTGTTATAATCGCTGCTGGTTGCAATTTAGGACACTTGGTTAAGTGATTCTTTCCAAAGCAATTAATGAATTTCATGGGAACAGGGCTGGTCGGAAGGTCTGCGGAATGCTGCGAGGGGCATGCCATTTCACCCCAGGGGCCCCGATAAGCTGGCCAGTCTGGCTCTTAGCTGACTCTTCCCTTAAGTTTAGGGCTTGTCAAACCTTTCAAAAGTGGGAGGATGCCGATGATGAGAGAAACATTACTAACGACTGAGAGAGAGTGGTCTCTGGAGTCAGCTCCTTTGTGTTCGTCCAGCTACGAGATCTGGGACACAGTTGCTTAATCCTCTAAGCCTCATTTACAAGACAGGAATGGCCAAAATATCCATTTCATTGTTAGAAGGACCAAAGGAATAAATGCATGCAAAAAAAGCCTAGCATAGTGCACCATACAAATTAGCTGTCATTTTAATAATAATTATTAGAGAACACTTATTGCCCTGTCCTGTTGTTTCCTGCCATGCAGGGGGACATCCATTTGTATAACACTCCTCGCTTTTGTTACCCTCTTACTCACTCCTTCCCTGGGGAGTCAGAGTGATTCATCTGGTGAGTTTGTGGGGAGAGCTGGGCAAGCACAGCTCAGCCCATCAGCTCACCTTCTCCGTGGAAGCGGGCTGCCTGTAGGAAGCAAGCATTCTGCTGAACTCCTGCATTGCCATAGCTTTCCGGGGGGAGGGCTGCCGTTTTCCAGCACGTCCCACGAGTAGGTACTTACGGCTGATTGGTTTCAGGGTCCGGTATTAGGAAGGGCGTTGTTTCTGCATATCGAAGCCATGTTCTCCAAACTAGTCTTTATTAGGTCTAAAAGTGATATTTCCATCTCCATCTGCCTGGCATATCCTATCTACATCAGCTGTATTAGAACTGGGGTAGAGAAAGGAGGTGTTATTTATTGGACTGCCACCAACCTCAGTGATTGTTGTAGCAATCTATCTGGCAGGCGTTCAAGGCCTTTTATGAGCTGGCTGGTCCAACCCCTGCAATCCCACGTTTAGCAATTTATCCTTAGGATATAACCAATCACATATGAAAAGTTGTATTACACGGTAATTCACTCCAGAGCTGTTTATAGAATCAAAAGAATGGGATACAACCTAAGTATTCAATATTAGGGAACTGACCATAAGATAGAACACAGTACAATAATTGAAAATGATGTTGCCAAAGAACATTCATGACATATACAGATGTTCATAATCTGAAAAGTGAAAAAGGCAAGCACAGAACAATATGTACTATTTTGTAAGGAAAATATTAAGCGCCTACAAACATTTGGAAAAAATATACAAGTTGTTAACATTTCAGGTGGTGGGATGGTGGGTCACTTAAATTTTTCATGTATTGATTATGTAAAAATGCTCCAATTTCTCCCTGATGGACATGTATTTCTTCTAAAGGGTATTTTTCATTTCTCAACAAGCCAGGTGCATGGTGGCTGATGGAGAGAACTCCTCGGAAGGGTTCGACACTTGCCTGCCTGTAATATGCTGGCTGTCTAAGGGTACAAATACAGTGACATTTCAAGACACTGACAAATGCACATGCAACTTCCCAAAGCTGTAACTCAGGAAGATTCCCCTGGATCCCCTGAACTCCTTGAGGGCAGGAACTTATTATCTGTGTATTCTCAAGAATAAATTCAAATTCCACCTCGGCTGGGCTTCAGTAAATATTTGCCCCCCCCCTTTTCTTTAATGTATTTATCATTTCTGAGAGAAACAGAGAGAGAGAGAGACAGACAGGGTGCAGGGGAGGCGCAGAGAGAGAGAGGAAGAGAGAGAATCCCAAGAAGGCTCTGCACTGTCAGTGTGGAGCCCGATATGGGGTTTGAACTCACAAACTGTGAGATCATGACCTAAGCCAAAACCACGAGTTGGACAACTTAACTGAATGAGCCACCCACGCATCCCTGTTTTTCCTTTTAAGCTCAGAAATCAAGTTCTGGCTTCAGTGCCTATGTCTAGAGGGTCTGATTCTAAAGTATGAGAGAATTCATGAGAGCCCGGGTGGCTCCGTCAGTTAAGCATCTGACTTTGGCTCAGGTCATGATCTCGCAGTTCATGGGTTCGAGCCCCACGTCAGGCTCTGTGCTGACAGTTCGGAGCCTGGAGCCTGGAGCCTGCCTCGGATTCTGTGTCTCCCTCTCTCTTTGCCCCTCCCCTTCCTCTGTCTCTCTCTCTCTCAAAAATAAATAAACATTAAAAAATAAAATAAAAAGTAGGAGAGAATTCAGGGCCACTGAGCCAAGTGCTTGGCACATAGTAGGTCCTCAATAAATGCCAACTGATTGGTTCACTACAAGATCTCCCGACTTCTCCAAATATGGAACACAGCTCTGTGGGGTGGACTGCTCCCGAGACTGCTGCTTTGTGCCCTCCTCAGAGGAGATGGTGTGGAATCTGTCTGGAGTGTCGTCGGACTTGGCGAGCACAGGTGGCGAGCACAGGTGGGGAAAGCAGCAGGTGGCACACAGGATGGGAAGGAAGACCTTTGACTTGAGAAACAACCAGCTACTGGCTGACTTCCCCACATTTAGGGATCAAAGCAGGAAGGACAGTGGTTGAAATGAGAGGACCCACAGTCCCACAGGCCACAAGCCAGGGGGGCTGGATGGATGTGTTGCCAGCTTCCCAACACTTCCACGACGGCTCAGGCCATCATTGCTTCTACACACCCCCCACCTCCCTGGTGCCAGGACC
Source organism: Herpailurus yagouaroundi (assembly GCF_014898765.1). Taxonomy (NCBI): domain Eukaryota; kingdom Metazoa; phylum Chordata; class Mammalia; order Carnivora; family Felidae; genus Herpailurus; species Herpailurus yagouaroundi. Next base: position 15,136,404 of record NW_024412413.1, read on the forward strand.
CAGCTCCCTGCCAGCCTTCCTTTCTCAAGGCTCAGGGAAAGAGGCTTCCTTCCAGTCTTCTCAGGAAGGAAGGGGGACAAGCCTCTCATTCTTCACTGTGCCCCTCTTCCTCCCTTCCTTCTGTTGCTGAGTCATTAATGATGTGGCAAGTCCCTGTGATGGGTCTGTTACAGTGCCTGGTGCTGAGGATGCCACGAGAAAGAAAACACAGGCCCAGCCTACTTGTAACTCCCCGTCAAGGGAGAAAAGACCTGTAAACAGCTCATTGCACACCACGCCGTTCGCTTCTGCCAATGCGGCCCACCTATCGCTGGTGGACATGAGCTGGTTTTATGTGATATGCAGATAAACACTTTTGTTCTGGGTTATGTGTTTATTTTTCGTATATATTTAAAAAAATACAACTAGCACATCAAACCCTCTGTGTCACATGCATTTGTGCAGTAGATGTGTATTTGATAAATAAAACCTGTTCGTGAGACGTTGATTACAATAAAAATGTGAGATAAAGCACAGGGGGTAGAAGGAACTCATGGAGGTGCCATGCAAATGACTGAGGTTTCAGACACACTGGTAGCGAATGAAACACTGGGGGTTCAAATCCCGGTCCTGCTGCTTACCAGCATGGTGACTCTGAATGAGTTATTTACTCACCCGGGGCCTTGATTTCTTCCTGCATAAAGTGATTATGTCTACCTCATGGATGCTGATGTAGATAATTAACCTTGTAGGTGCAGATTCCTTGTCATTTTGTTATCATGCCATCCTATTCTCCCTGTGCCTGTAATAGACGGTTGGAAAACTGCTGCGCTTTTGGTCTGGTGGGGGAGGGAAGTGGCAAGTGCTCAAAGCCCTGAGTGGAGAGCCAGCTATGAAAACAGATAAGGGAATGAGAAGATGGCTTCATTTATGAGCCCAAGGAGCTGGGGGGGTCCCGCGGGCCGGGCGGCTGATGAGACAGGAGGCAGCCAGACAGCAGAAGCCCAGGCTTCCAAGCAGCAGCTGTTCCCGGGGCCCCAGCCCCACCGATCTCACTGGGCTGCAGCCCACCTGTGAAGGCACCGCACCTTGCCCTGAGTGGCACGTCAGAGCCACAGCACAGAAATTCTAACAGGCTGGGTCTCTTGTAACACGGATGGCCCAGCAGGAGGGCCTCGGAAAAGACCTCCAAACTCCAAACACCCCTGGCAAGGGCGGAGACTTAAGTCTTTGATTCAGGTGGGCAAGGGGGTCCCTCCAACTTTGCTGTGCATAAGAGCAGGGGCTCCTAGGGTGAAACATCCATGCAATGGAATGGAGCTCAGCGATAAACACAGCAACACGGATGAATCTCAAGTGATTATGCGAAGTGCGCAAAGCAGAAGCAAAAGGCAGCCCCATGTATGGTTACAGCTCTCACGTTCCAGAGAAGGCAAAACCAGAGGGCCAGAGACTAAGCCAGGGATTGCCTGGGGTTAAAGGTAAGGATGTGGAGACATCACTTCATAACCATAAGCCTGGCTGTCATCAAAAAATACAGATAATAACAAATGTTGGCAAGGATGTGGAAAGGGGTCCTCAGACACTGTGGATTTGAAAAATGGTGCTGCCACTGTAGAAAACAATCTGGCGGTTCCTCGAAAGTCACCCTGTGACCCAGTAATTCCATAGGAAAACACACGTCCCCACAAAAACGTGTATGCCAGTGTTCGTAGCTGCATTATTTACAATAGCTAAAAAGCAGAAACAACCCAAATGTCTATCAACTGGCAGATGGTAACCAAATACAGCACATCCACACAATGGAAGATTGTTCATAGGGCGCCTTAACTCAGTCAGTTAAGTTCCGACTTTGATTTCGGCTCAGATCATGATCTCACTTCCTGCTGGCGGATCAAGCCCCGGGTCAGGCTCCGCACTGGGAGTGCAGCCTGCTTAAGATTCTCACCCTCCCCTCTCCCTCGCCCCCTCTCCTCGCCAACCCCTCTCTGTTTCTCAAAACAAAACAATGGAACATTATTCATTCATAAGAAGGAATGAAGTACATATAAATGCTACGACACAGAGGAACCTTGACTTGCTGGTCAGTGAACGAGGCCAGTCAACAAAAGCCCAGACTCTATAGGATTCCACCTGTACCAAATGCCCAGAATAGGCAAATCCTAGAGATGGAAAGTACATGACTGGTTGCCAAGGGCTGGGGCAGGGGAGGAGGACACAGGAAGAGGGAACAGACTGTGTGTAGGGCTTCCTTCAGGGGGGATGAAGGCGTCCCGAAACAGACTGTGGTGATGGTCATACAACTCTGTGAATATGTGCACTAAAAACCATTGAATTGTATACCTTACACAGGTATACTGTGTGGTATGTGAATTATATCTCAAAAAAGCTGTTATGGGGCACCCGGGTGGCTCAGTCAGTTGAGCGTCCGACTTCAGCTCAGGTCACGATGTCACAGTTTATGGGTTCGAGTCCCGCATCGGTCTCTGTGCTGACAGCTCAGAGCCTGGAGCCTACTTCAGATTCTGTGTCTCCCTCTCTCTGTTCCTCCCCTGCTCGTGCTCTCTCCCTCTTCTTCAAAAATAAATAAAAACATTTAAAAAAAAAAAGCTGTTACAAAAACCAAGAGATAATAAATTACCCCAAGTTAAAAACAATGTATGGGGATGTCTTAAGTACAAAGGGATAAAACGAGGGAACTTGCAGGGGAGGTTAGTAGAAGAGTCTCTTGTCTGCGGTATTGGTTACCTGACCATGCATTTGTCAAAACTCACCGGACCATGCGTCAAAGATGCAAATAAACTGGCCCATCCCAATCAATATGAAAAACGGTTACCCTCTAGTAGACACTGTGCTAAGCCCTGTACGTGCCTTGAATTATTTAATCCTTAAGACAAACTACTAAGTATTCCTCTCTGCATTTTACTTTCCCCAGTTTACTCTGGGCAAACGGAGGCTCAGAGAGGTTATGTGACTTGCCTGGGATCACAGTTAGGAAGTGTTTTCCGAGTTCTGTCTGACTCCAGATCCCACGTCAGTAACCACTGTGCTCTGCCTCCCTACACACTGATCATCTGGAACATTCCCTGGGCACCTCTCTCAGGCAGTCTTCAGTGGTCACCTGTCTGCTCATTACTGCCCCACTGGTGAGTTGCCTGGGGGCTGAGACTGTGCCTTAGGGTGCTCTATCGCTCAGAGCCAGTCACTTCAACAGGCACTCCACAAATGTTTGGGCATCAGGGTATATAATGAAAGAGAGGCAGGGAGAAAGCCATTTGGAAACGCAGACGAGCAGCCGAAGATGAGCTGAATTCCTGGGTCTCCTGACTCTTGGCCTCCAGCCTGGCCAGGATCAAATATCTGAGCTGGAGCTGAAGAGAGGGAGACCACACCTCAACTCCGGCGCTCTCAATAGCCCGGGGGCAAACCACTTATCCTCCAGGCTGCATTCCTCCAAGATTCAGTGTTTCTGCTCCTGAAATAATTTCCTCATCTCACTAACTCACAGGAGGCAATGAGAACCAGGTGGTTCGTACAGGCCACAGACTTCCTCCGTGTCTCTCAAACCCATTCCCTTCTCCGTTTCAGCTGTCTCCCCAGGCTACCATCATCTCATTTCTGCCTACAGCCTCTGCCAGTCTCCTCCCCGGGCCTGATCCTTCACCCAGAAAGTCCCACAATCAGAGAAAAGGCTTGAAAACAGGAATCTGATCACATCATTCTCCTGATACGAGGATAGCGTCGGCCCTTAAGGCTCCTTGATGAAAATGAGAAAAAGGCGCCCTCCTCCAGGCAGGCATAGGCCCTGACCTGGGGCCCATGCCTTAGTGAGTTGAGGCACCCCCTTAGTTGGCACCCTTGTACAGGACACAACCTGGGTAACTGTACAGGGCAATCCTGACCTTCACTATCTGCCCACTGCTCTGAGGACAAACACTAACCTCCTGCCAGGGGCCTCTAAGGTCCTGCTCAACATGACCCTGGTCTATTTCTGCAGGCCTTTCCTCCTCCGGGCTACGCCCCACCCCTCGCTGTGCCCTCCCCCTGCCGCCCCCCCCCCCCACCTCCCACTGCACTCCACCCTCTGTCCAGACAGTCGGCACTGTTCTGGATTCCCTAAGTGTTCCATGTGTGCCCTCTCTCTTTGCGCAAACTGCTCCCTCTAAGACTATGCAACGCCTGCACCTCTTTCAGCTCTCACCTTAGATGTCCCTCCCTTCACCAGAGCTTCACCTGACCCCACCATGCCAAACACATGCCTCCCTCCTGATACCCTTCTTCGCCCTGTGCCATAATAGCCTGTTCACTCAGCTGTCTGTCCCCTGGACCCCAAGTTCTGCAAGGGCAGGAGCCAGCTGCTTCTTCGCCAGTGTATCTGGAGCACATATCTGGCATGAGGGAGATATTTATTGAATGAATGAATGAATCAATCAATCAATCAACTAATGAAGAGGTGAATGAATAGGACACAGAATTTCAGATCGGGAAAGGGCCCCTGCTCACTCAGCTGGACCATCATTTTACTGAGGAGGCGGCGGATGCCCATGACTTTCCTCAGCTCACACGCATGCGGTCATTAGAGGCCAAGCCAACCCTCCACCCGCTACAGCAGGCAGATAAAAAAAAACCCGCAGCAAAAGGGATGCTTTTTTAGGAGAAAGTCTGATGGCAAAATGCGGTGGAACACAGCGGTTAAGCCCAGGGATTTGCATTGCAATCAGAAGGCCCAGGGCTACTTACTAGCTGTGTGGCCGTGGGCGGGTGATTCAAACACTTTGGGTCTCCAATCTGTAAAATGGGAACTGGGGGAACATACTGCATGACGTGTGGGTAGCGATGAAAGAGACTCAGCATGAAAAGTACTTAGCACAGGGCCTGGCACTTGTTACTCAATTAAAATGAGCTGTGAATCCTGTAACTGAATAATGCTTCATATCTCCGTGATGCACCCTCCTTCCCCTCCCTGCCCCCATTGGGCCCCAGGCCCAGGCTTTCCCCTTTGCCAGTCTCTTCAGCACAAATCCTACCTCTGGCTCCCTCCCATCCCTCGCTATTGTGCAAGGCACAACTCAGATCTCACTAAAAGCAAACTGAGGACTTTCAGGGCTTTCAAACAACCCCCCTCAATCTAAAATATCCCCTTCCATGTCTGGGAAAGAAGAGGGAGGCTTTAATAATGCGGATCAGACCATGTTCAATACCAGGTCATTCATTTGCAAGGGAAGACCAGAACATCTGGCAGATAGCACCTTTTTAAAAATATTCCCAACCTGTTCCCCCAGTATCTTGATGCTTGCAGCTTTGGGTAGGTTTTATTTTGGAACCAAAGGCTCCAATTGTGTTTCTCCTTTTAGATCTCTGGGTAGCACGTCGCAAATTTACCTCTAGATCTCCAGGGAAGCAGAATAATGAATTATTAGCATTTTATCTGAGGGACGCACATCCCATAAAGTCGGGGAACAATGTGATTTTTCCCCCAAATTAATTTCATTTTATTCTAAAATGGCCTATAGAAAAGGAGTAGAAGAAATAGATTGTCTGTTTCCTGATCAACAAAGATCACCCTTTGCTTTGAGAGGAAAGAAAACAGTTCATTTTCCTGGATTACTGGATGGAAAGCAAACAGGAACTCTACCTCACCTAATGCGCATGCATTTTGTGTTCTCATGGCTTTAATCCCACGGTCACTGGGGATGGTCAACAAGCATGCCAGCAAGAGTGAGTCTGGATGTTTTTCTTAAGAGCCTGAAGGGCGCTGTCTGTGTTTCCACAGCACTCTGTCTATACCTCAGACATGGTACCTCTCACATTGCCCTGCACTGCAATTCTGTTCTTCATGCTTGTCCCACCACTAGGATATGCTTCTCAAAGTCAGGCATCTCCCCCTGCATCTTTATCCCCAGGTAGGATTGCCAACTACAATACCAAATGCACCGTTAAAACTGAATGTTAGATACGCGTGCAATATTCAGGACATAACTTACAGTAAAAAATATTCCTGGGGCACCTGGGTGGCTCAGTCGGTTAAGTGTCTGACTCTTGATTTCCGCTCAGGTGATGACCTCACAGTTCAGGAGACAGAGCCTTGCCTTGGGCTCTGTGCTGACAGCACAGAGCCTGCTTGGGATTCTCTCTCTCCCTCTCTCTCTCTGCCCCTCCCACATACCTGCTCGCTCTCTCTCTCTCTCTCTCTCTCTCTCAAATAAACTTTAAATAATCCTTATTTATCTGACATTCAAAATTTCTTTGGCACCATTTTTTTAAAAATTAAATTTAGCGGCGCCTGGGTGGCTCAGTCGGTTAAGCGTCCGACTTCGGCCAGGTCACGATCTCGCTGTCCGTGAGTTCGAGCCCCGCGTCGGGCTCTGGGCTGATGGCTCAGAGCCTGGAGCCTGTTTCCGATTCTGTGTCTCCCTCTCTCCCTGCCCCTCGCCTGTTCATGCTCTGTCTCTCTCTGTCCCAAAAATAAATAAACGTTGAAAAAAAAAATTTTTTTTAATTAAATTTAAATTTTAGTTATCACACTGTGCAATGTTGGTTTCAGGAGTAGAATTGAGTGATTCATCACATACATACAACACCCAGGGCTCATTACAACAAATGCCCTCCTTAGTACCCATCACCCATCTAGCCCATCTCCCATCCACCCCCCTCCGTCAACCCTCAGTTTGTTCTCTATCATTAGAGTCTCTTATGGTCTGTTTCCCTCTCTTCTCTTCCCCCCCATATCTTCCTCTATGTTCAACTGTTTTGTTTCTTAAATTCCATATATGAGTAAAATCATAGGACATTTGCCTTTCTCTGACTTATTTTGCTTAGCATAATACACTCTAGTTCCATCCACGTTGTGGCAAATGGCAAGATTTCATTCTTTTTGATGGCTGGGTAATATTCCATTATATATATACACACACGTTTTATATATATATATGTATACACACACACATATACACACATACATACACACACACATCTTCTCTATCCATTCCTCAGTTGATGGACAGTTGGGTTCTCTCCATAGTTTGGCTACTGTTGACAATGCTGCTATAAACATTGGGGTGCATGTACCCTTTCTAATCTGTATTTTTGTATCCTTTGGGTAAATACTTAATAGTGCAATTGCTGGGTCGTAGGGTATCTCTAATTTTAGTTTTTCGAGGAACCTCCATACTGTCCTCCACAGTGGCTGCACCAGTTTGCATTCCCACCAGCAATGCAAGAAGGTTCCCCTTTCCCCACATCCTCTCATTGGCACCCTTTTTATTTGCCAACTATGGCAATCTTAACCCCAGGGTTTCTTCTCAATTCATCCTCACGACTCTGAAAAATCATACCCATGTTTCCATTTTATAGTTGAAGAAACAAAGGCTCAGAGAAGCTAAATAACCTGCTGAGATTACACAGCTAGCGGTGGTAGATCTGACTGTGAGATTCTACCTTTCCATCTACGTGCTCCATCCATGTTGGGGAATGAATGAAAGAAGGCATGCATGCATGCAGACAGTGAGCGGCCAGGGAACCCGCTATGCACCTCACTCTGAGTCATCACTCCTCCCTGGAATCCCAGCCACACTTCCTTATTAGCGAGATTGCTGTCCCACATTCTTCTTCTTGGGAAAGGGCCAGCTTCCTGGGAACAACACTGATGCGGTAGATGAGACCAGGTTCTCCCTAAGTGAAAACAAATCTCCTGGTGCCAGGAACAGCGGGGGGGGGGGGGGGCGGGGGTAGGGGACTGGACAGAGCAGGCTGCTCACCGTCCTGAGAAACCATGGCGCTGGAGCCCAAGGCCTGGACACTGACCACCCGCACCTGCAGCCGCCCTACTCTGAGCTCAGAGCAGACAGAGAGCACAGGGCAGGGGTCCTACCTCCACTCCAGCCCTGTGACCTCAGAAAGCTCACAGGGCAGCAAGGCAGGCTCACAGAGAGAGCCACACTGCAAGGTAGAGGGCAAATACCAAAGCGGTTCACACCCTGGCTGCTCCCTCCGCCTGGTACTCTCGGCCCAAACCCCTCACTTCTGCTTGAGGGTCCCCACCCCAGAGGCCTCCCAGCTGCCCCCTCTAAAAGAGCACCCCCTGCAGTCTCTACCTGGAATTACCATCCATTTGTTTACTGCAGGTCTCCATCACAGACCTGAAGTTCATGAACAGTCTCTCTTGTTTAGCGCTTTTGTTTCCTTCACTACTACAGCCATAGCACCTAAAACACTCTCTGGCATACATTAGGTGCTCAGAACATACCTGCTGAGTGAAAGACTGAATGGAGGTCTCTGTTTAAAAGAAAAATAATAAATATATATGGGCATGGATACACACACACACACGTACACACACAACATAAAAACCCAACTAAAATTAAATACAAGTAATGAAGTGCAGGGGCGGGGGGGTATTTCTAGGTAAGCCCTTCGAGGACCCCACCACACGTCTTCACACATATACTATTCCCTCTCTCTGAAATGCACAAACCATTCATCTTTCACAGCCCAACTCAGTTGCCTCTTTCCCGCAGAGGATGTCTCTGACCATTTCCCCCTGCTTCCCACCCCACTAGAGAGCCCATTACCCCTCCCTCACTTTTGACTCGCTGGTGCTGTTACGGTTGGGGTTATGTTCCCGCATTATAATTTGTTAAATTGCACGTTTTGCTGTCCTTGTGGCGGATTGCATTTTACCAAAGATGGTTGCAGTCATCTGCCCCATGGCACGTGCTCCTCTGCAACGTGACCTTGCCACTCCCCCACCTGGATGTGGGGCTCCTCCCCATCCCTCGGAAGTGGGCTGTGTGCTGTGCCTTTTGGCCAACTGTGAAAGTGACTCCGCACCAGTTTGGGATGTAGCCGTTAACTGAACCGGAAGCTTCTACCTTCCACCTCTTGGAAGCCAGCCACCATGGCAGAAGGGCAATTACCCTAAGACCTCCATGCTGCGTTTAGTCCAAGCCATGTGGAGAGGCCCCAGAAGACAAGATGCCGTGTGGAGGTGGGCGGAAAAGCATCAAGGCACCAAACCGTGTGTGTAAGGAAGCCATCTTGGGAGTGACTCCTCTAGCCCACCTCTTGGCAACCCCAGGGATGTACAAGCCAGACGTGTGCATCGGAGATGAACTGCCCGACCGAGCCCTTTCCAGATCCCTATGCACAAAGCTGAGAGCAAAATCAATGGGTTGCTTTAAGCCACTAAGTGTTGGGGTAGTTTGGCTTGAGCACTAGTTAATTGAAACACCCTTGAAGACAGGAGCACTATTTTATTTAGTTTCACAGCCCCTAATCTAGAACAGCGCGAGGCTCACAGCTCAATAAAATTCTGCAGGGTTGAACTGGCTCAGATTGAATTTAATTTCCCCCAATTTAGAAGGACTACTTTAGTAAATAAAGCCAAAATGTCCTGAGTCATCAGCTGAAGGTACTACCTGGCCCATGTGAAAAGCGGAAGGGTAGAGTTTACATGGAAATTTATAGAATATTACATGCTACTCTAAACAAAAGACTTTTACAGGGATGAAATAAAACTACGATTATCCCCAGTAAGTTTTAGGAATATTGCCGGTTATGACAGTCACTGTAAAAACATCGCATAAAAATACTCCAGTTTTGTGTCTGGTGCCAGGGAGCCCTGATGTATTTTTCTTCATTCCCTGCAGGACCAGAATGGGGGTGTGATCCTGTGGCCTTGGCTATTTACTCTCAGGCACCCGGGGATAGAGTCTGGTAAGCCAGCATCTTCGTCTTTAGTAAAAATTGCATTTACTTTGTATTGTCTGAAATTTAGGAGCAGTCTCAGTTTGAAGCACTTTCTGTTCTGTGATATTTCCTGTAACTGAGATCTGGCTATTGGATACCTTCATAGGACCGTCACAAAGGCCATTCTCGGGTCTGGGATGCCCCTTCATGTACCTCCTAGCTTTCCTCAGTGGGAGTGCTTCTCCAAAATCCTCTCTGTCTTGCTCCCACCTAACTCTAGACCTTCCATCTCTCCCAAAATCATAAACTCAGACCCAAAAGGGATCTCAGAGTTACCGATGTCATGCCCCGGTCAAATCCCTGCTCCAGAGCAAAGGCCTTTGTCTTCCACTGTGCAGGGCAGTTGAGTGGGAATAGGTACAAACCACCTCAAAAGCCCCAGGTGTGAGTCATGATTCCACTATTTATAGACAATGAGACCTTAGACAAGTCACATGACCTCCCTCGGTCTAATCAGGCCAAGGACACTCATGGGACTCCCATGAGGACTGCATATGTGTGTGCTGTGAATGAAAGAACTAGATGAATGGGTGAACAAAGGAATGAATGAACACTGCTGATGAGGACTGAGACCAGTATTAACCATCCATCAGCTTCGGCCTGAAATAATGGCTTTCTTGCTGCAGCCCCAGAAGCCCCATAAAAACTCCCCTCTCTGTCATTCTAGATCCCACCTTCATTCTCTGGAGTTTCTGGATGTTGCAACTGCATGGTTTCCAGCTTTCTGGGACCACCCTGCTTCTGGAAGAAGCCTCATTCTGGCATGGGCAAACCTTCACCTTAGTGACTGGGTCAGGGATGGGTTCCACCAACATCTGGTCAGAACCAAAGCGCATAGGACGTGTTTATGAGGAAAGGAAAGTGCTTTCTCGTCTCCTGATTTAACAGGAGGAAGTCAAGTCTGGGGTAGCGACAGCCAACTGGTTGGCACATGAGAAGCTGAGCTGAAGATAAACCCACGCAGGGAGGAAGCTACAGCTGAAAAGGGCAAGGGGCAGCTGAGGTCTGAGGTCATGATGGGAGTCCTCAATCAAGCAGCTCATGCAGCCAATCCTGTTCCTGGACTCCTCATTTACACTGGCCAATACTTCCCTTCTCTTTATGTTTACATGAAGTCTGGGTTGGATGTTTTATCACTTGAAACTAATACCAAGCCCTTTCTCTCCACAGAAAAAATCATTTCTCACAGAAGTCTACCTTCATGGAGAGTTCTAAAATCAGAGAAACGGGGCTCGCTTAGGCAGCACACATACTAAAATTAGAAGGATACAGAGAAGATTAGCGTGGCCCCTGTGCAGGGGTGACACACAATTCGTGAAGCTTCCATACTTTTTTAAGTAAAATAACATAAAATCAGAGAATGGAGCATCTTCTTGGTGTTGGGCCTTAAAGATGTATTTTTCAGGTCCACTGAAGTGTCCACTTATTTATAAAGGGTCCCTCTGTTCCCCTTCACACTTGACTTTACCCATCTTTTCAACCCTGAGACAGTCCATGGTGATTCACCGACAAGATACTTCACACTCATCCCCAAACACTAAATATCCTGCAAACAGAGGCAAGTAAAAAGGGACTCCCCTTCCAGACAGAGAGAACCTCCTGAGGGCCAGTAAAAGCAAGAGAGGTATCCGGCTGAAGCTTCTCGCGAGCCAGGATAAATGACCAGGCTGGAAGACCACTGTCTTCCATTGGAAGTAAACAAGGTCTGACCATAAAATCACGAGTGCTTTCTAGAGCAACTGCAATTTCTTTTAGAGATCTTTTATTTATTTTTTTTTCAACGTTTTTTTTTTTTTTTTTTTGGGACAGAAAGAGAAAAATCAAGAACGGGGGGGGGGGGGAGGGGGGGGGAGACACAGAATCGGAAACAGGCTCCAGGCTCCGAGCCATCAGCCCAGAGCCCGACGCGGGGCTCGAACTCACGGACCACGAGATCGTGACCTGGCTGAAGTCGGACGCCCAACCGACTGCGCCACCCAGGCGCCCCTAGAGATCTTTTATGTACTAGAGTGACTTTAAAAGCAAATCAGTCATTTTTCAAAATCAGAATTTACTTTTATCAATATAATCAGGTTGTTCAATTAAAACGTACAGAAATATTAAATCTGTATTGAAGCTCAAAATTGTGTGGAATCAAGATTATGTTCATTATCAAGTACAGGGACAATGACTTTAACACAGAAGGCATGGCCTGTCTCCATGTTCACTTTAGCAAATCTTTAAAGTGACCCAGAACACCAGGACCATTCCTCAGTGCTAAAGGATGAGCTGGCCACGACAAGAGTGTCAGCCATCACCCCTTTATGAGGCCAATTACATCCAGTGGTTTTGGGGGCTCAGGGTGAATCATTCAAGAAATACTTGTCTGAGGATGAAATCTCAGAGAAACCCAACCTCTGAAGTCCTGGGATTCACTGGCAAAAAGTTGCAAGCATGAACTGGAAATATCTGTTGCCTTTTTGACAGGCACTTCTTCAGCCTGAAGAACAACAGGTGCCATTCACCAGCTACAACGGGCACTGCTGGCTGCCAACCCAATCGATATCCCTTCCTGTCCTCTTCCATAGTAAGAGCACTCTGATTGGGGAGTCATGGTGGGAAAAATATGTCCAGCTAAAGAACTGAATTTCTCAGCCTCCCTTGGAGAAATGGTGGCTGCAGAGGGGCCAAGCGTTGGTTAAAGAGATATAAGCAGAATTAATAGATGGGGCCAACAGTGAGGCTCCTTAAAAGAAGGGCTTTTCTCCACCCTTCCTCATTCTTTATCATGCTTAAAATGCAGAAATGATGACTGGAGCTGTAGCAGCCATCTTGGGGCCATGAGGTACCTTGAGAATGCAAACCATGTGCTAAAGATGACAGGGCAGAAAGACAAAGGAACCTGAGATGCCGTAGAATCACCTACCTGACCTTGAACTGCCAACCTGCCTTGGGCTCTTATGAGAGAGGAAAACAACTCCTTGCCTTGTTTAAAGCCAGTTAGTTTGGTCTCTGATACTAGCTACCAAACACAATCTGACGTCAGATTGACCAATTAAAATCAAGCTTATTGGTCAAAAAAGGCACCTTCAATACTGGCCACCTTTAGCAATCGGAATGCTCTAACTGGATACTACATGGGTTTGTGCTCTAATTCTGGAAGCTTTGATCAAGTAATATCTTCACTGAGCACAGGGCAGGGAAAGGGGCAAAAGAATTGAAAGGCCCAGACTCTGCCCTCGAAGAGCTTATGGGTAATGGGAGATGCAGGTCAAAGCCACAGCAAAAGATTTCCAACAAAAGGACCCATGTGATCCACATATGAAGCATTTCAGACAGCAAAGGCAAGGGCTGAGGGATTTCTTTTTTTTTTTTAATTTTTTTTTTCAATGTTTTTTATTTATTTTTGGGACAGAGAGAGACAGAGCATGAACGGGGGAGGGGCAGAGAGAGAGGGAGACACAGAATCGGAAACAGGCTCCAGGCTCCGAGCCATCCGCCCAGAGCCCGACGCGGGGCTCGAACTCACGGACCGCGAGATCACGAGATCCCGCGAGATCGCGAGATCGTGACCTGGCTGAAGTCGGACGCTTAACCGACTGCGCCACCCAGGCGCCCCGGGCTGAGGGATTTCAAAGAAGGGAAAATCAGCTTGTTCTGGGACAGCCCCAGGAAGGATGTAGGGCTTGACTTGCAGCCATGCAGCTGAGAGGAGGGGAAGAAAGGAGCCATTCCAGGTGGCCAGATTGCTCGAGCAGAAGCTTGGAATTAGGAATGAAAGTGTTTGGGGGAGGATGGGAGTAGCCTGGGAAGCTATAGAGGTTCCACTGAGGCAGGTACTAGGATGTACCAGGATGAGAAGCTTGCACTTGACTCTGTAGCCAATAGGGAAATAGTACTCAGAGCGCGGCTGGGGTGCCAGGAGGGATGGGCTGAACAGGAAGAGCAAGACTAAGGTGAGGCTCTAGTAAGGAGGCTGACTGTGGTCTGCACGGTCCTGAGACACTCTGGTCGGAGATGGGGGTCAGTGGCTCTGGCCCATGTGGCAGGTAGAATGATGGTGGCAATGGTACGACCACAATCCTTGTAGCTGAGAGTCACTCTGAATGGTGAGAGAGACAGAGCAACTGACCACGTGTCATCCCTCCTCCCCTCTCCTGCAAGCAGGCTTCTCGGATGGAGGCTTCAGCACTTAGACTCCTTCCATCCCCCAAAGGAAAACAGAACATGAATCTGGCATCCATAGGCAAAGAAGGATGATAGCTTCAGTCGATGCATAGTTCGGGATTCCAGACACAGGATCATGATGACTGGGAATGGAAGGGAACTCACCTGTCATCAAGAAACCCCAGAATTCTAGAATAGCGTGGGCTCCTGGAAGGTTCCTCAATCGCACCCATTGGTGTTCAAACTGGGTTCCATACTGGAGTAGGGTCCACTATTCACAAAGGGGATAGTGATCAAATAAAAACAGATCTGCTTTTTTGTGTTTCCTATATTTAGGTTCCCAGAAAGGCTGCATTCCAAACCTGAGGGTTGCTACCAAGTCTGAAGTCCACCAACAACCCAACTCCCTTCCTCATCTTACAGATGAGGGTAATGCTGTTCCCATTCACTGAGGGATCCTCAGCTCCCAGCACAAGACCGGCCACGAGGTAAGTGCTTTAGAAACACCTTCCAAACAGAGCTATGAATGAAAGGGGTTACAGGTGGCTTTCAGTGGCAGGGCCCCAGTGACTCAATCCCCATCATGCCTTTGGCTCAGCGTGGCCCAGTTATGCAGGGGCCGAGCTCGGGCGTGTGCTAACAGCATCCTCGGCTCCTCTGCTCATAGAGTTCCCAGCTACCGGTGGCTTGGGAGTCCGCCTCCCTGCCCCCGCTGTGGCCGGCTGTCTCCAGCCTCCACTGCAGCTCATATCATCCTGCACCTGAGTAATCGCACGAGCTTCCCAGGGGCATCAAGTGTGTCAAATTCATTGTTGTCTTTCCAGCCCCCAGCACTGCCCTTCTTCTCCTCACCAAATTCCTGATTAAAAAAAAAAGAAAGAAAACAACCCTGGGCAAGTCTTTGAAAACACACTTGGGAACGTGCAGACCGTTATAGTGACTGAGCTAGGGAAGGGCTCCATCCTGGGAAGTCTCTGGTGAGCCTCCCAGGAGTGTTTTTTCTGTCTGGTGCTCATTGTTCTTCTAAAATGGGAAGGTTGGCCGCTTAATCAGCCCCCCCAAGGGCTGTGTCAGTGCCTGCGGAGCTGTAGGAAAAGGGACCGGTGAATTGTACAAGGAAGGAAACACACCGCAGGGCCACACCTCTAAGCCCAAACACCCATGGACCAAATTGCCTGTCCTGTCCAGATTTGTAGACAACGCAAGGCACCATCAGCAGCGAGCAGGGAGAAGCCGGAGAGGGATCACTCTTTGGTTTTGTGCTAGATTCTAACTATCTCAACAACTGCATCATAGTATGAATGTGAGTGTGTATGTGAGACTGGGTGTGAGTGAGTGTGCATACGTGTGAGATGCGCAGTGCAATTCTCAGAGTGGCCTGAGGCTGATCTCAACTCGGTTTCTTAATGTCACCAGCACGGGATCATTTTTTCCCACTAGGCAACTCAGTTCCTGGGCCTCTTCTTGGGCCTACAAAAATACCCAAAGCCTTAAAAGTGAAAATTGTCAGCTCCAAAACATGAAAAGAAAACCGCAAAGCCATAATGAATAGCTGTGTAATTAAGCGGCTAAAACCTGTAACATGAAGTCAACATCATGAACTGCTGACGTCAACATTCATTACAATTTCATTACATTTGGGGAGGGGGGTGGGACGGGAAGGGCTGGTTAGATTTTTCTCATTTTGCAAGAATTCCTGAGGATACATGATGACAGCAGAGAAATCAGAGCCCACCAAAAAATGAGATGTACGTGTGGCAAAACAATTCCAAAAGCAAAATCATTACAATTTTTTTTTCCAGCCATAATATAAATTTGATGGGGTATGTCTGGGCGTGATGTGGGACGGTGCCTCCAAAGGCAGGGAGGCTGGAATAAGGAAGATGTTAAAACTACCTACGTGACAGTCTGCCAATTTTAGCTATCAAAACTCAACTAAGATCAGAAGCCTTGGCAAATGCCCGATTTCTGACAAGTCTGCTGGACTAATGTAGGCCCGCATACACACACACACACACATGCACACACACATGTGCGTGCACACACACACACACACAATGGCTGCCTGTTTTCCTGGTACTACTGAAGTTAATAAACACTTGCCCTCACTTCTTCCAAATGGAAACAAACTGAAGCTTTCCTTGATATATGATGTACTATCAATAACCTCCTACTTCTCCTTTCACAGAAAACTCATTTTACTTTAAGGAAAACATGATGAATGATTAAGATCCATAACAGAGACCCTGTGCACAGAATACGTAAGGATTTCTAGTTGTGACAAGCCTTTGCAATGGAAAACTTTTGGCAAACTGAAAACAAAGGCAAGAAACCTGTCCGGGAGCGTGTCTCCCACTGGGCACGCCCCCTCTTTTCAAGTGCCCAGTGCAACACGGAGCAACTTCTTGTATACAAGAACAGGATGGATTATACAGCTGAGCTAAGGCACACCAGCCTTCGTGAGCCTCTGAACTTGTGCTTTCTTTCAGAAAGAGTTTGCTCAGGCTGGGCCATAGATTCCTCTAGAAAGTCCACAAGTGGAGAGGATTCTTTCTGGGCCTGTGGAAAGCTGGCTAAGGGGCTGTGTCCTGCAGAGCACAGCAGGAACCCTCCTCCTTTCTGCGTGGACATCCCATGGACTTTGTGACCTTCAAGCAGCAGCATCTGAAGCCCATGAGAAGCCTCCTGCAATGGCTGAAGATGTAAAGGTAGGGGCCAAGGTCAGATTCAAGGCTCCATTGAACCTTGACCTGACAGGCTGCAGGGGAGGGGCACAGTAACCCCATACCTCCAAAGGTTAGGAGGGCCAAAAGCTGGGGTAACCTCCACATCCTGGTTAGTCTTCAGATGGGACCCCTGTGTACTCTTCTTCCCTGCCTTGGGATATTCAATCCAGTTTCTCAAAACTCTTGAGCACCCACAGGGGCGCCTGGGTGGCTCAGTCGGTTAAGCGTCCGACTTCGGCTCAGGTCATGATCTCATGGTCCGTGAGTCGGGCTCTATGCTGACAGCTCAGAGCCTGGAGCCTGCTTCAGATTCTGTGTCTCCCCCTCTCTCTGACCCTCCCCCGTTCATGCTCTGTCTCTCTCTGTCTCAAAAATAAATAAACATTAAAAAAAATTAAAAAAAAAAAAAAAACTCTTGAGCACCCACAATGCACAAAGGGCCGACTTGGGACGCACAGAAAGAGCACCGGACTAGGATTCAAACAGCTGCCCCATGCTGCCACTTACTTAGCGACCTTGAGCAAGACAGGTCACCTCTGGCACCCTCAGAATGAGGCCACTAATGCCTACCACCCATGCTAATACGCAGGGCTGTTAGGAATACTGATAGAAATAATTGATGGAATTTTGTAAACTGTGGAGGCCTAAAGAATTAATAATAACAAGCACTGTGGGGTTCACAATTACAGTTAGTGCAACCTGAAAAACAGCAAACATTTCCTCCTCTCTTCCAGGGGCCCCTTGCTTCAAAGCTACTCAATTGGCAGATGAGTTTGCTCCCTGAGGAAGGGGGAAGACGACACAGACCTGAGTTAGTCAATAGGAGCATCAGGTTAAACTGGCTCAGCTTAAGCATTTGAATCAGTAAGTGTCACACTGTTCCAGGGAAAAAAGTGATCCTGGTCTTTGTAATCCCAAAACTGGACTATATACTGGCAGCGACGTGTGCTTTTCCTCCTGCACCAGTGCCTAGTGTTAAGTAGACGCTGAACTACTTATCAAATGAAGGACAAAGAGAGATGGAGAGAGACCAACAAAACCACAAACACTGAGTCATGGTGGGGGGTACTGGGGGTGGGAATAGATACACGGTTGCTTTCTCTTTACAATTCCACATTGCCAATCTGATTAAATTGATTATTCGTCTAATCGCTGATTTTTTTTTTTCCGCTGTGGAATTGACCAGCTGTCTTATCATGGTCTGGACACAGTCTTAGTGTTATTAGAACATTTAAGGAGTTCTCACCGGTCACACTGCACCCTTGTTGCCGATGGCCAGCATGGGTCACAGGACAGCCTGCCAATGGACCACCAGGTGGCCAGGGCGGGACTCCCAGCTCCTGCACCCTGACAGCACGGCCCTCAGTGGGTCTCTTCAGCCTCTCTGACTCAGTTCCCCAGGCTGTGCGGGGCAAACTAAAGATACCGACCTCATCGGTGGGGCTGGAGGGACTGAGCTGAGAGAATGTCTGGAGAGTGCTCTACACAAATTCGGACTCAAGGAGGACCTCAATCAACAGGACAAAGGGTTGAATCACAGTTGAGGAAAGGAAACAAAGCCTTGTTTCTTTTTCCCTGGGGCAGCATGGCAGCATGGACGCCAAGCTGGGATTCAGGGAGCTAAGGCCCAGGTCCAGCTGTGAAGTGAGGACCTTCCACTTTCTCTGACCCGCTCATCTGCCAACGGTGGTGGGGCCCCACGTACATCTCTTAATCCCCCTGGCTCTCAGATGTCTGGTTTGCAAACTCCATCAGACACCCATCTGAAGGCAGCAGGGCTATACCATATAGGAGCCTTGTGGGGCTTCTTCCAGTTCGAAGATCCAAGAGTCTATATGCAGATACAGCTTTCAGCTTTGAATGAGAGCAAGGTACCGTCTCACAGGAGGAAAGTGGGTATAAAGGAATAATGAGGAACCATTCTTTTTCTCTTCTTCAAAGAGAGAGGCAAGCTTTGAAAAGGAGAGTTTTTCAGGGCTGGGAATTTAGAAATACAGGGGAAGACTCCCAGCCCGTTGGCCAGTGGTTAGCTCCAGGCTCTTGGTTTGCCTGTTAGTGAAGTTTCATTGATCCATGGCTCATTTCACAGACTACAAAATATTTACTCAGTGTCCACTATGTGTGGACACCGTTCTAAGTCTCGGGGTGATGGTGGGGAGTGAAATATACAAATGCCCTGTTCGCATGGAGTTTGTGTTCCATGGCCTCATTCACTCACTGAACAAATCTGTGTAAGTGCCAACTATGTGCCCACTAGAGACCCAGAGATGAACAGGAAATCGCCTGGCCTATAAAGATGGACAGGTAAGTGGACTGTTCACAGTATAACCTGATGGGTGGTACAGTAGAGGTTTCAGGGGACTAGGGACTGAGAATTTCAGCAATAATAGCTGTCATGTGTCAAGCGCTCACTGCCCCACACTAAGTGCTCATAAGTATCATGGCATTTCGTCCCAGCCCCAAAACATTCCTATGTGCTGGGGGGCAGGGGAAACTAAGGCCGGGAGAGAAGAACTCACCCAAGGCCACCAGCCAATAAGGGATGATGCCACGTTGTGAACCCAGGCTGTCTGATCTCAGACGTTTGGCTACATAGCAAGATACACCATACAGACTCCTCCCCAGAACATCAGCCAGATTAGACATTTTAATGAGCAAACAACTTAAGCCATAACATCCCAAAGCCCCCATCTTCTACACTGGGGTTTAGGAATTCAGGACTGATCCTTTGGTTGATGTAAAACTGATTTACTCCCGGAACTTATTAGGAAACAAATACACATATTTAATACAGAGGCAAGCCAGCTTTAAACCTCAGACCTCTGAGAGCCATAGGTGAATGTAGCAGCACTGACAAATGAAAGCAAGCACTTTGACCTGGAAGGTCGGGACGTGTCTGGCTGGACAGGGTTATTTTTGGTTCAGAGATGACTTTGATGAGTTCCACCTTTGCTCCCTTGTATCAAAAATGGCACCCAGGAGGTGAGGATGCAACAGTGAAGGGGGGATAAAAGAAGAGCTTTGCATCAGGAGAAAAGCAGAATTGCAAACAATAAGGACGAGGGGGAGAGAGGAGACATCTTAGACTTGGAAGCATCTAATTGGACCCTGCATCCTACCAGTTCTGTTTGTTGCCAATAATGGTTCTTCTTTCTTCCATCCCCTTGGGATCCTGGAGATCTACAAGGTTCCAAGCACAGCACCTACCTAACTCTCCCTTCCCTACTCCACTTGGCTCAGTGCTTCTCCCAGCCCCAGGGGGACACACCCTCCTGGTCTCCACAGCCAAAGCCAAACAAAGCACAGAAACAGGCACATGGTGGCATCCCTGCTCCCTGAGTAGCTGAGCCTCCTAGGATGTCAGAGCAGGAAGAGTCCAGACCAGTGCTCTGCAGACTCTATTCGGCAACAAACAGAATCCCTTTCTCAAATGCATCTTATGCATAAGTCAAATATACTAGAACAGATGGAAGGGTAGCAGCTCTGGTAAAGTGAGTGTGCAGGGTGGGACGGGAAGCCTCCCCACTTGAATGCCCTTTATAGAACTTTCAGACCATGAGAGTCCAGTCTGAAGTCAGTGATTTGGTCTAATCCCCTCAGTTTATAGATGACACACTGAGACCATTTTGCCTCCATCCCTTTGAGAAAACATACCAAACATCTTCCTGGTTCATTACGGTTAGTGTGGTCCCCATCGGTCACCTTGATCCTGCTTGTTTTCTTCGGGCCCAAAGTGGTCCCTGGGGTGGCAGGCGAAAATACCCCCACAGCTCAGGACATGATGGTGGTGACTACCTCGCAGGCCACAAGGCACAGATGAGCCCTTCCTCCTCCTAGACTTTCTTCCATTGACTATGAGGACACTTCTGTTCTTTTTACTGGCTCCTGCTCCTCAGCGTCCTTTGCTGGCTCCTCCTCCTCGGCCTGGCCCACGGAAAGACCCAGCCCTTGGCCCACCTATCTCTTCTACACTCATTCCCTAGGGGACTTTGTCATGTCTCATGGCTTTAGAAACCATCTATATGCTTCTGACTCCTAAGTTTATACCTGCCAACCAGTCTTTCCTGAATGCAGCCATGCTTATCCAACCACCTAGCTGACATTTCTACCTAAGGATCTCAAAGCCTCCTTCAGCTTCGCATGTTCCAAACTGGACTCCCAATCTCTCTGCCATCTGCAAACCTGTTCATTCCCCAGTCTTCCCCAGCTCAGTTTATGCAATTCCATCCTTCCAGTTGTTCGGACCAAAAACCCTGCAGTCATCCTTGACTCCTCTCCTTTCCTGACCGCACCCTCCACCCCCGCCCCCACCCCCGCCAATGTGTCAACAACGTCTTTGTGACTCTTCCTTTTCTTTTTTTAAAAATTTTTTTTTTTTTTAACATTTATTCACTTTTGAGAGACAGAGAGAGACAGAGCACAAGCGGGGAGGGGCAGAGAGAGAGGGAGACGCAGGATGAGAAGCAGGCTCCAGGCTCTGAGCTGTCAGCACAGAGCCCGATACAGGGCTTGAACTCACGAGCTGTGAGATCATGACCTGAGCCGAAGTCGGACGCCTAACCGACTGAGCCACCCAGGCGCCCCATGACTCTTCCTTTTCATTATGACCCCGATCCAACCACTTCTTAGCCACCTCCACTACTAACACCCTGGTCTAGTGCACCACCATCTCCTGCCTGGGTAGGTTATTTTAAGAACCTCTATCCGGTGGTCTTCATTTCACTCTTCCTCTTCTACATTCTGTTTTCTTTTTTTAAATTTTTTTTTCAACGTTTTTTATTTATTTCTGGGACAGAGAGAGACAGAGCATGAACGGGGGAGGGGCAGAGAGAGAGGGAGACACAGAATCGGAAACAGGCTCCAGGCTCCGAGCCATCAGCCCAGAGCCCGACGCGGGGCTTGAACTCACGGACCGCGAGATCGTGACCTGGCTGAAGTCGGACGCTTAACCGACTGCGCCACCCAGGCGCCCCTACATTCTGTTTTCAACCAGCAACCAAAGTGATCCTTTTAAATCATAAGTCAGACCTACAAATCCTTACTGAGAATCCTGTAATGGCTTCCTGTTCACTAAAAGTCAAAGCCAAAGCCTACAACAGCCTATGAGTACCTGCCCAACCTGGCTTTCTATAATTTTCTGCTTTCACTTCTTATTCCTCTTGGCTCACCTACACTTCTCTGCCACAAGGGCTTCTTTGCTACTCTTGCCTCAGGGCCTTTGTACTGGCTGTTCCCCTGCCAACAGCACTCCTTCCTCAGGTACTCACACAGTTTTTGTTGTTTTGTTTTGTTTTTTTTAGTATTTGCATTACCATTTTTTAATTTTTAAAATTTTTTTGTTGTTTATTTTTAACAAAGAGAGAGAGTGCACACAAGCTGGGGAGGGGCAGAAAAAGAGGGAGACAGAGGATCTGAAGCTGGCTCTGTGCTGAGAGGAGAGCCAGATGTGGGGCTCAAACTTACGAACCGTGAGATCATGACCTGATGAAGTCAGATGCTTAACCAACTAGGCCACCCAGGCGCCCCAATATTCACACAAAGTTCTCACCTCCTTCACCTGTCTGCACCAATGTCACCTTCTCAGTGGGACCACCCTAACCACACTATTTATAATTACAACTCACCATCCCAGCCCTCCCAATCCCCCTCACTCTGATTTACCTTTTCTATGGCAATTATCGCTTTCTAACATCCTATATTTGCTTACTTACCATTATTGTTTAAGGTCTCTCCCAACTAGAATTCATGGTCTATGAAGATCTTTGTCTGTGAACTGATATATGCTAAGTGCTCAGAACCATGCCTCCTACCCAACAGGCCCTCAACAAATATCTGTCAAATGAATGAATGAATGGACAAATGATTATTTTGTAGTTTATAGATCGCTATCACAACTGATGATCCTTTGAGCCTTGAAACTCTTGGGATTTTTTAGACAAGAAAACAAGTCCAGGGGCTCCTGGGTGGCTCAGTAGGTTAAACATCCATCTGATCCTTGGTTTCAAGCCCAGGTCATGATCTCATTGTTCTTGGGTTCGAGCCCTGTGTTGGGCTCCACACTGACAATAAATACAGAGCCTGCTTGGGATTCTCTCTCTCTCTCCTTCTCTCTCTCTCTGCCCCACCCCAGCTTGCTCTCTCTCAAAATAAACAATTTAAAAAAAAAAAGCCCAGGGGCACCTGGGTGGCTCAGTCGGTTGAGCCTCCAACTCGGCTCAGGTCATGATCTCACAGTCTGTGAGTTCAAGCCCCGCATCAGGCTCTGTGCTAACAGCTCAGAGACTGGAGCCTGCTTTGGATTCTTTGTTTCCCTCTCTCTCTGACCCTCCCCTGTTCATGCTGTATCTCCCTCTGTCTCAAAAATAAATAAACATTAAAAAAAAATTAAAAGGAAAAAAGTCCAGAGAGGTTAAATCACTTGCCTGAGACCACACAGCTTGTTCTACAGTGGGCTTCATCCCCTCTTCTGTTTTTAAACCCTTAAGAGGATGGTATTTGACCACACCGGTGCTGATCTCTCCAAAGCCCAGACCCCATCCAGCGCTCTCCGCTCTCCCCAAATTCGCACCCAGGCTTGCTGAAGACCACATCTACAGGTACAGTGCACAGGGTGCTAATTTTTCCCCAGAGGAGCATTTATATACTTTTACTCAAATGAATGCATATCTTGTCTCTAGGGACCATGTGACACAGATAGAAGCTTCCAGGCCAACTTCTGACCCTAAGACCCTCCTCCAGAACACAGGAGGGACACTGATATGCTGCCCCATCCCTGGCCTTCTGTTTACTCACATACCACAACTGGATGTTCCGTAAGGTATGGGGGGGGGGGGGGGACAGACAGGGGAGAGAGACCCTTTGCAATCAAGAGGAGGCTCTCTTTGTTCTTTGTTAACAACTATGGGCTGAAATGTGAGGTTGCTAAGTGCCACTTAATAACTGCTTCTAGCCTCCTGCTGATAAATTTCGTTCAGGCCTAAATTTCAGGAAAAGTTACAGCAGCTAGTTTATTTCTGTCTCATCCATCATACTGTGAATTGTGTATCTGCTCACGATGGCTCTTTTCACACAGGCCACTGGGAAGCTAAAGGGCAGCAAATCCTGGTTCTCAGGCCTTTGGACTCCAGGACTTAACGCCAGTGGCCCCTGGTTCCCAGGCTTCAGGATTTAGACTGAATTATACCACCTGCTTTTCTGGTTCTCCATCTAGCACCGGCAAATTGTGGGACTTTCTGGCTTCCACAACCATGTGAGCTGATTCCCATAACAAATCGCCTCATATATAATCTCTATATATCCTATTGGTTCTGTTTCTCAGGAAAGCCCTAATACAGTGATAAACACTCCGTAAATGTTACCTTTTCCCATTAGTAAATTCCAGGCTTTACTGTTTTCCAAAGTGTTGCCTTGTTTGACACTTATGGCAGCATGAATACCAGAACCTAGTATTATCATTATTTCCCATTCTTATAAGAAGAAACAGGCTCAGAGAGGTCAGGGGCCTGTCCCAGGCCACACAGCATATGTAAACCCGGTTAGGCCTGAGCCGAAGAAGCCCTCCTACTTGCTAGAGGGTTCAGGCACCTTCCTGCACCCCCTCCCTTTCGACCACCAGCCCCCACTCTGCAGGCTCCCAGCTGCCCCAAGGGGTTCCACATGCTGAGACTACCAGGGGCTGCAAAATCGCCAGCTTGCTCCTGGTCTGTCGCTCTTTCCTCCACAGCTCTCATGCTAAGGGAAAGGAAAACCTGGAACAACAAGAGGGTCAGCGGCAGCAGCAGGACCAGGAGGGAAGGAGCCCGGGAGATGGAGAGGGGAAGAGAAAGAGGGGGCGCCCCACACCTGGCCACTCGCTTAGCCTCCCACCCACACCAGTCCGCCCCAGGATGGGAAGAACAAGCATCTGGAGACTCAGCATCTGGCCTTGAAAATGGCAGCTGCAGAATGGAGAGAGTGGGTGGAGGGGTGGGGTAGGTTTCTAAAGAGAATGGGGCACACACAGAATTCAGAATTGAGAGAGGAGATTCCCAGCTCCGTTCCCGGCCCCGATGACATCACTGTGGGAAGGTAACCACGAATCTTAACCCCCAATCCCACCCAGGATCCCCGGAGGTCTGGTATCCCCAGTCACCCCTGGAGGCACACAGGACGGCCAGCTGGGCCTCTCCCCAGACTTCACCCCACAGTCTGAGGAGACTCTGTCCTACGACCCTGTGAACCTCTGCTGAGGAGCTACGGTCACGGGCACAGTTTTACATTTGGGTGATTATCTGTGGATAAACTAAACCTACTTCAGGTCTGCAAGCTTCTCAGGGCAGGACCATGTCCATTGTTGCTCACAAGGGTGAGCCCAGGCCCTAGCCCTCAGAGTCAGCAAAGGTAAGGCTGCAAGGGGTAGGAGGGGCAGGAGGCCAAGAAAAGAGGCCGGGGGGAGGCCAAGGAAAGGAAACGCTGTATCTGTTCCCCAGTACTTGAAATTCTCTGAGGCCATTGAGAGAGAGAGAGAGAGAGAGAGAGAGAGAGATTGGTAATTTGTGTCTGCCTACACATGCACATCCTGACTTCTGGGTGGTTCTATGGGCTGGGATTAGGAAGGAACAATGACACACGCCACCCAAAAGAACCCAGTTATTCCAAGCAGCCTCAACCTCTGACACGAGCATTGTTTTTTAAGGTATCAAACTGCCTCTCCGATCTGCTTTTGGATGTTAACGCACTGGGGAGCGGCTAATATGGTTCCGCGCGGAGCACGCCTGATCTTCACAGTAAGTAACTGCTTTCGTCGGCTCAGTCGCAAGCGAATGGGGAACCTCCCCCATGCTCCTGGACTAGCATTTCTTTTACTGTGATACGCAGAGTAAAAGCTGGAGATGGTATAGCCTGGCTGTAAATTAATCTCGAAAACCGCTGTCAACAACGCAGCTTCTCAGCCCTCTCTGCCCCCAAGGAGTGAGCTGGTCTGGAGGAAGCAATGCATCACAGAGAATAGGAGACGGGCTAAGAATCCAGAAGCCCGGGTACTGGTTCCAGCTCTGCTGTAAGACCTTGTGACGTTGGGCAAGGGGAGTCTCACTCTGAGCCTCAGTTTCCCTACCTGTAAAATTGTGAGGGTTGAATGGAATGCTCCCCAGGAATGCTACCACATGGGTGGGAGAAAGGGAGAATCTGAAGTCCCTCAGACTTGAGCTCAAATCCCCACTCTGCATTCATTGCCTCAGAGACTCTGGGCAAGTTACGAAATGTCTCATAGCCTCAGATTCTTCTTGGGTAGGATGGGGCTGGTAACAATATCTAACTGACCTTCCCACATTCACCTTTCCCTTCCTTCCTACCTGTTCTCAGTACTGCAGACTACATGAGCTTCTTAGACCACAAGTCTGATCATAGCGCTGCCCTCCTTAAAACCTTTCAAAGGTTTTCCAGTGTCCTTGGGAAAAGAAGACTCTTTAATCTGGAAGATGGCTTGGTCCAACCTCCACCCAGCTCTCCTCACTTTGTTCTCCCATTCCAGCCACCCTGGCTGCTCTCCTTCTTACCATGCTCCCTTCTGCCACAGGCCCTTTGCACATTCTGCTTGCATCATGGAGTATCTTCTACCTTTTCAACCAAATGGGTCATTCTTCGACTTCACTCAAGCCTCACATCCTCATCGAAGTCTTCCCTTACTCCTGACAACCCCAGGTATCTCTCCTTTGTAGCAACCATCACAGTTGTATACCTACATGATTATTCATGATGAAAATAATTCACTACAGGCCTGCAAGCTCCATGAGGTCAGGGACCATGTTACTTAACATCTAACATAGTGCCTACAGAAAAAATCATAATGAACATAATAAAACAACACCAACATTTATCAAGCAATTTCTACACGTCAGACACTTCCCTAAGAATTCACTTTTTTTATTATTCTCACTTAACAAAGGGGAAGAATGAGTCACAGGGAGGTTAGGTAACTTGTCTGATATCATACAACCAGTTAAGTGGTCAAACCCTGGAAGCCTGGTTACTGGCAGAGCGTTTGAAGGTTTTTACTCAATACATGAAGCAGGGTTCAGGAAGCAGATCTTTAAGCAAGGAAGCTGGCACCTCTTAAACATTTGATAATAATAATAATTGCTACCAGACATTAAGTGTTTGTGATACATCCAATAGTACCTATTCTAGGGACTTCTACATGAACTAACTCATCCTCCCGATGACACCATAAGGACGTACTACCATTATCGTCATTTAACAGATGAGGAAACCCAGGCTCAGAAAGGTTACCTGGCTTTCCCGAGGTCACCAGAGTTTACACCTTGGTCCACTAACTCTAAAGTCTGAGAAAACTCCAGCCCTGGGATTCTCAGGGGGGCCAGGACAAATTCTCCATCATGCCACAGATTTCTGCACGCAGTTCTAGTGAGAAGGCCCGCCCTCCTTCTGGCACTGAGTCTACCGACCCAGCTAGGCAGGGTATGGACAGAGCTGTCCCCTGGAGACCACAAAGCCACCCACCGCCCCGAGGCCTCGGCTGAAGAGGCTACTCAGCAACCTCACGGGGCGGCCAGGATGGGGAAAACCAGCATGAGCTGAGGAAAGAGCTGGGATCACAATTACACGAAGGGCAATCCTCAACCAGGAGCACCAGCACCAAGGCAAGCTGTGCCTTCCACTCCACACAACCCTTGGGCTGTTCTGGGATCCCCTCAGAGGCTCATCTTCACCACGGTGCTTGTAGCCCTTCAGAGAGCACAGGTTCTGAAGCCCAAACCCCAATTCTACCCCTCAGTACCTATGGCAACTCAGCCAGCCACTGAACCTGTCTGAGCCTGGGTTTCCTCCCCAGTAAAATGGGAAGAGGAAACACGCACTTCACAAGAATGGGGTGAAGGCTGCGGGAAGTATTCCGGAACGCCCTGCTAGTACACTACCTGGCCCAGCAAGTGTTAGCCCCTCTGCAAGGGGTGCTGGAGGGGAAAAGACAGGTACATAATACACTTTTCCTAGGGCACCCACTTGTTTTGGATTCATATTCTTCCCATGCCTAAAAGGTTCATACTGATTCACCATGAATCCACACCACACCCCACTTCCGGATTAGGATGACAATAACAATAATAATAAACTTAAAGCATGATAGGTATAAAGTATTTACTTACCACGAGACACTGGGAAAGACACTTTGTATACACTGTGTCATTTCTTTTATATTATCTTAATCTTCACAAATATCCTAAGGGGCAGTCCAGAGCCAGACTGCCTGGGTTCAAATCTGACCCAGCCATTTGTGAGCTGTGTCACCTCAGACAGATTCTTGAAACTTTTTGTTCCTCAACTTTCTAATCTAGAATTGTAGTTGGGAATGGCTACCCTGCCAGAGACCATAATTCCCAGCCCCCTCGTTTCTAGGTGAGACCATGTGACTGAGCTCTGGTCACTGGAATGTGGAAGGAGTTGATATACTCACATCCAGACTGTCCCATAAAAACCTCCTACACTCTTCCACACTCCTGTTGTCCCCGAGCATGGAAGTTCTGGGGAGTCAAATGTTCCAGAAGGCAGAACCTCCGTCAACTTCTGTGGAACAAAGCACTTCCCTGCCCTGGCATCAACTTTTCTCAACATGAATGAGACGACCACTTTTCTTGTGTTTAGCCACTAAGATGTTATGGTTGATCTGATCTAACAGCTACCATCACCCTGACTACTAAAGAAATTGGTACCAGAAGTGGGGTGCTTAAATATGTGGACCTGGCTTAGAAGTCAGATAGTAGGGCCTGTGAAACTGGACAGCCTCATGTTGGACAGTGGTAAAATGTTAACTGTCACCTAGGACGACTCAGAGGCAGAAACTGGGCCAACTGAGCCTATAGGCTCTAGAGAAAGATGTTTAGGAAAAAAAAAAAAATGGTAATAGTTTGCTTTATTGCTCCTGGCTGAGTTTAGCAAGGCATTAGTAAGAAAGAGGAGCTGAAAAAGACAATGACTTCTAGACCCCAAACAATAAGAGTAAAGACTGAGAAGACTTTTAAGTGAAACAAATGATCAGATTAAGGGTATAAGCTTCCGCGTAAGCCTGGTGGCTGCAAGGTAGCTGTCATTAAGGGGAGATAAAGAAAGGTATCCAGGTAAGAAAGTGAAGAAATAATCCAGTTTGATAATTAGCTCTAGGAAATGACTATGGGTGTGGCTATCGGCACATTTGATGTCACTGATGAAAATCCTACTAAGTTGTTAAGAGAACTCCATTGGCAAAATCTCTAAGCGTGCATTTTAAAAACCTTTTACTGTTACAGCATTTTTTTTTTAATTTTTTTTTTTCAATGTTTATTTATTTTTGGGACAGAGAGAGACAGAGCATGAATGGGGGAGGGGCAGAGAGAGAGGGAGCCACAGAATCGGAAACAGGCTCCAGGCTCTGAGCCATCAGCCCAGAGCCCGACGCGGGGCTCGAACTCACGGACCGCGAGATCGTGACCTGGCTGAAGTCGGACGCTTAACCAACTGCGCCACCCAGGCGCCCCTACTGTTACAGCATTAAAACAATCCTTGGGCCCCTAGAAGTTCAAGGGCAGGAAGGAACTAGGTTACAAAAGATTTAGAGCTTCAGGTTGGTCATACCCCTCAGGACCTGCTTCAGGAAGGGCCAAGAAAAAAAAATGGACAAAGACAATCCTCCCACCACAAGGCAGAGCCAGGAGCATGGAGAACAAGAAACCAGGAAATTTCTCCCCGAAGCAGACTCAGGGCTTAAGCAAGGAACATCACCCATTTCCAGGGCACAACTACACAGTGCCTGCTTGCCAAGGTTTCAGAAGAACTAACCCAATGACTTGTGTGTGTCTTCCACTGCTGCTTTCTCCTAGTGGGAGTTTTACTGCGACTACCCTGCCCTTTCCAATGTGGGATATGGATGCAGAGGGGCAGATAACATGTCTCTGTTGGCTCATGGCTCCCTGGACCATGAGAAGCCATACACAATCCAATGGCTAGAACTCAGCTTCACCCAAAGATCCTCAACTTTCCTCTGCAAGCAATGACTGCACAGAATATTAGTGTCCTCCCTTGGGAAGGGGAACATGTTTTAAGTGAGAGAAGAAGGATACACACAGATATCTGGTGGCTGGAGAAACCCTGGCACATCTGGCCAAGGATACATAAGCACAAACAATGGAGATCCCTTCCAGGCTTAGCCCGTAACACCTTTCGTAAGATCTCTACTCTCTCCTTTCTCTACCTATTGGCTAGATGAATGTCCAAGTGTGGCCCTGAAGGCCACATACTGAAGGTAAAGAAAGCCAAACCCATCCATCTTGGTACCTAACTGACCCTCCTTCTCCTCCCCCATCACTCCTCTCCCAATCAGACTTGAGCAAGTAAGAAACAACCTTCTATTATGTTAAGTTCCTGAGATTTGGGGGTTGTCTTTTATAACAGCGAATGTGATTATAATGCTTATAATAAAGAGAAACCATGCCTGGCATGTAATAAGCACTACATAACGGTAGCTATTATTAGAATACCCATTTTACTGATAGGAAAGCTTGCAAGTTATGGGTGTGCCTAACTTCGAAGTCAGACCTCTCAGTAGACGATAATCAGACCAACTTTAGAGGTGATTTTGGTGCCTGGCTCAAGGTCGCTAATCATGATAGACCCAGAATTGGAGGCCTTCCTCCTATTCAAAAGCCATCAGCATGTGGCTCCTGACACCAGGTCTCCGGGTTGATCCCTCCTCATTTTATTTTGCTGTTATTTTTATTTTCTGTTCCATGAAACACCCTACTTGCAAATGCCCCAGCACTGAACTGGCAAGTCTGCATAGGAAACCAAATAACCCTCCATTGACCCAAATTCCAAGTTTTCATTTACATTCAGCTAGTTAATTAAAAACGTGCTCTGTGAGCACAGACGCTGCCGTGGCTGACTCTTGAGATAGTTTTGCTATTCTTTGGAAGAAGCTAGGTTTCTTCTGTGACATTTTTGTCCAGCACAGCAACACTGCACCATGGACATGATAGGGGACCAGATAGGGGACAGGAAAACTGCTGAGTAAGCCATTTAGTGCACAACAGAATCTAAGGGGGCAATGGCGAAGAAAAAGACCTGAAAATCATCCTACCCACCAAGCCAGTGTTGCCGGGGATGGGGCCCATGTTAATTAATGTTTATAAAGTGATTTGGGATTCTTGAATGAAAGAGACTATTCAAAATCAGCAGCCTGAATAATCAGTTTTTTAAGGAAGTCATTATTGCTAAGTGCCTACTATGTGACAGGTGTTTTCACATACTTGATCTGATTTAATCCTTTAATCACTGTATGTGGTAGATTTGGATTTTCTTCCCTTTTTTTTTAATGCCTTTTTTGTTTGTTTTGGTAATCCTCACTGTGCAGATGAGAAAACCAAATTCAGCAAAATTAAGTCATTTTCTGGAAAGCAGCAGAGCTGATATACGAGGCTAAGTCTTTCCCAGTATAAAGTCCTTATCCCTTTCATCACACCACACTGCCTCTTCCAGTCTTCCCTTCAAACTCTCTCTGCATTACAACAAAATTTCAGTCAAGGATGTCTATCTTTTTTTCCTTAATGTCTTTGTAGTTTGTTTGTTTGGTTTTACTAAAGTACATTTTAAAACATAGTGAAACACACATTCTTAAGTTTACAGTGCAATGCCATTTCAACAAATGCATATACCTCTGAACTCTATTACCTGGAAAGTTCCCTAGCACTTCACTAAGCATGCCTTTTTAAAAATAATACAGCTTATTTAAAAATAAGGGGTGCCTAGGTGGTTCAGTTGGTTAAGCAGCAGACTTTGGCTCAGGTCATAATCTCACCATTTGTGGGTTCGAGCCTCGCATCGGGCTCTGTGCTGACAGCTCAGAGCCTGGAACCTGCTTCGGATTCTGTGTCTTCCTCTCTCTCTGCCCCTCCCCTGCTCACGCTCTCGCTCTCTCAAAATAATAAACAAACATTAAAAAAATAAAAAATACAGCAAATAAAATAAGCTACTTTCTTTTGACCAAAACAATCTTTTTGTGACCTTGGCAGTGGGGGCTGAGCCCATGGAGCCAACCCGTGAGATGGGTGCAATGAATTATTTGACTTTGGGAATTTTGGGAAGGGGGATCCAAGTAAAATCCTGTACCTTGCTGGCTCTGTCCACACCAGAGAGTTGTTCATTTGGATGAGATAAAGATGTGTGATACCACTGTGCCTGGATTATCACAACTACCATGACCATTTTGGCCCCTACCATGTGTCAGGCACCAGAGTGTAATGCCTTTATACACGCAATCTCATTTAATCCTAATAATTACCTCTACTTTACAGCTGAAGAAAATGGGGCTCAGAGAGGTTAGGTAACATGCCTAAGAACACACGGCTAGAACAGGACAGCCTTGAAATTCAAGCAGCAGGAAGTCTGACTTCAGAGGCCTTTAGAGAGTTGATTATAGATGCTGATGGGTAAATTTTAAATCCCAAAGATTTAATGGGCCTCTTACATTCATTCAACAAATAGTACTCAGCATCTGCTAATGGGCCTCTTACATTCATTCAACAAACAGTACTCAGCATCTGCTATATGCTAGGTGTTAACAGACATCTAATAAGCTCCAGCTGTGTACCAGGTGCTCCCTTAGACTTTGGTAGAGATTATAAAAATGTAATAATCTAGTACGGCCCAGTTCAGTTTGAAAGAAACAACAAGAGTAATGTGTTGGGACAGAAAGACTGTCAGGCTGTAAAGGGTCTCTGTTCAACTGGGTTGGATGGCCTAAGAGCAACACAGTTAGGTTCCTTGTGCCTCAGTTCCTCCTCTGTATAATGGGGATAACAGCAGTAGCTTTTCAAGGGAATGCTGAAGATCAAATGGGTCATCTGAATAGCGCTGGATATATGTTGGCCGTTATTACCTGTGTACCACATATTTGCGCAGTCCTTAAATTTACTAAGAGCTCAATAAATATTGACGAATAAATGAATTCACAAATGAAATAAGCGATGCTGCGGAGTTAAAGGGGGAAAAAAATCGATCATGTGAGGACTGGGCTCCTTAATAAGGCCGGCAGAGCAGAAAGACTGCCATGCAAAACAGTTTAATAGGTTTGATATTTAATGTATGTTTCAGATACCTAAGAAACTAATTGCTTATTCCTTTCTCTTCTGCATAAATGACCTGCCATTTTAAACAAGCTCAAAGAAAAGAGATAGATCACAGTGAAATTACAGTATATCTCATACTAAGAAATGGCTGAAGGGGTCCCGACACCCAGGAGTTAAACTCTGTGGTGTGGTAAACGCTAGGATGGCTGCAAACCCCAATCACCACACACTCACCCTGCCCAAAACCAACTCTGTG
Source organism: Herpailurus yagouaroundi (assembly GCF_014898765.1). Taxonomy (NCBI): domain Eukaryota; kingdom Metazoa; phylum Chordata; class Mammalia; order Carnivora; family Felidae; genus Herpailurus; species Herpailurus yagouaroundi. The sequence goes on from NW_024412413.1 coordinate 15,169,352, forward strand.
GTCTTCTCCTTCCTTAAATTATACTCACTCCGAAAAGGATAAACACAAACACGGTCTTTAAAAGATGTTAAAGATCATAAAAGTAAAACCAATTTGAAAAAAATTTAGAGGTTACTAATACAGACAGAGCTACAGGACGCCCTTATTTTACAGATGAAGAAACTTGAGGCCCAAGAAGAGAGTCAGCTAAAGTCTTAACTTCAAGAGAATGGCAAAGACGCGGGTGGAGCAGGTTGCCCAGATTCCCAGATCCCAAGACTGGCGCCCCCTAAGGGGAATGCTCCTTACTCGGAAGGAAACACTGAGAGATTACTAAAAGGAAGGTCCAGTCCCAGCAGGGGGCTAAAGGTTTGGTGGGCCAGTAAGAATTAAGGATGATTGTAATGGGAGAGGTACGATCAGGGGAGGTGGGCGCACCTGGTGGGAGGAAAATTAAGCCCTCTGTGCTTTTTTTTGGGGGGGGGGGGAGGGTAGGTTTCCATACACAGAGCAGTCCAGTCCACAGGTCCCGGGGTTTTCAGGTGAATCCTCCCCCTTCTGAAGAAGCTTATACAAAGACCAATCAATAATACCTTCTCCTGCAGGCTTCCGCCTCGGTCAGGATTTCATGTGTGTTTGGGGGGGGAGGTAAGGGGGAGCCTCTGCGCCCTCGGCTGGCAGCAGGGTGGGAAGGGCTCTGGCCAGGAGATCCTCGAGAGTCTCCGGATCAACGCGGAAGTCGCGATCCCGCCCCTCCCCCTCCCCCACGCCCACTTTGCTCCTTCCTTCTCCTCCCCCAACGATGATCAAAACCAGGTGAAAGGACCGAGAGCTGGAGGGCCAGTTTCCAAAGGGCTTTTGCTGGAGCCCCGCGCGCCTGCCCTCTCCTGCGCATACTTAGACACATTTAACATACACACGCACACACTCACAAGCACACACTTGGCACCCCCAGAGGCCCGGCCGCGCCCGCCGCATCTTTCCTTCAGCCCCCGGGAAACCGACAGGCAGCAACATGAATGAAATCTACCCAGAAAGACTGCATTTCAGCTCCAACCACGCAATCTCCGGCCAAACCACCGAATATGTAGCAAAGTTTTATTTCGCTTTTAGAGTCTCCAGTTACGCTTCTACCATTTCCTGTGGAAAACTGAAGCTTTGAAGTGTCTAGCTCTGGCTTTCGCAGACAGGCAGGACCGCCAGCTCGAGCTCTCGAAAACAAGAGCCCCCGGCCCCACCCCCTCCACCGCCAGAACTGCAGGTTCAAACCCACCCAGCTCCCGCCTCCAAAACGGGGGTTGTGGGAGGGGATGACAGAACCTGCTGGAAACGACGCCCTAAACTGACAGCCCCCTCCAGAACCCCGCCCCACTCCCATCCTGCCCGGGTCTCGAGTGGCGCTCCTTAAGGCAAGTGGTGACAGCTGCAGCTCCCTGCCACAGGGAACGGAGAGAGGCAGGAGCTGGAAGGTCGGATATTGAAGAAGGCGGTGTCCGTCGAGCAGCACCCACCAGCTGTGCGCTCTAGCCTCCAAAAACTGCCCCGGGAAAACTTGGGACCTAGAAGTCTTCCCGCTCGACCCTCTCACCACACACACCTCTCCCCCACAGTTTCTAGGCCAAGCGATCTCTCCACTGTTCTGCCTTGACGGCCGCGGGGCCTCTCCTACACCCGCGCCCAGATAGGGTCCCCGAGGGCGCAGGGAAGTATGAGAACTGGGCGGCAGTAGGAGGAATGCACCTCTTCCGTAATTCCAAGCAGCCAAAGTCCTGCGCCCGAGAATTTGGCATCTTCAAGGTCAAAAACAAAACAAAACAAAGCACAGGGCTATGGCAGAAATACGTACTAGGGGCAAATGATCAAGCCTGTGCCCCCACATGGTGATGGGTTCTTCCCACAGTCAGCAGGCGGCAGCCGCCGCCCCGCCCTGCAGTAGGGGCAGAACTGTGCGCTCCGGGACTTCGGAACCTTAGGAGCCGCGCGCGTAAAGTACGCGGATTCCTAGCGCGGGGGTGAACAGACGAGTTTCGGGCCGCCTCCAGCTCTGCGGTCCTCTCAGAGGCCTGGGACAGCAGTGGGTGGCCAGAACGACGCGGGGGGGAGGGAGCGAGGCAAACTTGCAACCGGAGTTGGAGGGGTTGGGTGGGAGAAGGCGGCACCCGCGCGGCCACTTACCGCTGGCATTCTTCCCGCAGATGAGGTGCTGGTAGGGCTGCAGGAGCCCCCAGATCTCGGAGTCGTTGTTGACTGTGTGCTCCAGCGTTTCCACGGTGAACCTGGGCGCCTCGTGGAGTGCGTGGTGGTGGTGATGGTGGTGGTTGGCGGCTGCTGCCGGTGGGGCTGCGGCGGCAGCAGCGGCGGCCGGCGGGGCGCAACAGCTGCTGCCCCCGCTGGCGCTGCTGGCTGCGCTGCAGGCGCCGCCGCTCGCCGCTCCCCCTCCCGGCGCCTCCCGCTCCTTATCCGCCGCGGGGGCCGTGCCGGGGCCCGAGCTCGGGCCTGGGCCGGAGCTGGAGCCCGGGCCAGGGCCGCTGCAGCTCCGGGGCAGTCCGGAGGCCACGACCCTCGAGTAGATGTCCCGGAAGAGGCTCTCCATGCAGGCTGTCAGGTAGATGGCGGCGTGTTCGTGGATGCGCAGCGCCACGCGGCTGTCCACCATCCAGCGGTACACGCGGCCCACAGAGAAGGTGAGGCCGCATCGCGCAGACTTGCCGCGGCCCAGGCGATCGCCGCCGGCACTGCTCATGTTGTAGAGGGACAGCGCGGCCAGCGCGGCCGCCGTGCAGTGCGCCGCCAGGCCCCAGGACAGCACGATCTCCATGGCGCTCTGGATCTCGTACTTGGTGCACTTAGCGAAGCGCAGGCTCAGGCGCTGCGCCTCTTTGGCGATGCGTACCAGCGCCCGGCTCACCAGCGTCGACAGCTTGGCCAGCGCGTCTTTGGGCAGGCCTCCGGGGGCCGCCGGGCCTGCCCGGGGATCCCGCGAGCGCAGCAGCAGCGCCTCCAGCTCCTGGAGGGTCCAGGGGACCTCGTCGAGGTCCGGCAGCAGCCGCGAACAGTGCTGGCCGGCGCAGTCCAGCCCCTCGGAGTCTTCCACCAGGGCAGTGTTGACGGTGTCAAAGCTGTTGTGCCGGCTGTGCATGGAGTCAGCTAGAGGCGGCCAGCAGCTCCCGCCATACGGAGACGCCGGGTGCGAGTCGGAACAGCACAGGGACAAGTTGGAGGAGCGCACCGAGTCCGCCGCGCCACCATAACCCGAGTCCAGCGTCAGATCCTCCAGGGTCCGCACCACAGGCTTCTTACCTCTCCTGGCCATCGCTGCGCCACTTCATGCTGCGGCCGCCAGGGAAGGAGCAGCGAGAGCAGCGGGAGCCGGCGCGCGGGGAGAGCCGAGTCCGCGCTGCTTCGGTTCACTTTTCCACCAGCCGCTACTACCAAGTGTTACTACTTTCGGCTGCTTCCCCGGGCCGCCGCCGCCGCCGCTGGTAGACACCGGGCAGACCCCGAAGTCATCTTCCAGAGCCCGGGCGGGAGCTGGGGCGCACTGGGGAGCGAGCGAGGCCGGGAGGAAAGCTCACGCCGGGACTCGCCCCTTTCTTCCAAAATAAAATAAAAAGTGTCTGACCCGCTCCTCCCTGGGCCCTGCTGAGCGCAGAAGCCGCCGGACGCCGACCTCAGTGTTCGTAGGACGGAAATGGACTCAGATGCCGCCGCAGCAGCAGCTCTGCCGGCAGCTGGCTCTGGGGTCCGGGCTCCCAGTTCCCGGCTCCCGGCTTCGGGCTCCCGGCCCGAGGTTCGCTAGAGCGCCAGCCCGCCCTGCACCGAAGCGCAGCAGTTACCGCGGCGGCTGCAAACCCTGCGGAACCCCGCAACACCCTGGCAGCCAGCAGGGCGGGCGTATGTAAAGCAGGGCCGACGGAGAGCCAATGGGATTAGAGGATGCTAATTATCTCCCCCCCCTTTTTTTTTTAATTCCTCTGCTCCACGTAGCCCCGCCCCTCACACACGCCCCCGGCGGTGACCAAGGCTGCAGGAAGTGGGGGGCAGCGGCACGGCAATTACGGGGGGTCTGTGGGAACGAACAGCCGCGGATACTGTCCCTCTGCTGCTGTCCCTGCCCCTCAGTCTCCTGGCTTTGGTACCAGGACGGGAGGGTGGTAGGTTGGGCTGGTGACCCCCACCCACCGAGGTGTGCTACCCGCCAGTGGTTCACAAAGTGTCTGCCTGGGGTCACTTCCTGCCCCTGAGTTTCGGATTTCACTTTGTTTTTTTCTTTCATACGCAAAGCCTGTTTTTTCTTCCTCTACCCTTCCCCCATCTTTGGGTCCCCATACCAATTAATGCGGCCCTCTTTCAGCCCTAGTTCGCCTCAACGTGGAGGGAAGGTTAGAAACCAGGCCAGCTAGCTGAGAGGCCAGGGCGATGGATACCACTAGAAGGCTGAATCTCAGGACCTGAGCCACCTGTCACCAGGGCACATGAACTAGGTTCTTTTCAATAGCCAGAAGGACGACCCTGCACCCATCCTTCAAAGGCCCGGGTGGTGGTGGGCTGGAGGGAAGGCTCCAGTCCCACTTTGCCATCATGGTGCATGTAGTTCCAGACAGCTCAGCCTTAAAAGGGTAAATTTGCACGGATGAGAGGTTTGTTTTTTGACTAAAGAAAGATATCACATGTATGCATGACTTAGCTGCAGTTGTATCAAATGTCATGGGCTTGTTTATTTGTCTCTACCCACCAGGGCAGAATTGATACCCTTCCCACCAGGGGATTCCCAGCTCCCACACAATGTCTCTGCCTGAGGTTCTGGACCCTCTGCCTTCAGCTTAGAAGTCCCCTCCTACAGAAAGGTAGTCCAGATCCCCCAGTACCCACCTGGGGACTTCACCTGCCTACCCCCATTCTGAAGCTGTTGATTTCTGGGCCCTTTTAACACTAGGTCGTTACAATATGATAATGTTTCTAGATTGCACACTGGCCAAGGGGTTCACTGTGCATAGGCCTGTCACAAAATAGTCACTCAGTAAATGTGTGCTGTAAATGGGTGGATAAAGGAAGAAAGGACATGCGTTCGAACTGTTGGTTCAAATGGACTTTCCCAGATAACCCCATAGATCGTCTGATGTTTCTCCTATCGATCATCCCCAATCCACTCATCCCTTCGCCCCCAACAAACCACTACCCTCTGTAGCTACATGAGTACATGAGTACATATACTCATCACTTTTCACTTTGACTATTATAATATTCTACCGCCTGTTCTTCTCTCCTGCCTCTTCCTTCTCCAAACCATCCAGTCCAGGATCTTCCAAAAGCCCATTTCTGACCTTGTCATTCCTTTCTTGAAAAAAAAAAAAAAATTCAAAGGCTCCCCATTGCCTTCCAGATAAATAAAGTTTGTACCAATTAGCTGGCCTTCAGGGATCTCTCCACTCTGTTTCCAGACTCTCTTTCCATAAAATTCCAAACCTTCTATAAAGGATTGTGATGATTTTATGTGTCTGTCAACCTGAGCCGGCCACAGGTGCCCAGTTTAAACGTTGTTTCTGGGTACGTCTCTGAGGGTCTTTGCAGATGAGATCAGAATTTGAATCTGTGGACTCAGTAAAGTAGATTGCTGTCCCCAATGTGGTTGAGCACCGTCCAATCCAAATAGAAGAAAAGGTAGAGGAAAGAGGAATTCACTACTTTCCCCCCCACCTCCTTGATTGAGCTGGGACGTACATTCTTCAGCCCTCAGACAGGGATTTACACCATTGGCTCCCCTGGTTCTCAGGTCTTGGAACTTGGACTGAACACCACCAGCTTTCCTGGGTCTCTAGCTCACAAACGTCAGGCTGTGGGACTTCTTAGCCTCTATAATTTACATGACTCAATTCCCCATAATAAATCTCTCTATTTTTTTCTCTGTTTTTTCAAAGAAGCAGAACACCAATAGGAGATATATATAGATAGATAGATAGATAGATAGATAGATAGATAGATAGATATCTATCTGATTCTCTGGAAAACCAACTAACACATGGATACATAGTCTTTAATGAGCTGAACCCTGCCCCCTGCCTTTTTCTCCAGATTCTGTATCATCAGGCTAACTTCCTAAGCATATATTCACACTCACGTAGACACACAGATACACTCACACATATACACAGAGGCATGCATAGATACAGACACACTCACGCACATAATCTCTATGCTCAGCCATACTAAAATCACTTGCTGGTTTTCCAAATTACCGTGTTATCCCTTGCATCCCGTATGTTTCTGCAGATGCTGTTGCTCAGGACACTTGGCTCCCTGTTCTCCAGCTAGCAAACTTCTCATCCTCTAAGATCCAGCTCCAAGATTGCCATCACTGTGAAAATTTCCCCATGCTGCCTGCTCTCCACCCTGTCCAGACCTGGGAAAGCATATCCATCTTTGTTGCTTGGGATTTGTTCTCAGGTCCTTTTTTCTTCCCCTCTGCATGTTTCCCTGGTGATCTCACCCACTCATATGCCTTCAGTTAGCACCTATGTGCTGATCATGCTTGAGTGAGACCCACCCAGTGGTGCAGGTCGCAAGAAGACCAGAGAAAGCTTCATGCATAGGGGGAAAAAGAAGCTGAAAGAATGAGCTTAGCACTAATTTATTTTCTTCTGTAGCACCAGGTCAACTTGGGTTCCAGTGCTGCCTCTGCCAATTTCCCAACCACGTACCCAGTGTTCACTCATTTAATCTCTTTTGTCCTCCCTCTCCTTGCCTTTGAAATACACAAAGTCATCACATCCAGCTTTATAGGGTTGCTGGGGGTTAAGTAAGATTTTTTCCATATAAGAAATTAACACAGTATCCCACATGTGACAATAACCCTGTAAATGTCTCCTGTTATCCTCCACATTTTCTGATCCTCTGCAATAAACACCTGTATCTTATAAAGTCAGAGGGGAGAATGACAACTGTTACATATAAAATCCAACTTCTTCCAGGATGGGCTGAAATACTGCCTCCTGTAGAAGGTTTTCCCGTATCTCAACAAACGTGCTCGTCTCTCTTATGCTGTAGATGTTGCGCACAATGCCTCCTCTCACCTTCCAGGGGCACACTCCTCAAAAGCCAGGATCTGGCCTCTAATACAGTGCCAGCACTAATGGGCGTATTCCTTAGTATTATGGATAAATCAAAGCATATGTCCGTTTTGTACACTAAAATAAATCCTTAATGATAATGTTAAACATCTGTGGGTGAGTGACCTCTAGACAGTGAGAATAGTGAATGCATCAACCAAGTGTTAAATATTAGCTCCATATATTAGAAAATTCACTGTCTGCCAAAATGTATAAGGAAGAAAATTTAAATAATCCAAAATTCCACCTTACATAGGTCATCCACATTAACAACTTCTTGCATTTCCTTTCTAGTCTAATTTTTTCCCATCTTTCTTCTTCTAAACATATGTATTTCAATAGAGTTGGAATTTTCTGTAAATTATTTTGCATTTTGATTTTTTTTTTTTCCTGAAAAAATTTCCTTAGAGCACCTGGGTGGCTCAGTCAGTTGAGCGTCTGCCTCTTGATTTCAGCTCAGGTCATGATCTCCTGGTTCATGAATTCGAGCCCCACATCGGGCTCTGTGCTGGCAGTGCAGAGCCTGCTTGGGATTCTCTGTGTCCTCTCTCTCTGCCTCAACCCCGGCCATGCACACTGTTTTGCTCTCTCTCTCTCTCTCTCTCTCAAAAATAAATAAACTTTAAAAAAAACTCCTCAAACTTTATAGTATAATCATTTCCACATGCTATTAGATAGTTATCAAAAACATCCTTTTTTGTGTGGCTACAAAATATTCCAACACATGTTTGTATCTTAATTGGTGTATTGATTCCTCTCTTGGTTGTTTCTAACTAGTATAAGTAATGCTCTGATGGACCTCTTTGCATAGAAACAACTCTCTTCTTTGAAACCAGAAGTCTTACATATGTTATCCTCTAAGAAATGCCAATAGACAGTAAACATATACTGAAGATTAAAGAATAAACAAAAAAAGCCCCCCAAAATTAAATTACCGGGATTATTTTGCCTATCAGATTAAAAAAGATTTATCAATTCAGTCATGATGAATGTGTGTCACGGTGGGGCATAAACTGGGGCAATCTTTTGGGAAGGCAGTTTGCCAATATATATCAAAATGTCAATGTGAATTCCTTGTGATTTCCCAGAAATCGTATCTTCTGATGTTACCCAAAGTGATTCTTGTGAATTTTTCAGAAGTATCCAGGATGCTCTTGGTAATTTTTTTTCACATAGGACTTTGGGAAACAATCTAAATGTCCTTCAATTGGATATGATGAAATGAATTATAGTAATTCATACACGGGAACACTAAACACTTGCAAAGAATAATGGTGGTGGTCTTTATTTCCACGCTGTATTGGAGTGAAGAAGTTTTTGAAAATGGGTTTTGGAATTGCATATATAATATGATCCCATTTGTGTAAAATGCTTTGCGTAGAGCTAAATATGTATATAAGTATTTAAATTTGCCTAAAAAGATGGAGATAATAGCTATAACTAGTTTGGTGGATTTCTGGTGTTTTTTTTTTTTTTAAGGAGTTTTATTTACTCTAGTTCTGTCCATTTTTTCCTTTTCCTTTTTTTCCCCATGATTTTTAACTTTCTTCTTTGTACTTCTGAACTTTTTATGACAAAGACATATCATTTATACCAGAGCCAGAAAGCTATTTCCAAAAGAAAATTAAAGTATTTGCTGCGTACTGTTCTGAAGCCTACCTGTTAATCAATGTAGTAATATAATCCTTTGTCCTTCGGCACTCTAGAAGCCAAACAGCAAGCACAGCAACCGACCCAACAACCATAACATGAACCAACCTCATTCAGCTGGATTCACACATGTTGGGTGCCTTGTCACATGCTGCCTACACATCTACTGTGCATGAGCTGCAATGCCACTGCTACCTTCTAGCAAATCCCTCGGCCTCTCCATGCCTCAGTTTTTCATCTTTATTTTATTTTATTTATTTTTTTTATTTTTAACGTTTATTTATTTTTGAGACAGAGAGAGACAGAGCATGAACAGGGGAGGGACAGAGAGAGAGGGAGACACAGAATCGGAAACAGGCTCCAGGCTCCGAGCTGTCAGCACAGAGCCAGACGCGGGGCTCGAACTCACGGACGGTGAGATCATGACCTGAGCCTGAAGTCGGACGCTTAACCGATGGAGCCACCCAGGCGCCCCTCGGTTTTCCATCTTTAATTGGGGATAGTAATAGCACGTGCCTCAATGGTGGTCTGTGATGATTGAATGGGATCGTTAGAGCAGCGTCTGGCCCCCCAAACGATACAGCTGTTATTTTCCACCTGAAAGCCTCCACCTCCTAGACAGATTATCTGATGGGGGTCTCCAGGTAGTAACTCTAGGGAAAATGGGCAGACCCTTTCTTACCAGCGGCGTGTTGCTGTACCAAAGTCCTCTGCTCAAATGTAAGCTCTGCAAGGAAAGGATCGCTGCTATATGCCCAGCACTTACTTGGCACTCAATACATGGATGTTGAATGAATGATGAATGGGTGTGTGAAAACTGCACTGTAACCCAAACAAAGTACCAGGAAGACAGCTCCTTCCCCTTCCTTGTGTGTCTTCTTTCAGATTTCCACACAAGGATGCTCATGAAGATTATCATTGGGATCCAAGGCCAAGATCAATCAAATCTTTCTTGAGTGATTGCTGTATCCCTCCTCCTGCAATTCTAAAAATGGAGAGGTACCGCCCTTGTCCATTGGGAACTTCTGCTCCAGGTGGGGGATCCAGCCAGGAAACAGACACCACTCTACCGTGTTTCCATCTGAAGGGATCTAATACAAAGAATCAGTTACAGAGGAAATGGGACAGCTGAGTAGCTAAACAGGACAGGAAGGAGACAACCGGGAAAGTAACATCAGCAAGAAGGTGCTCTTCGACCCTGGAGGGAATGGGAGATAGTGTTACCAGAACTCAGAAACCAAGCCTTTGGACACACTCTAGAACCACAATGGAGGTAAAGCAGGAGAGGTTGCTGCATGTTGGGAGGGGCTACCTGGCAGGGTTTGGGCGCATGAATGAGACACAGCTGCTGCCAGGAACACAACCTCAGGTGGACAGATAAGGATTAAAAAACTCTGGGCTCCAAATGTCCATCGATGGATGAATGGATAAAGAAGATGTGGTATATATATGTATATAAAATGGAGTATTACTCGGCAATCAAAAAGAACGAAATCTTGCCATTTGCAACTACGTGGATGGAACTGGAGGGTCTTATGCGAAACAAAATTAGTCCATCAGAGAAAGACAAATATCATGTGGCTTCACTCACATGAGGACTTTAAGACACCAAACAGATGAACATAAGGGAAGGGAAACAAAAATAATCCAAAAACAGGGACGGGGACAAAACGTAAGAGACTCTTAAATATAGAGAACAAACAGAGGGTTGCTGTGGAGGAGTTGAGGGAGGGGGATGGGGGTAAGAGGCATTAAGGAATCTACTCCTGAAATCATTATTGCACTGTATGCTAACCAACTTGGATGTAAATTAAAAAATAAATAAATAAATAAACTATTTAAAAACAAAAGCAAAAACCAAAAATCTCTGGGCTCTTCATGAACCCTCATCCCCCATCTTCTGCCAGTACCAAACCCACCAAGAAGCTGGAAGGTGAGGGAATTCTGGGAAAGGTAGTTCCTGAGATACAAAGTAGACAAAGCCGATCAGGAGAAGGGCAGGGGTAGATATGAGTGCAAACAAGCAAAGGGCCAGTTCAGTCAGATAAAAAGATATTTCAAGACACGTATCTATTATGGAGTGTCCCAACATAACGCTGCCGACATTCAGAAGTGGAAACTTTGATTCTGTCCCCTCTTCATTCCCACTGTCCTTACCCCGGTAAAATCATTCGTCGCCTCCTGTTAGGACCATCCAGGAGCCCCGCACTTGGTCTCCCTGGTGCCACTCTCATTTTCCTATCCACTCACTTCTGTTCTGCTGCCTGGGATATTTTTCTGAAACAATTCCATTGCCATCAGAAAGGAGTAGTGTTGGATTCTGTCCAATCTAATCTCATTCACTTCGATCTACCCTCATTACCTACCTACACACTCTCTACAAACTAATTATACTTTCTTAAATTCACTATGTGACTTCCTCATTCATGCTATTCTCTCTGTATTAAATGTCCCCCCCCCCCTTTTTCTTCCTATTGGTCTCCTATGCATCCTTCAAAGCCCATCTCAAATGTTACCATTTGGTAAGAACTACCACACTCATCCTGTCTTGCCCTGTAGAACTAGTCTTTCTCTTTGCTCTGCTTCTTTAACATTGAACATGTACTTCCATTAACCCTTATTGAAAATCATTAGCTACTGATACCATTGTCAGTAGCTGCAACAGCCTTCTGTTCTTTTCTCTGTGCAAAAGACTAGTAGTTAAGAGTGTGGACTTGAGGTCATAAAAATTCATGTTTACCAGTGGCTGGTTGTGTGGTTTTTAGATAAGTTTTTAACTTCTGAGTTTCTATTAATTTTTTTCTATCAGGAAAATCATAATGCCTCATAACTTTATAGGGTTTTAGCTACATGAAACAATGCATTTAAATACTTAGCACAATGTCTGGCACATAGAAAGGCTCCATCCAATAAGTATTTATCCGGGGTTATATAACAGCTACTGCTATAGTAATATTACTATTATTATTATTATTACATTGTATATATTGCCTTGTAAGCTCCTTTTTCACTAAAACATATTACTTTTCCCTGTCCTTAAGTGTTTTTTACATTTTCCCAACTTTTAATTTGAAAAATTTTAATCAGAGAAGTTAATAGGCAAACACCCAATCCACCCTTCACCCAGATTCACTATTTCTAACATTTGCTTTCTCTCGCTCTTTCTCTCTGTGAAAGGTGTATGTGTATGTGTGATATGTTGTTTTTTTTAGAACCTTTTGAAAGTAAGCTGCAAAGATCATCACATTTCAGCATGCCTCCCACCGCATGTATATACACTACATTCTCCTACAAAGAGAACCATTATCGTACCCAAGAAACAGTACTGATATATTAACATTAGCCGACATACAATTCATATTTCACTTGTCCCCCAAATATCCTTTGTATTGTTTTTTCCATTAGCTCATCTGACGCCTACAAAGAATTCTGGATGGATGTCCAATAATTTGTTCAATGAATCTATTATTTTTGGACATTTAGGTTCTTTCCAGGATTGCCTAATTGTACACAGCTCTAAAAAAAAAATCATTGCAGCTATTTTTAAATATATTTGACTTATTTCCTTGGGAAAACTTCCTACGGTGGAATTTGGTCCAAGGCAGTGCAACATTAGAAAAGCCTGATGCATGATGCTAAGTTGCCCTCGGAGAAGATTGTACCACTTTATACCCACTAACAGTGTACAAGAGTGCATCTCCACTCCTTTGACACCACAGCTATTATTATTTCTATATTTATCAATTTAATAAGAGGAATAATAACTAACATTTATATGCCATTCCAAATGTGTAAGGTGCTATTCCGAGCATATGACATACATCACCTTGCCTCACCCTTGCAATCACTCCATAACCTTCTTGTTACAGATGAGCAAAGAGAGCTTCAGCAGCTTGCCCAAGGTCACACAGCTGGGGAGCAGCAACCCAGGGAGCCCTAATCCAGAGACTGTCATGATCTACCTTCCACTATTACCTCTCAAGAGAGTATCTAACACTTATTTGAATTTTTCATTTAGCTGAACATTTTTCACATATTTGTCTTTTATAGCTTTGCTTGTAAGAATACCCTGTTTACATCATTTCCTTTTTGGAGGGGGTGGTGTGAGGTACATCCTAAGATATTTGTCTTTTTCTTAATAATTTTTAAGAATGACTTCTAGAATAAAAATATAACTTTCTCTGTAATGCAGGTAATTCTCCATTGCTTGTCATTTTTCCTTTTAAACTTATGTAGGTATTTATATATGTGTCTATCTAGCATAACGCTTTTATTTTCTTTGTGGCTTGAATGTTCCCTTTATTTTTTAAAAAGTTTTTATTCATTTATGCACTTAAGTAATCTCTACACCCAATGTGGGGCTCGAACTCATGACCATGAGATCAAGAGTCGCTTGCCCTTCTGACTGAACCAGCCAGGCACCCTGACATTTTCCCCCTTTAAATTCATTTGTTTATTTATTTTCTTGTCTGTTTATCTATCTAGCATAAGAGTTTTCTTTTCTCATAGTTACATTAGTCAGTTCTTCCGTTTGAGTTTGCCAAGTGATAAAAGTCTGCCCCATTTTCTGGCGGATAAATATTATCCTATATTTTATCTTATATCTTCACATTTTATTTTGAAACCCTCAGTCTATCTCATTTCTCTGCACCTTTGCCAACACCAGCATTGCTTTAGCTCTAGACCAGACCTCAAATACCTTCCAGGGATAGAAATGGGACATTGTTTGCTGAGAGGTGGTCCCGGGACATTTACTACTTTATTAAATCTGGAAATGTCACGTGCATTCCAAGGGACAGTGCACCAAAGACAAACGAGGATTTCCATTTCAATCTTTTTCCTAAATGAGCTACCCCTCCTGCTTTCCACCCCAAATATGAAACACTTGGTCCATGTTAGACAGTTAAGAGAAAAGCCCTGTTTCCCTGGCCTTCTCTGAAGTGGGCTGTATGGGGACAGCAGTGGTAGTTGAGGGAAAAGCATGCCAAGAATTCATTTCACTTTGAAAGACCTTTTCAGGACTTTATTTATTCCAAGAGTTCTTTAAACACTTTAAATACAGTCCAATGAAGTGTTTCAGGCACTAGTTCAATACCGATTATGTCTCCTCTTCTTGAGGACAATGCCTTGCTTCAATACACATTAGTGTTTTCAGCAAACCTTTGATTTTAACATTAGCCAATCCCATTCTTACTTTCCTTTGCTCTTTGCCCAAATATTGTGGCTGAAACCATTACTCACAAAATGAAACAATTAGTGAACTTCCAAAAATACTTCATTAGAAATACAGCAACCCCATCACCCAAGCAACAATTTGGTGTTCTCAGTGCCTTACAACACAGTAGATAATCAGTCAATGTTTGCTAAGCAAATTAGCAGAGTGTGCATGGGGTCCAGGGAAAGAATAGCTATTAAGCCTATAATGAACAAAAAGGGGCATACTCTGAAATTTTTGCAGGGGAGCTTAAGCCTCTGAAATTACAACTTTAATTCATTTACTCATTTAGCTAATAGAGAATTTTCCAATGTGTGTTCCATAAAACATTTGCCCTATAAAATGCAGAGGAAAAGGAGTTGAAAAGCTAGAGACCCATTCTCCCTCTCTTAAAGATTCATGATGAACATTTGCATATTAAAAGCTCTGTCTATTCCTACAACATAGAAACATGTTTAAATGAATTTAAACCCCATAAGGGCAGAAGTCAGTTCTGTTGTGCTCACTAATGTGTCCCAAGAGCTTCATATAATGCTATTAGATATTTATTGAATAAATGGAAGAATGTTCTAGATATCTATTGTTGATAAAGAATTACCCCAGGGGTAGCTGGGTGGCTCAATCAGTTGAGCATCCAACTCTTGATTTCAGTTCATGTCACGATCCCAGGGTTGTAGGATCAAGTCCCATGTCAGGCTTCATGCTAAGCATGGAGCCTGCTGAAGATCTCTCTCTCTCTCTCTCTCTCTCTCTCAGCTCTCTCTGTCTCTCCCTCTGCTTCTCTCCTCACTCTCTCAATCAATCAATCAATCAATCAATCAATATTTTTTTAAAAAAGAATTACCCCAAGTCTCAGTGGTTTAAAACAACAAACACTGACTACCTCACAATTTCTATGGGTCAGGAATCCAGGTACAGTTAATGTGGGTCCTGGCTCAAGATCTCACAGACTGCAGTCATCTCAAGCCTCATTTGGAAAGGACCCGCTTTCAAGATGACTCATGTGGCTCTTGGTGGTCTCAGGTCCTCACTAATTATCGGCTGAAGACTTCAGCTCCTTGTCACATGGGTAGCTCACAAAATGACAGCGGGTTTCCCTCTGAGCAAAAGGGCAAGAGAACGTACCCAAGATGGAAGCCATAGTTTTTTTAATAACCTAATATCAGAATTGACATCCCATCACTTCCGTTATATTCTGTTAGATGTGAGTCAGTAAACCCAACCCACACCCAACAGTGTGATTACTGAGAGATAGGATCATGACCACTTAGCCTGTCTACCATAAAGAATGACGGGATGAACCCAGGATTATCTGTTCTTATTTGGCCTCCTAACTTTTTTTTCAAGTAATAGCTTTTAATTTAGAAAAACACTTCAGGAAACATGTAGAACTAAGACGTATTGAGTGCTATGTCCTAGGGCATAAAAATAAATAAGGCACAATTAATTTATTAATTTATTATTAAAAAAAATAAATATATTTTGAGTACCTAGCACTGTCTCCTTGAATATCTTAGAGTTTGGGGCGCCTGGGTAGCTCAGTCAGTTAAGCGGCTGACTTCGGCTCAGGTCATGATCTCACGGTCTGTGAGTTCGAGCCCTGCGTCGGGCTCTGTGCTGACAGCTCAGAGCCTGGAGCCTGTTTCAGATTCTGTGTCTCCCTCTCTCTGACCCTCCCCCGTTCATACTCTGTCTCTCTCTGTCTCAAAAATAAAAATAAACGTTAAAAAAAAAAAAAGAAGACCTTAGAGTTTAGGCCAAATCTGAGAATCCCTTTTAGAGGTATCACCTTAGGAGAAGCACGCTTAATTGATTCGCAGTACAGATTATAACAAAAAAAGAAGGAGGAGCATTCTGTCATGTTTGTGGTCTTTCAACTGACCAACATGTGCCCTCCCTCATGTCCCTCCTTGACAGAGCACTCACTGGACATGACCTAACCTTGGCTGGAGGATTGCTTCTAGCAGGATTTTGAACTTTTTTTTAAGTGTCCTCTATACCCAACATGGGGTTTGAACTCACAACTCTGAAATCGAGAGTCGCGTGCTCTCCTGACTAAGCCAGCCAGGCACTCCAGGATTTTGAATTCTAAATGAGTCGCACAAAGTACAGAGCTAGCGAGCAAGCATTCACGGTGGAAGTGGCATTGGAGCATGTGAAATCATCAAAGCTGATCATAAATATAAAAAATTCTTAATCACGGCACTTCATAGAATTGCATTTCCCAACCCTCCCCTCCCCACCCCCAATACATTGGGCATGGTCATATGTCTTGCTTTGGCCAGTGAATGTGAGGGGATGTAGCACGCTACTGCAAAAAAAGCTCTAAGAGCTGATTAAGTTGGTGGGCTGCAATTATCCTTCTCTGTTCCAGATTCTGGAATCATGGAAGCACAAGGCCTCCATTGGCTTGGGCCCTTGAGTGACTCTGATGAGCAGAGTCACCCTGTCCACCACTGTAGAAATATAATAGAAATGAGAAATGAATCTTTGTCATTTAACACATTGAGATGCTGGGGCTGTTTATCACTCCAGTGTGGTACAGCAGTCGATGTTCAGCACCAATAGATTGAGTGTCCAATTGAGGTGGTGCCAGTGGTATCAGCCTAAGAAGCCATGACTTTCGCTATATTTTTTCCAACCTCTTTTTGTTCCACCTATGCTCTGAAGCTGGGTCTTTGAGCTATCCCCTCCCAAATTCCCACCAACAAATCCCTCTCCTGCATAAATCACTCTGGGCAGGTTTCTGTTGCGTTCAGCCCCAAACCTTGCCTGATACTAATTCTGTTTCATCAAAAAGGTATCTATTGAGCCCAGTGTGGCCATCACTGTCCTAACTGTAGGCAAGCTTAAGACTGAAACTCGGTAATAAATAAGACATAGTCCTTCATCCTCAACCTCCAGGAATTTATAATCTCGTTAAACAAATAACATGCACATGAATGAAATCCATTGAGAAATTTAAAATAAGTCACATGAGGGGCGCCTGGGTGGCGCAGTCGGTTAAGCGTCCGACTTCAGCCAGGTCACGATCTCGCCGTCCGGGAGTTCGAGCCCCGCGTCAGGCTCTGGGCTGATGGCTCAGAGCCTGGAGCCTGTTTCCGATTCTGTGTCTCCCTCTCTCTCTGCCTCTCCCCCGTTCATGCTCTGTCTCTCTCTGTCGCAAAAATAAAAATAAACGTTGAAAAAAATAAAATAAAATAAAATAAAATAAAATAAAATAAAATAAGTCACATGACACTGGAGGCACAGGGGTGAGTTCTTTGTCTAGAAACTTTCAGAGGAAACACAAATAAAAAGAGATAAGGCACATGTATTTTAATCTCTTTGTATTACCCTTCACTGGTCCAGCAGCCATACATGTTCCAATTTGAAAAATATTTTCTCAACATGAGAAATACGATTATTACAACAGCGCTTGGTACACTGGAAGCAGCAAGTACGTATTTGTTGAATGACTAAATGAATGAATGTGGCCAGGAGCACATAGGCTTTAGAACCAGCAACCTAGTTTTCAAGTCTTGCCCCTACTACTTGTTAGCAGTGTAGAGTGGAACACATTCCTTAAGGCCACTAAGCCTGGACACAGAGACTTCTATAATCCTCACCACAGAATGGAGATGCTAGTATTGGTTTCCCAGGATTGTTGGCAGAATTGAATATATATGATGGTATATAGGAAGCCTGCAATAAATGGGATATAGGCATTTAGACGCTCACGTATATGTATCTGAGTGTGAAAATCAAATGCCCGATGTGGCACATGCTATAAGTCACCTCTACAATATCCATCTCTCCTTTCTCCTACCATTAGAACCTTGATTTTCTTCAAGATAGTCACATGTCCTGCTATAAGACCACATTTCTAACCTTTCTGACAGCTGAGAGTGGCTGTGGGGCTCAGTTCTGGCCTAAGAGATGTAAGCAGAGATCTGTGAGGTATTTCTGGGAAAGATTTGCCTTCTTGATGTGAGTATCACCTCCTCCTCGCCATCACTTCCTTCTTTCACCAGCCTGGAACATGAAAGGCAGGCCGGAGGTGGAGTGAACATCCTATGCCCACAAGGTCACCGTGGGGAAAAGAAAGCCACCCATCAAAGATGGCAGAGAGGAAACCTGGAGGGGCCAAGGGGGCCCTAATGGCCTTGTGAGCCACCTACTGGCCTGAATGAGCCAACATTGTTTGGGTCTTCTGTGAGGCAGCAGAATTCTGAGCCTTTAACGTTATGTGCGATCCTTTGACAAACATTTATTGAGCACATACGATGTACAAGGTACAATTCTAGGCCCTAGGGATATAGCGGACCAAAAAGATACTGAGGGGAAGAATATTCTCACAGAGGGACCAGCCAGTGCCACAGCCAAGGTGGAAGGATGTGTGCTGAGTCAGAGGAATAGCTTAGGGCTGAGTGTGGAGTGAACAAAGTGAGCAGGGAGGAGAGTAGGAGGAGGTGGAGTCTGACAGGTGACAGTGGCAGTGGGGAATTGAGGGGGATTAGGGCAGGGGTCAGCAAGCTTTCCCTGTAAAGGGTCAATAGATCTGAGCCTTTGCAAGCCATGTGGTCTCCACTGCAACTGCTCAACTGCTCAAGAAAGCAGCCGAAGACACCATGTCAACAAAAAGTGCGGCAGTTCCAAACCTTTATTTATAACAGGCAGCAGGCAGCTGGGTGTGGCTGGAGGGCCATAGTTTGCAGAACCCTCATGCAGGGCCTTGTAGATCAGTGTAAGCGTCACTCTGGGCATTGGGTAGAGAATAAAAATAGGGGGTAGAGGGCATGAGGGAAAGCAGGAAGACCAGTTCAGAGATGGCTGCAATAATCCAGGCTCGTGTCACATAAAATATTTCCTTGGTTTCCAAATCATCGACAAGAGTATGACAGCGTTCCTCAGATGATTTATTCAACCTGCCATACCCCGTGCATAATTAATGACACCCACCTTCCCTCCAGAGGGGAGGACCCCAAGTGTTTTGCAACCTGATTTGCCAAGCAGAACTTTTTATCTAATTGAAACAGTGGGGGAGATTTTAAATAGGCAACAAGCAATTAGCCAAATTGGAAGAGACACAGGACACCAAGGTTCACACACCCACAAAAATCAAAACCAAAAGCAGCCCAGCCCCCAGCTCAGGTGATCTACAGAGAATGAGACCTGGGATCTGGGCATTTTGTTGGCTTCACGGTAGAACAGGCTCATGACAAACATTGAAATTTGGATAGCAATAATGGAGAAGGTGTTTTCCTCCTGTCTACTTCACACATTATGCTGGCCTTGGGCACAGGGAAGGCTCTTGATAAAAAGCAGCCATGTCTGATACGGATAAAGCGGAGACGGACATGTTCAACAGCCACCTGTTGGTACAAGAGCCATGCTGGGTGGGGTGGAGGGAGGTCGGCAAACACTGTTGAGGCCTCCCCATCACCATTCCTTCCTTCCTTCCTTCCACTCAGAGGAATCCTCACTTTGTTCTCCCTGCTCTGAGTGGCCAAGTCCCCAGGCAGGCCCCTTCCCTGCCCCAGGGATGAATCCTTATTGGTCTCTGTCAGCCAGCTGTGGGGTTCTCATTCCCCTTGCTAAATGCAGTGGCCGTGAGAATATGCCTCTGAGATTCCCCTACTGTAGGGAGTGTAATTGGACATCAGCCTGTCTGCCATGCTCGAAAATCCATCCCTGCTTTGACCATGACTCACATTTCCCTTGGGCTGCTCTCAGCCAATGACAGAGTGTGGCAGGGATACTCAGGCAGGCTTGTTTCTGGGAGACACAGGGCTCCTCCCACAGGAGGACCTTGCCGAACATTCCTTAGGCTACACTGCAGTGCAAGGTGCTTTCACCCAACCTTCCTCTTGCTCTCTCTCCTTCACCCAGGGTCAGACCCACGTTACTGTCTGCTGGTTCCCCTGTGCCTTCCAGCTCCCACCCCATTTTGTCTCACAGACGTTCCCCCTGTTGCATTTCTAGCATGCTTTATCCTACCCCAGCATCTGCTTCTTAGAGGACCTGGGCCAACACACCAAGTAATAATTACAGCACGAGCATGTGATACAGTTTGGCCAATGAGATGCAAAGGGGAGTGTTGGGAGGGGAGTTTTTAGGAGGCTTGTCTTTATTCTTAGAAAAGGGACACAAGTTAGGACAGGTTTTTGTTGTTGTTGTTATTGTTTTGTCTTTGGTGTGTTTTGTTTTGTTTTGCTTTGCTTTTTTTTTTTTTTTTTTTTTTTTTTGCTGTCTCAGGACCAGGGATGGGTCCATATTTTGTGGGACATAAAGCTTATATAATTTGAAGTAACTTCTTCAAGTAAAAGAATGCACATACAGTTTCTTTCCAAAAATTTCGCAAAGGTATATGGTCACCTGAGGACATTGCTGGGCTTTGAAGGGACCTGGGAAAGTGAGAGACCTTCAAGCTCAAGTTTCATTAGCTTCATGGAAATCTTCCTCTGTTTTTGATGTTGCCAGCAGCATGTGATGACTGAAGCTGGGGCAGCTATCCTGGGGTCATGAGCCAACACACTGGAAGGAAGCTGTCCTTATAAATGTTGCTGAGCTACCCAAGTACCCAACTCTGGAACCGTCCTACTTCTGGATTTAGGCTTATGAGAGCCAATGAATGAATAAATATCCTACTCTTTAAGCCAAACTTAGTTGGATTTTCTTTTATTTGCAGCCCAAAGCACTTTGACTGATTTCAGGTTTATTCTGAAAAGGTTTCTTCTGCCAGCCCCATCCCAGGTTATGTACTAGATGGTGAGGAGTGATGTGGTATGAGAAAAGAAAGGAGAGGTAAGGTGGCAACTGCATAGCAATGGGGTCCCCACGGCTGATGTGTCCTTAGAAAATCGAGAAATTTTTCTAAGCAGACACTGTGAAAGAATGTTAGAGTTAGAGAATACACTTGACTGTAGGGAAATGGTGAGTGTCCTGACAAACAGGAAAACGTTCTAGACCTTGGTTGTGGTATGGCATTGAGTCACTGGAGAGACAAAGGGGAGTACTTAATCACATCAAAACCCCTGAGCTGCCCCAGCTGTATCACTGTGAAATATAATGAGAACTTCTAAAGGGGCAAAGCACCAGCACTGAACCATGGAGTTTCACAGCGCATGTAAAATACTTCTACCTAAGCCAACAATATTTTAACCAAAAAACTGGTATCTTTGTAGCCGTCACCTAATGACAGCCATGTATTGAGCCCTGGCTTTATGTCAGGCACCGTACCAGCACTTTACATAGAACGTTTCATTTAATCCTTATAACAAATTTTATGATAGAAGAACTAGTATCCCCATTAACAGATGAGGAAATTGAGGATCAGAAAAGTTGAGCAACTTGCCCAAAGGCACACAGTCAGGAAACGATGGAACCAGAATTAAATCTTAATAGTGTAGATCTAGCACTAGGTTTTTCTTACCTCATTTTTCTCATCTTCAAGACCTTCACAGTTTTCTCCAAACTTTTTTTTTCTTTTAAAAATTTTTTTTAACGTTTTATTTATTTTTAAGACAGGGAGAGACAGAGCATGAACAGGGGAGGGTCAGAGAGAGGGAGACACAGAATCTGAAACAGGCTCCAGGCTCTGAGCTGTCAGCACAGAGCCCGACGCGGGGCTCGAACCCACGGACTGCAAGATCATGACCTGAGCCGAAGCCAGCCGCTTAACTGACTGAGCCACCCAGGCGCCCCTCTCCAAACGTTTTTTTAAGTTTACTTATTTATTTTGAGACACCCCCCCCCACACACACACACAGAGTATGAGCAGGGGAGGGGCAGAGAGAGAGAGAGAGAGGGATAGGGAGAGAGGGAGAGAGAGAACCCCAAGCAGGCTCCATGTTGTCAGCACAGAGCCTGATGTAGGATTCCATCTCACAAACCGTGAAATCATGACCTGAGCTGAAACCAAGAGTCTGACACTTAACCAACTGAGCCACCCAGGCGCCCCTCCCCAGATTTTTTATATAAAATGCCAGATCGTCAATATTTTCAGCTTTGTAGGCTAGAGAGTTGCTGTTGCAACTACTATTCCATGCTGCCGTTGCCACGCAAAACCTACCCAGACAGTACGTAAGTGAGTGAGGGTATCTCTGTTCCAATAAAACTTTATTTGCAAAAACAGGCAGGGGACCTGGCTTGGCCTGTGGGTCATGATTGCTGACCCCTGTACCATGTTATCACTCACTTAATTCTCTCAGCATTCCCCTGCTTCTCCCACCCCTGATCTGCAGTGCTCATTGCTGTAACATACAGAGTCCAGCTGCTCCATTTTGGCTGTGACAGCACAGGTGGGTTACCGTGAATTTGCTGAGGCTTCAGCTATGTAGGTACACATGTACAGGTTTCTTCTAAGTCCCCTAGCAATGGGACTGCATATGAATGAATGAATGAATAAAGAAATATTTAATTTGCCTAAGGAAGGCATTTTTTTTTAATTTTTTTTTCAACGTTTATTTATTTTTGGGACAGAGAGAGACAGAGCATGAACGGGGGAGGGGCAGAGAGAGAGGGAGACACAGAATCGGAAGCAGGCTCCGGGCTGCGAGCCATCAGCCCAGAGCCTGACGCGGGGCTCGAACTCACGGACCGCGAGATCGTGACCTGGCTGAAGTCGGACGCTTAACTGACTGCGCCTGGGTGGCGCAGTCAG